>NC_079560.1:7827500-8427500 GCF_015846415.1 Triplophysa dalaica
GATTATTATCACCATTTAAGTGTGGATTGTGGATTCTCAACCAATTCAGTGACTCTCAAATTTAAACAGCATCCTGTAAGGGCAAATTAATCTTATTTAGATAAACATGCTGTTAAGACTCATAATAGACCTCCTTTTCCTCTCTCTCTCTCTCTTCTCTCTCTCTCTCTCTCTCTCTCTCTCACTCTCTCTCTCTGTCTTTCAGCATTAGACAGTTTGTTCTCCCATAAGGCTGTTCTCTCCTTCTTCTTACTGAACCGTGATCTCAGTCATTGCCTGCCGGAAGAATCTGTCACAGCTTGTGTTGCTGAAACAGGGACTGCCTCTCCGCTCACCATGACCCCCACACACTGTTCCAGCATGCTCTAAAGCACTTGCCTGCATCTACAGCATGTCCTTTCACAGACTTGACATGCATTATGACTATGAAGTCACACTAATCTTACAAGTCAGTAGAGAGCCATGATCTTTTGTGATGAATGAACATCTTAAAGGGACAGGTCCCACAAACATGAAAATTAACAAACGTCGGTTTACAAAAGTTGGTCTTTTTTGGACACTGACAGCGAATGGACATAAGTGGCTTTCCAAAAGCTCCAAAATATTTTTATAAAAGTAGACCAAATGACTGTAGAGTTACACAGAAGATTTCTGGTTGAACTTATCTTTTAAAAATACACATGATATCAGTCATTGCTTTATATCTATTAGGATACATGTACATAAATACATTACTGCATTAAATTATCATTTTCCCTCTCTCTCTTGCTCTCTGGCCAGATGGATGTAGGTGTTCCCGTCGGCTGTTCTGGTCAGAGTCACAGATATTTTCATCTCCATGTAGACACGAGCCCTTAGTCCTTACGCTCGGAAACTGAGTATGAGGCCATGCCACCCATGATTAGAGTTAGAGACACGAGACAGCGAGTCAGATGGTGATGAGGTCAGCACTGGCGCGTGAATGGACGGGAGAAAGATGATGTGTTAGTCGCCACCTCATGTCTCAGGGGGTTCTGCAACCCTCATGTCCTCATACGAGCCCCTGGCGTTGTTTGTATGGGATGCTGTAGTGTCACACAGCTCAATCTCAGAGACACAGTTGGTGATGTGTGCCGGGGGACAAGGCTGACTCAAGAGTTTTAGAGGTTTTCGTCATGGTTCATATTAGTGTACAACATTTTAGGTCAAATAGTATATGATTTTTTTATTTAAAAATACTTTTTCCAGTGATAGCTTAACGCCATTTTACCCCAAAATAAAAAATCTGTCATCATTACGAGTTGTTCCAAATCTGTATACATTTCTTTGTTCTGATGAACACAGATAAAGATATTTGGAAGAATGCTTGTAACCAAACAGTTCTTACCCACCATAGTTGGAAAAATAACAATGGTAGTCAAAGTGCCCCAGAACTGTTTGCCATCTTTTTTTCTATTCTTCAAAATAATTTTTGTCTTCAACATAATAAAGAAATTTATAAGCCATTTTTCCTCGTCAATGGTGGCCAAGGATGACCACATATTTATTTAGGGCGAACTATCTCTTTAAGACTCAGGTTTATGTGAACTTTTAAACTTGTTTAATTTGTTACTATTTGGTTCGTAATGCCTTTTGGAAGCTTAATTAAACATTGAAATGTTTCCAAATGACAAACATATGCTTCACCTTTAAATGTTATAGGTTGAGTGTGTAAGGTAAAGGGTAAGTCTCTTGTAAAATTACAGTAAGGAATCTAAAGGAGTGAATAGTATTGAAACAGTATAAAGATAAATTACAGAGCTATCACGTGAATAGAACGACACGAAATTGGCTGTTCATTTATAGCATGACCTTTATGTTATCCTTTACACTTTTAATTTCTGGAAAACGTGTTGTCAAAATGTTACTAAAACAATGGCTAAACCCGGGAACATAATGAACTGAATTTCCCACTTGAACAGCACTGAATGGAACTTTGTAGTGTGTATCAGCGTCTTGAGACTTGGTCTATAATTACCCTGCGATCTTGGAAGAATTACATTTCCTGAAAGACACTGAAAGCAGTTAAATGGAGAGCACACACACCATTCATCACACACAGGTCCTTTATGGAAGAGCCTACTCATTGAGCCAGTGCAGTGGGGAAAGGTTTCATCCACAGCCCCGTTTCATCCACTGTACCTCTTGGGACATTAATAAATAATCCTTCAAATGATCTCAACAAGACAAGTTGTGCAAGGAACTTGGGAAACAGAGTGAAGTAATAGGGAAGATGTGTCCATGCCATGGGAGGGAAGGAGATCTTTGGCACCACTCACTGTGAGGTCAGAGAGAGGGAGGGAAGGATAAACACTGATACATTGTACTGCACAGTAGTGTATTTTTACACAGCCCACGGAGAGTGTGAGAGCAGTCAAGCTGCCGAGTGAAAGGTCAGCGGGGTCAAGGAGAGCAGGAAAAATAACTGATATGAAATAAGTGCATGGAACTGAAGAACACGCCCAAGTTCAGGGTTGTGGAGACCAAGTGGTCTCTGTGTATCTATAGAGAAAAGCACTTTCTCAATATAGGGAAGAACAGAGCTAGTTGGTACATGGAGAAGTTTTAAAGGGGTCACATGGCGCAAATACGTGTTTTTCTGTATCTTTGGTGTTTTATAAGTTTACCATGCATGTATTAGACACGTAAAATTGCAAAAATAAAAATGTCGGAACAAAAGGGGCATTCTCTCTAAATACAAATGCTCACGAGACCTGCCTGAAACGCCTCGTGTAACCACACCCCCACAAATCTACGTCAGTTCGGGTTTTGATTGGACCAAGACCGGCCAAATGTATACGCAAGTAAGGTGGGCGTACCTGTCAGTACAGGTTCCAGTTCTTTGGAACCTGATGTTCCAAATATTGAAAGAGGTGTTACATTTCCATCACACACTGGCAGTATTCGACCAATCACTACGCACTGGTTAACTGGCCAATCATAAAACAAACGATAATATAGTTTTTAGCCGTGTCATATGACCCCTTTAATAGCGCGATTGTAAATACTTGGTTTATAAAAATCTAAACAAATACATGGCTATGTTGGTTTTCACATCATTTCAAAATTTTAAGAGATTTTTTGAGAGATTCAAAAAGATTTCTACTCTCAAAGAAGCAAAATTCAACACGAGTTTATTGTAGCTACTGAAGGAAGAATTTAACAGGTAGGTTGACGTCTTTTTAACAGTATATGTGTGTGTGCATTATGAAATAACATATTTAATTAAAACAGTTTTTCTGGGGCAGAAACATATGGCTTTAGGTTATGTGTCCAAAATGAAACTGGCATCAGTAAACCAGAAAACATACATAAATAAACTCAACATACTCAAAGAAAATGTTTTTTTATTAAATAAATGACAAAATGGCAAGCAGTGCCTAAGGCACATGGGAGCTTTATTGTCTTTTGTCATGGTAATGAACCACAAAGCAATTTCAGGATGCAACTCATTTTAACAAGGACAAGTCATTCAATCCAATTAACATAATGAATTGCAAATTGTCTAGAATGCACGTTAGTATCCCGCCCACAAACCGCCCATGATTTTAATACAAATAAATTATTAATAAGCATTAATAATTGAGCGTGGTGTGATTTTTGTCACAGGCGTGAACGCTATGACAAAACAGTGCGATTACCTCTAAAGCCCAGTGGGACAATTACAGTCTTGACTCAGTGTTTGTCAGAGCATTAACCTTGTCTGGGTGGCACTAATGTGTCATTAAAAGGCTGCAACATCCTGTTTACTGACAGTAGACTTCTTGTCACCCACAGAGCAGACAGTCGGAAAAATACAGCAACCATCCACCTGTAAGCAAATAGGCACTTGTTTCATTTTCACATGATTTATCTTCATTTTCAGAGTTTCAGGCACACCGGCCTGAATGCCGAAGACTCAATTTTCAACTGCCGCTTCTGCTTAAATGCGCTACCTTTTACCTTTTAAGAGTGAAATATGCTCAAACCAACCCTTATTTGTTGTGAGGGCCCCATCGTATCTTAGAAACAACAGATGTTAATGTTTTATGTATAACCCTATAAACTGAGACCATAGAAGATTTAAAGTTAACTCTCTGTCCAACTAGATTGATCAATTCTGTGTGATAAACTAAAGAACGGATCATTCCAGAGCAGGTTCAGTGGAAACTCGCTTGACTCGCTGACCTCACCACGGTTAATAATACACTCCGGCGGTGTGGACACAACGTGCTTAATATGCCCAGGCACACACATCTCTCCATTTGGCAGGATTATGTACTCATTTCCAAACAACCGGGGACTCTTAAAGCTGCACCTTGAGGTTGCACGCCCAAGCAGGTGTTGTGTATTGTTACCCCTGGCCTCTGGATGTTTGTTTAGATTTATGGTTGTATGCGGGTGGGGCAGGGCTCAGAGGAGGATGTGACTGGATGACCTCAACCCATGACCCCATGTCACTTTATTCAAATGGACGGTACGCAACGATCAATCTCTAATCATAACCCAAGAGTTATTGTTGGCACTGACCTGTGCATTATTCATGTGGGGGAAAGGGCAAGCGATAGAAGTGGCCCCTTCACGCAAATCATGAATATTTAACACGGATCTGCATTTCTATCTAAGGCAATGATTTTCTGTAAACGCTGCAATTAAACTGAATGTAGTTTTGGCTAAGAATTGTGGTGTAAAAGTGCTTATTGACATGGTGGTGTTGGGTTGCCGTGTTCTCTTCACTCTGGATTATTGCTCACAATTGCGCTGAAAAGATGTCAGCCTGTGTTTCATAACAACTGCTCGAGAGTAAATCAATAACAATAGGCTGAAGAGAATCATGCAAATCATTGTTTTAAGCTACACAGCAAACCAATTAGAAAAACTCAAACAAGGCAAGTTCATCAAGAACATTTCTTTACCATCACAATAACATCTGGAGGTGATACAAGATGTTAATTTTTGGATGTGAATTTCTATAAATAACATGACAATAACTCCTCCTAAAAAGATGTTCTCCAATGTGTAGCCTACTGTAATTGTGTGCGGGTGTTTCCTGTTGCTAAAACAATATTCAGCTCTCTATTTTTTCCAAATAAAACAATACTGAGTAAATACTGAGTTGAAAACACAGAAACTGAAGCTATATAAAACATCATTGTTTACGGCACAAATACGCTTAATTCCTTTCTTTGGTTATGGATGCAGTGAAATGACTTTATAATGATATTTATTTTTTATTACATTTTGTCTTGATAAATGACCACAATTGTTTTCGCCCTCAGTGAATGTCAGTGAATTGAAGTAGATAGAATTGTATTTTAGATCCTTCTAAAATCTTCCATTTTGTTTACTACACAGCATCATGAAACTACCTTATCATTATTTATTTAGCTGAAGACGTTTCCAGATGCCTATTAAACAGATGTTACATACATGAGCTGATGTTGGGTGTTGTGACCATAATGTCTAACAATAAAGAGCCTGATAGAAGGATTGAAGTCTCTCACCAAAAAGACGCATCTCATTGACTATTCTGAATGGTTCTGTTAATCTAGCCAATATCTACTAGAGACAGATAGAAATCCATCATCATGCCCAACATACCTGACTTGACCAGAGTGCTGTGCTGTTGCCCCATCTAGTGGTAGAAAGAAGTGAGTCATATTGTCACATTGACTCAGGAGGACCATCAAACTAGAAATGGTCTTTGGTGATGCGTCAATAATGCTTTTTTGGGTGTTTCTCTTACCAGTTTCTAAATAGTTATCAACAATTTTTGTCACTGTAAAACAATGATATTCTATGTGCATGTTGCATCAGAACTTCCGACAAGAACCCTTTAGTACTTTTCCTTTTCTCTCTCAATGGCTCTGCTTCCGGCCTGTGTCTAATAACAGGATATAACTATTTGTATGTTATTTCATTCATATAACATACATTTCTTATATCATTGTATTGTATAATGCTTGAATTAAATAAACGCTTTATTGAATTTTGTTGTATGTTCATTTTTATTTTCTTATGGGTTCTTTAGTTTGTTCGCATTTTAGATCCTTCTAAAATCTTCAATTTTTTTACGACACAGAATCATGAAACTACCTTATTATTATTTATTTGAAACTACCTTATTATTATTTATTTAAAAAAATCGTCTGGTAAATTGGCACCTTGCGGTTGAGTTTGGTATCGCAGTCAATTCAAAATATCGGAGAGACAAGTTTAGCCAAGTAAAGGTTCTTCTCGGCTTCTTTTACTTTTTATCAGAAACTCTATTGTTTGTGAATGTGGCGGTGCCAAAAATGACTCTAGCCAAATTATGACTCCCCAATAACATTAGATGATGTGATAAAGTGTCAGGATGAGCTAATCCCGCAGCAGTTTAAATTTCGGCACAACACCGGAAGTTAAGTAAAGCCAATAAAGGCGCGCATGCGCAGTAACATTTGTTTATGTTGTCACTATAAAACCGCCTATATTCATAAATGTCAGTGGCTTTTTAGTTCACGGAGGAAAATGAAACATATTCGACGAGTTATTTAAATTTATTTTCATGTAAACATTGAGCGGTTGTTCATTGTACCTGGTCTAATGAATCAATAAAGTTTTTTGACTTGTTTGGAAACACATTTGATTTGCACTTTGGAGAAAAACGTTTTATCTTTACGTTGCTTTTAAAACGTCTTCTATGAAAATAATATTAGGTTATTCTACGTGATAGTGTAAAGGTTTATCCCCGAAACCACAAAAAATTATATAGGTTTTAAGTGAAAATAAGATCGTTTTATGGGTCTCTGCTATGGCTCAAAAACGCTACATAATGGAATTGTCAATGGTAAACAGATGATGGATTAAGAGTTTTTATAATTGAAATGATTCAAATATCACAATGTGTACACATATGTCTTACCAGTCATGTCTACAATAAACACAACAGTACATTTTTGTGATATAAAGCTGTACAATGGCACATATACCCATTGGCTTTGACTTCAGTAATGCTTGAACGAGCAGAGGGGGGCGCTATTGATTCCTGTGGTTCGCTGTAGAAAAACGCTTTTCTCTAGATTCTGAGCGCAGTACACCTTACAAGAACATATGATCTGGAGCCTGGCGCAGCTGTTTAAGTGTGACACGGACCAGATAAGAGCACTTCAGTCTCCCACAGACTGTGATGGAATATGACAATTCATAGAAGGACGTGTGGATTTACAAAGACATCGGAAACACGAAGCCCCTGGGTGAGTAAAGTTATCTGACTGATGCAGCCTCACATCACGTCTTCAAGTGTCAAATATGCAACAGGTTCTTTTCAGCGCTAAAAGTGCGGTTTACAGTATGCACACATAAAAACACATGTTGTGTTCGTATTAGTACAACTTAAGAAAGCATTTTATGTATTTTAATTGCTTGCTTTGTCTGAGTTTAGCACTTTACCACTGTTACATCTCAAAATGGATCATTTTAAAAGATATTACGTTAAATAACATAGGAACTAAATACATTTGAAGAATTCAATTTGAGAAATAAGTTCACCTGCAGCTGTCAAACAAAAATCTTAAAGGGAAATATCTTCACCCATAAATTTAAATTCTGTCATAATTTATCACCTTCCAGTGTATATGAAGTATTTTTTCCTACTGTGGGAGTCAATGGGGTGCAAAGAACTGTTTGGTTACAACCATTCCTCCAATTTTTTTCTCTGTGTTCATCAGAACAAAGAAATGTATACAGATTTGAGTAAATGATGATATAATTTACATTTTTGGATGAAGTATCAATTTAAAGTGATTGAACACGAGTTTGTGTATTTGAGTAACACAACATCGATGGATGAAAAAATGCGCAGTGACACTTGAAATCAATTGTTGTGTTTTTGAAAAGACAAACTAAGTATGTGATAGATCTGCTCTTAGAATAACAGTCGATACTAGTAACATTGTGACAGTGTGCCACCAGGGAAAGATTATTGCATTATTATAGATCCCTTATATTACTTGATCAGTTTCTTGAAACATCACTTAATGTGATTACAATTGATAGGATTGCATTTTTATAACCCATTTTATACATTGTATTCATATTATGTGTATTGCATCACATCTCTCCAATCGCTTGTGTCATATAGACCGCAATTACGTGATCAACATGTGTTTTCAGACCATCACATTTGTGTAGTTCTCAAGCATGGGCGTCATGTTTGTACTCTTGGTGAATATGTCACTGTCCTCACTTGTTATAGGAGGCTGGTGGCTTATGTTTACTCTTCACCACAGATTGTGATTTGTTCCTGTCACTTATTTTGTCTGCTGGCATGTCATTATAAAAACTGGGGTTGTGTGGGAAGGTGTCAAAATTGGTTGTTGGAAGATTTTTCAGCGCAGCCTATTCTTTTCATTATGGAAATTATGTCATGTTAAGTTGTTTTGGTGGTGTACCATGAGAGAACTTGATTATACTGAAAGTATATTTATGTGAGAGTTACTTACAGGGAGAAATTCTCCAGGTGAATAATTGTGATTTCTGAGACAGATATGTCGTTGAGAATACGTCATGAAGTTACAGATTTGACAAACATGTCCAGATGCTTGTTTAGATGTTTTGTGGTTAACATCAATTAAATAAATGTTTGACTGTAAAACCTCCTTCCTGTTTTACAGTATTAGACACATTTTATTTAATTCAGCTAATATTTTTTGGTATTTGTTAACATTAGTTTAATGCATTAGCATAATGAACTAAAAATGAATAATAATTTTACCTAATCTATTCATCTTAGTTTATATCAGTTTCAGCATTTACTAATATTTTCTCTTAATCAAAAGATATAACATCAACATTAGTTCACAAACATGAAAAATTTTAGCTAATGTTAACAAACAACCTTATTGGTACCGATTTGTCGTGGAACCGGTTCAGTACATTTTCTTTTTACATTACTTCAGTCTAAACCTTTAATGTTTAAAGTTAAATCTTTCCATAATGGAACGAATTGACCGATATTCACATTCTTTGTTAGGATTGGCCTGTATTCTTCGAACTCCACCAGTTAACCATGTTAGAAATCCTTTCAGCTGAAGTTAAAGCGAGGTCTCATCTTACAAGACAAGATTAGTAAAAGTTAGTGCCGCATCACATGGCATCAACTTTTGAAATGTACTTTAGTTCAGCTTTCTCTCACGCTTCGCTTTAAAAACTGCAGTAAGAAAATTGTGTATATCAGTTGTCCTATAAGTGTAACCGTATTTGGTTCAGTGTATGTGATACAGGGCTGTTATAATCATGAGGCTCATTAGAAACAGAAACGAAAGCAATAGAAGCAGGAACGAAGCATCCAAACTGTAATACACACTTAAGCCACCCAGCTGGGCAAACACATCACCCGCTTCAGCTGTTTACCCTACCAAAGCTCTCTCCACTTCTGCGTGAGTTATGGGTCCAGTGCCACAGACACAGGGTGCGAATTGGCCACAGAGAGATGGGTATTAACAGTGTGATGATGAAGTGCATGCACTTTGGGTTGTCGTTTTCATCATCAGCTTGGCTACATTATTTAAAAAGGCATGGATTCGGTTTATACGTGTAAAAAATATTTGAATGTATAAAAAATATTATAAAATAAAATATTCATTCAAAAAAATGTTGAAATACAAAATGAAAATTATGTGAGGTTTTACCCATCCTCAACCACATTTTTTCCTTCTGTGAAACACAAAAGGAGACATTTTGAATGATGAACTGGTTCCTCTTTATCATGCAGTTACAATAAATGGAGACAGAAGCCATAGTTCATTATGGAAGCTTTGGTTCATTTGTTTGTGAATAAGACAATAGCATTGACCATGGATGTGTCAAGATTTTCAAGGTGAGAAAAACTAATATTGAATTTATTGTTCTTTTAATTAAAAAAGCAACCAGGCGGTTATTCTAATTTTTATTTTGGGTCGGAAAAACTAACACTGTAACCTCTTGCAAGGTCAGTGCTTAAGGTTAGGAGGACATATATGATCATGGGATTATCATGCCTCGTATTTACATTTTATCCCAAAAGCAATGCGCTTTTAAAAAAACACTCTGACAGCTTGATTTGGTTTCTATTCAACATCAATGCTAAAACATTTGGATGAGTTTGAAATATTGTATTTTCCTCACAGGAGAGGGACTGGAGTGTCTTGTTTGGGAAAAGAATCATCTGACCACTTCCAAACAGATGACCAGTGATGGCCACAGCATCAGACAAAGCAGTCAAGTACAAACTGAAACACCTCACAAAATGACCCATTTAACTGTGTAGTTGAATCAAAATAAAGAAGCAAATTCAAATGATGTGTCTTATTTGGTGTTTATCTGTAGTTTAGTGGATGAAGTTGTGTCTAAACACATTTTCAACCCTTTGGAGAGGATCACGCTATCTATCTTCCTGGTGACGGTCATCATAATGACTGCTCTTGGTAATATGCTTGTGATGGTGGCAATCTGTAAAGACAGACAGCTAAGGTAATAGCGTTCAAATAGATTTAAAGGGATAATTTGTTATGCATGTGCTGAAAAGTAGCTTCCCTTTGAAAACTATTTTATTAGTAATTTCTGTGTTAAACTAATATTAAGTAATATATTTCATTGTTAATATAGGAAGAAGAAGACCAACTACTTCATCGTATCACTGGCGTTTGCAGATCTTCTGGTTGCTCTTGTTGTCATGCCCCTGGCAGCCATAGAGCTGATCACAGGTCAATGGAGTTATGGAGAGACGTTCTGCCTGGTCCGTACCTCACTGGATGTGCTGCTAACCACTGCATCCATACTGCACCTGTGCTGTATTGCGCTGGACAGGTGAGTGTTGAAGAAAGCTGTCAAATAGAAACTGGAAATGAAACGGCACAATCTGGATAATCACTTCTAAGATGTCTAAATTAACTGAGAAAATTATTAATGTTGTCTTGCAAGGACAAAGAACCGGTTGCTATGGCGATGCTGAATAAAGGGATTTAAAATAGGACCACGGTTTCTCCTATTTAAGGGGTTGGAGCAGTTGTCTTTGTCCTTTTTAATCATTCATTTTGTCCATTAGAAATTATGTTTTTTTATCTTTTAATACACTCATTTACTGATTTATATTCACTGTGTCAAATATTATTCCACATATTTCCATAATTGCAGAATTTATACTTTAAAATACAGAGACTAAGTCTTTCTTAATAGTCCAAGCACTGTAATCTTGCAACCCTAAATTACAATGTGTCACAATTCCTCTCTGTCCCCTGCCGTGTTTTATACTGATGTATCATTCCAGATGTAATTTATATTTAGTTGGTTCCTAGTTGTCATGTTTTTTTGATTATACAGATATTTGATATACACTCACAAGTAAAGTAAAACATGTGTTAAATATGCGTCAAAAAGAATCACATAGCCTAGTATATGTCTCAACGCTAACTCGAGGGGCTTGTCGACGTGTCAGCTTATTATGTGTAACTTGTTGTGTTTTGTATGCAAATTCTCTCTTGCTCGCCCATTAGGATACGGAGCTTCCTTTTGATTTATGCATCGCACCAGGTCCATATCGCAGTAACACGACTCATTCTTAGTCTTACTGTGTCTCTCAAAACCTCTCTATCGATCTCTCTGTCTAGCAGCAAATCTGTTTATCCCACGGTGCCACCAACTATCCATACGACTCCTGATGTGTTTTCCTCTGTAGTCTCCAATGATCACTTATTTTGTGGTGTTATGTATGATTCAAAGCATTGTTTTTTCAGGGAAATGTTAACCGAAGCATTGGGCAATATTAGAGTATGTAAGGATGCAGTGGTTACCTTCGATTGCCTGAGTGCATCAGTCATTCATTTTTTTTGCTTATCTTAATAACAGGTTCTATGCCATTTGCTGCCAGCCTTTGGTGTACAATAACAAGATGACACCTGTGAGAGTATCATTGATGCTGGTCGGATGCTGGGTCATCCCATTTTTCATCTCTTTCCTACCCATCATGCAAAGCTGGAACACCATTGGAATCGAACAGCTTGTAAGTGAAGAGTTCTACGTATTGGATTCATTCTTACTTTTTTATTTTGCATCACTGTTTAGGGCTAATTTCATATATTAGGCTACACAATTATAATACTTTGAAAATACATAAATTTGTTGTAGTCTTAACTTATTTAAACATCAGCTTTAGCAAAAATATGATTTTATTAGATTTTACTTTCAAGAAGGAAATTAGTGAAATGGTGTTCATTGTGCTGTATGTTTGTCAGTGTGATTTATTTGGTCCAGGTATTTGTAAATTACAATTTGTATAAAATAAAACATTTCAAACCGTGATAAATCAATTTGAATGAACGTTATTAGTTTATATGTTTGTGTGGCGTGTATGTTTAAATGTATATATAAATATAAGAACATACATGTGTATATATTTAAGAAATCTATTTTTTAATTAAATATGGTTTTATGTTTATACATTATGTATAGTAATAATTATTAAATAAATTATATTTAAATATAGATATAAAACAAGCAAAAAAACAAAAACAGACAATCTTTCTTAGCAACTTGTTGTTTAACATACCATATGTGACTACCACCCTATGTGACAACTAGCCCCACTCTCTCCTTGCATTAATTATAACATTTTGTTGTTGTTGTTGCAATCCCCCAGATAAAAGAAAGAAACCCTTCTCGTAATAAAACTTCCTGCGTGTTCATCGTGAACCGACCCTACGCCCTGGTTTGTTCAGCCGTGGCTTTCTATGTACCTCTGGGACTGATGGTTCTTGCCTATCAGCGAATCTACGTCACTGCTATGGGGCACGCACGGCGAATCGGCTCCCTTCACCGGGCCGGCTCGGCACCTTCGAACTATCCTAACCATGATCAACACGGGTCCAGACGCCTGAAGAATGAAACTAAAGCAGCCAAGACTCTAGCCGTTATCATGGGCTGCTTCTGTCTGTGCTGGGCACCCTTTTTTGTCACCAACGTGGTGGACCCCTTCATCGATTACATTGTGCCACCGCAGATCTGGACAGCTTGGCTCTGGCTGGGCTATATCAACTCAGGCTTGAACCCGTTCCTCTATGCGTTTCTAAACCGGGCTTTTCGAAGAGCCTTTCTAATGATACTGTGCTGTGGAGATGAACGCTATGCCCGGCAGGGGGGCTTTAGTCCGAGCAGACAACACTCAGCGTCTGTCAACGGAACCTCCATTTCTCTCAGGTACAGTTAGTCTCTTCTCAATACACTGGGCTTTAAGAAATGAATTCTGAGAGGAAAGAGATGAAAGATTACTTTGAATACGAGAATTGCATGTAAGCGTGTTGTTAAAGCTTCTTCAGAGAGATTTCAGGTTGGACTCGCTTTTTTCTTTTGTTGTCTTACAAAGGTCAGGAAAGATAAAGGAAAAAATGTTTGTATGCTGGTTTAATCATACATTTTGTTTTTGATGTTCGCTTAAGAGGTTTGAAATGACAAAAGCGACCAATTCTATGCATTATCTATCTACATTATCAGAATCTTTACCAAACACGTACAGCAACGTACTAATTCCATACTGGCTTTATGAGGCACTTAAAAACACGCTCTGCATCTTTGAAAGTGAAAAGCTCTTTAGCCACAAGAGCTGGTAGAATATTCAGCAGCAAGTGTTTCCACACATTCGGTTGTTTTTGCCCTCATGTTTTCGGAGTGTTTTAGCGGGCTCTCCCATTACAAAGGCAATTGCGGCTCCACTGGCTCTGCAGAAGTGGCGCTGGGATGGATGACATCATTGTGGCTCTTGATCAACTGTGGAATGTCCATCACCATTACATTTTACGATCTGCGTAAAACAGCACAGGCATTTTATATACACCACTGTTTATTTACCCATACTTTATTTGTGCACTTCCATTATTTTTTTATGTTTTTCCACATCGAGAAATTGAATTACTTTATTGATGTTTTGACCTTACTGATTTTTGTGACTAATACCAGTACTTTTAATGTCTCAATGGTTTGACATCTCTCCAAGCAAAACACTTGTGGTTTTATGCTCCAGTATAATTGGAGGATCTTTATGATTTGGTTTGAGACAGTAATTGTTTTTGGGAAACAGCAGATTTTATTACTGTTAAATGGTTGTAGACAAAACATTATGTCTAGTTCGCATGCATTTCCCCCTTCTTCATGTCTAGAGAGAGTTTCGCCTGTTGGCTGTTGCGCTTCAAGTGTTTATATTGCAAGGCAATGCCCAGGGAGTGTAATTCTGGAAGCACAAAAACAAATATTACGATATTAGAAACACGCCGTCGCTTTTGTTTTTAAAATCAGCCCGGGACACAAAGCAGATGGCTCTTTTTCCGTACTCTGTGTAGTTATAGAATTGATAATACAGCAGAAGCTTGTTGTATACATGTACTTCGACGCACCACGGGTATAAGTGATCTCTGAGGACACCTTTAAAAAAGGCTTGGATGTAATAATGAAAATGAATATAAATTATACTATGAACACAACAAATTATATTATGAAATACACATATGATCATGTCCAAATCACAAGGATTTTGAAAACAAGAATTAAGGTGAAAGGGTCAAATTGGTGGGACTAATTCTGTAGTGACTATTTTATACCTTCTTTAGGTTTTTTAAAGTAAGATGCCGTTCCGTAATGCTTCAAATGTTTTAACATGTACGTTTTCATAAAAATAACAAAAAAATGCAATCCAGTACTATAAAATCTCATTTTTGGGTCAAAAAGGGCAAACCCCACCATTGGCTTAAATTAACCCAGCGTATGGTTTATATTTGACCCTAGAGTGGGCTAAAACAACTCAGCATTGTTGCCTTGAAACAACCCAGCATATAGACTAATTTATGCTATATATGTAGGTTGAAAATTCATTAAAAAAGCAGCAAATTTCACGTTTTATATATCACACAGCCATATGCAGTGAAAAAGAGAAATAGCTTCCCTGACCGCCACAAGTAGAAGCGTCTGTAATCAGTATGGCTAATTTCTTTTAACAGTCTTCCTGGCTTTGGTCTAGCATCGTTTGCTATAGATGGACTGCAGGCCAGGGAGTTTGGTTTTTTAGAGCCAGTCCATGCTGTTTAGTCCTGTTTCTAAACCAGATGTTACCTGTCAGGGTGCGATGGAAACCATTTGATTTGCTGGCATCTTCCACTCCCACTTTTGACATGATCTTACGCAATACAAACCAATGAGAGAAGGCCCACTTGTTTTATCGAATGAAAGCAACACTATTTCATTTTTCGACCTTAAAATAATGTCTGTAAAATTATTTTAGTGGCAGAACAACTCTTAAACGGACAAATTCTACTTTTGCTGCTACCTGAGGAGCCTTAGCCGTTGATCTCATAGAACAAGCTTTTCATGTTCTGCTGCACAATTGGTTTACTCTTTGAAAAGAGCAGCACGCAACGTTTTTTATGTTGCAAGGTCAACCCCCGCAAACAGCTGTCCTGTCAGTCAAGGATTATAGCGCTAGAGCTCTAGTTTCTGTTAACTGTCATATTATCAGAAACTTTAAAAAAGTACAAGTTAGGGCGCTTGCTTTGACCTTGCTCGGTTAACCTTTGTCAGCCAACACAAGTTTCTCATTCATCAAGCAATTGTAGACCACATTGGAGGGCCCGGCTCTCCTTCCATTCAATTGGACAACAGGAAAAAAGGCCCATGATGTCAAGCGCTTTTCTGCTCCGAGTTGAGTTTTTTTCAACTTCAGGTGCTCAGAGTGCTCCGCCAAACATGCTAGGCGCCCAGGGCACATAAGCAGCACGCAAAACACTCCTTGAAAAATGAAAACAATTCTAAAGAGGCGCGTCTAACAGCAAACCCAAGTTCTGTCTGATTGACCCCTCATAGCGGATACAACCACAGATTCTTTGTTCGGATCGGTACACACAGCTCCGCCCAATCCCCACGCCTGCAGAAGAGTGCCACATAGTTTCCATACAACGTTTCTGCATTCGCAGATTCCAGTATTTATGACAATAGAAACAGACTGTTGCGCTTATCAACCACATGGGTGAACCTTGAGCAAAAGTTCTCTAGTGTTGCTTTAAACTTAAAATAGCTTAATTTGATGATATGTCCAAGCATTTGTTTTTAGTAAGCACTCTAGGGTAAATCAAAGGTGTATGTCTTCAATTATTTCATCTGCAGAAATTGTATTATTAAGAATTGAACAAGCATTTTAGTAGCGGAACATTTTAGTTAAATGTCTGGATCAGTTATTGATTTTTAAAAATATTAGTCAAAGTGCCTTTAAACGTGAATTCAATATTTTTTTTACTGAATGTTTTGTGGAATTGAGGCCGGGGAGATGGATGAAGAGACAAGCTTACACATTTTAAAACTGCTTAGCCGTACATGTTAATGTAATATTCGTGTTTTTAAAGTTCCAGTCTGTGAAATCTAGCGGCAAGTTTGCGAATTGCAACCACCCGCTCACTCCACCCCTCACACGAAACACTATGACGCCTGACAGAACATGGCGAATTAGATGCAAGGTGACCCGCCATGTATGTAGATAGAAATACAGCGGGGAAAATAATTATTTGACACATCAGCATTTTTATCAGTAAGGGGATTTCTAAGTGGGCTATTGACACAAAATTTCCACCAGAGTTAGCCATCAAGCCAAATATTGAATTCATACAAAGAAATCAGAACATTTAAGTATACAAGTTCAGTCATAATAAATAAAGTGAAATGACACAGGGAATAAGTATTGAACACACTTTATTTAATACTTTGTAGAAAAGCCTTTGTTGTTGATTACAGCTTCTAGATGCCACTTGTATGGAGAGATCAGTCGTCTGCATTGCTCAGGAGTGATTCTGGCCCATTTTTCCACACAAATGGTCTTTAAATCTTGAAGGTTCCTTGGGCCTCTTTTCTGAACTTTGATTTTCAGTTCTCTCCATAGATTTTCTATGGGATTTAGGTCAGGTGATTGACTGGGCCATTCAAGCAGCTTGATTTTCTTTCTTTGAAACCACTTCATTATGTCCGTGGCCTTGTTTTTGGGATCATTGTCTTGCTGAAATGTCTTTGAATTTTCAGCTTTCTGGTAGATGGCAGCAGATTTTTATCCAGAATGTCCCGGTACATTTTTCCATTCATCCTAACTTCAATAATATGAAGTCTGCCAGTACCCCTCGCTGAAAAGCAGCCCCAAATCATGATGCTTCCACCCCCAAACTTAACTATTGGTATGTTGTTCATGGGGTGGTGGGCAGTGCCATTTCTTCTCCAAACATGGTGTGTAGAATGACTGCCAAAAAGTTCAATTTTGCTTTCATCTGACCATACTATAGTCTCCCAATTATCCACAGGCTTCTCCAAATGCTATCTTGCAAACTTTAACCAAGCCTAAACATGCTTTTTGTTCAGCAATGGAGTCTTGCGTGGTGAGCGTGCATGGATGCCATGGGGGTTCAGTGCATTGCTTATAGTTTTCTTTGAAACAACAGTACCTGCTGATGCAAGGTCTTCCTGAAGTTCTGCCCGAGTGGTTCTTGGCTCTTGGAGAACTCTCCTGATTATTCTTAGAACTCCTCGGACAGGGATCTTACGTGGAGCACCTGATCGTGGCCGGTTTATGGTAAAAAGATGCTCTTTCCATTTCGGGATAATGGCCCCCACAGTACTCACAGGAACAATCAGCATTCTGGAAATCGACTATAACCATTCCCATCAAAATGCTTTTCAACGATAAGATTACGAAGATCTACAGAGAGTTCTTTGCTTTTAACCTTCATGAAGTCTTTCCTGTGTGCCTCCTAGGTAATGAGAAGCCTTTATAGGCCATCAATTAGGACTAAAGCAGCTGATGTCAATTAGTACTGATAGGGGGCAGGGTTTCTCGCTCAATACTGACAGATTTCAGGTGATCTCCTGGCTTTCTATGCCATTTTGCACCTTGTTACCTTCATTTGTTCAATCCTTATTCCCTGTGTCATTTCACTTTATTTAATATGACTGAATTTGTATACTTAAATGTTCTGATTTTTTGTATGAATTCAATATTTGGCTTGATGGCTACATCTGGTGGAAATTTTGTGTCAATAGCCCACAAATACTTATTATCCCCGCTGTAGCTCATTCTAAGGTAATAAAAACGTAACATTTCATTGTGTAAACTCTTTATACATATCTGAAGGCATAGCTATGTATAATACATTGCATTACTATCAATAGATCATCCCAAAAATTACACCATGGACCTTCAAGTTGCTGCATTAATTTACAGAATATGGTTTACACTAGATAGTGTGCATTTATGTGCTCACTATGCACTTCCGGGAGTGGCAGCTATATATGATCTTTTATGATCAATGCCGAAGCAAACGACCTCAGAAAGCAGGTCGATTTTAATTTGCCTGGTATAAATACCTAGTACATATTGTCCAACCATTTTGAATTTAAGTAGGGTGTTACAACATGTTAGAAAGTTTGGTACGCGTTCAAATGCTTGAGTAGTTAATCTCTGTTTTCCCGAGGCAGTGTGCGTTAAGAGGATGTCTCTGAAAATATTCATTATGCCTTTGATTTCCAAAACTAACAGTATAAAGATTTGTTACGTGTCTGCGGAAATGTATCTTATATCCTAATTAATGCAAAACTTTCAACTCGCTTGACAGCTTAACCAAAACCTCAATTACTCCAGTTTTTCTTATTAAATCAGCTTTCAAAAGCTACATAAGAATAAATATAAGGATTTAGAGTGGAACGTAGGCTCTTTGTGAGGAGCCACTAGAAAATCAGTCCTTGTGCAACACGAGCAAACACGCGGGAGAGAGGACGTGAGGTTTTTATATGAGAGATACGACCTTGATTCTCCGTTAGAAGTATTTTAGCTCTGAATTTTTCCCACTCTGTTCATTATCAGACTGATGAGTGGTGATGCAAAAAGGGTGTCAAAAACACAGCTCTCTCCGCTTCGGTTTCCATGGAGATTTCTCTAATGGCCACCATCCAACAAACCTTCAAACCTCCCACCTGAACTGTCAATCACAGCACTTTTTTCTTATTTCCTGTCACTTGTTTCCTAATTTTTTTTCTTGAACAGTTCTAAGGCATGTCTGGAATGTGACATTCGGCTAACCTAAGAAGCAGTCGGACAGCTTAACGTTAGAGCCATGTGGTTTACGTTTGCTCATGCGGAGGGCATTCTGGTTGAGCTTTCTAAATCCGTTCAGTGTTGTCGGACTCACGTTTCGTTCGATGTGACTGACAAAAAACTTCACCTTTGTACCTTTGGACCTCTCACTCATACAGAACCAGGTACAGCTCTTGTCAGAAGACTGCCTATTCTTGAAATGAATAATGTAGGACTAGCTCTAAGAATCTTATTTAGTTTTGCATCTGGATGATTTTGTCAGAAAGATGTTTACAGGTTTACGAGTTTGAAGGTGCAAACTGCGCTTTGAAGACATAAAGTTAAGAAATACTTAAATAAGAAATATTCTGAAAATATTTTATTGATGGTTATCAATTTAATAATGACCTTGATTCAGGAATAAAAAACAGAAATCCTACTTTCTAGGACACCTTTCTGCATCTCTCTTGAATAGGATGTGATGAAGGTGTTGAAATTTGTTTTATGGCCCCTTCTCAGATTGTGGCCATTGTTGTTATTGCTGCCTATAAAAACGTCCTGTTAGAGTCTGCAATGGTTAATGGTTTTGAGGAATCTTTGGTTTTATTGCACTTTGCAATGCCTTGGACGTGCACCCTAACATAACTTTCTTCAACACAAAAATGTATTCACTATGATTAAAGCCATTTTCTGAACTAACTGACACTGCAGTAAAGATATTAAAGTGCCTTAAATATTGATTCAGACGTTCTAGGGTGTCAGCCATAACTCTGTAGTCTTTATAAGGCCTTAAAGAGAGAGATGTTTGGAGTGGATTAACAGGTGAAATAGGTATATGTGTCCTATTGATTTTAAAATGTACTTTACAAGCTTTCCTTTCTTGCTTGTTCTTAGTTGGAAAGGTCTAAGACAGGGGTTCTCAACCATCTTGACTCCAAGGCCCACCTCCCGCTCACCAAACTTCAACATTTCTACCCAATAAGATATTTTAGAGCTTAAAATGACTAGAAAACGTTTATTTATTATAAAAATGGCTTTCAAAAAGTTTTAATTTACTCATTCACGTCGTTTCAAAGGCCTGTCATTTTCTTTCAATAAAGCAGTATGAATATTGAGACTTTGAATGGTGCGTTTTTAATTTTAAGCTTTACTACTCGAGTCCCCATTGACTTCCATTGTGAGAAAGCGTTTAATTTTACGCTTTAACTTCTCATTTTGTGTGTTTTTTTTTAGTTAAATTCCTACAGATTTGGAATGACATATTGAGTAAATGACAATAGATGTCCGTTTAAATACTGTCTCTTAAAATATAGAATCCAGTGGTTGGTGGTATCTGTCTGCACTGGGTCAGTTTATTGCTTTGTTGAAAAATCTGTGAAACAAGCTGACATTATGAGGCAAGACACACTGGTGCCTAGGGCGTAATATGAACACATGTTATCTTGACTCTTTCTCTGTAGGATAAGTTTGAGCATTTGACAGTTATCCGCTATAATTCACTGCTAAAGATAATGTTTCCATGTTTGGTCAAAAATGGGGAAGTTTTAGTCTCGGCTGCACCCAATCCTCGAGTTCCAGGTCAATGTCAGGATGAGTTATGAAATGGTCATCAGACTAATGGACAGAGTTGTCCATGCATATCTATTTTTATATTATTCTCCCCACAGCTTTGGAAAGGGTTTGCAGACAGACTATTGTAAATCACACTTATCACATATTTTTTTTTGATGTTTTTATTGGCCCATTACAGAATTGTCAGCATAAGAATTTTATTTAGAAATGCAATCATCAATTCTGACTAAAGTTATTTGTATCCGCATAACAGTGTAGCTAAATTTATTCTAATAAATTGTGACTCAAGGATCACATGTTATGATTTCTGAATGATTAAAAATGTCTCCCATCAGTATTTTGCTCATGTTTTCATCAGGTTGAGAGTGCACGTTTTACTGCCAATGGCTGATTGTTTAGGGGACGAGAGGATTTGTACCACTGGTGTGTGTGTGAACATATGGGTCCAATGTAAAAGCTGTGCCAATTTGTCAGGGATGATTGTAAGAAAATGACTGGAACGGAGATTTGGCGGCGCTGAATTGCAGTACTGCCCAATATATCAGCACACTACAGCCTTGTTAGCAATTCAGACTGACAGTTTTGAAAATATTTTCTCTTTGTAAAATGTACAAGGCTTTCTCAAGAGGAACATGGACAGATTGATTTAAGCGAGGAATCCATGTCCTTCTGAGGTTTGATAAATTACAGATGTTTGAAATGTTTCTCTGATCATGCTTCGATGTGGTTTTGATTTGATATCAAAATGAACCCAGGAAAGGTTTGTTTGGTCAGATATTGCTGCACACATTCTCTGGGCCTTTATTGTCGACCACCCAAACTCCTGGTTTTTCTTAAGCACGGCTATTTTAAACCTTGAATATATATTGGTTGTATTATTAACATTGTTGTTGTCACCAAATATCAATTTAGGCAAACAAATTCATTTACTTTACAATTATTTGATTTAAATAATATAATAATCTCAGTCAAATTTCTGATTATTCCGCATTAAGAAGTGCAGTTAAAAACAGAGGATAATCTTAAATGTGAAAATGTATATATCAGGTACAATTATAGACATTGTTAATAACATTTTTAAATATGTGTTTCACAAAAGAAAGAAAAAATGACATGAGGGTGGGGACATAAATCATGATAGAATTTATAGTTTGTAATATCTTTTTAAAAACAGTTCGTATTTTTGATTATTACATTATTTTCTAGCATTTCTATTTACGTACTATCTTCTCCCTTTTCTCAATATTTCTACTAATTTTCTCCGGGTTTGTTGAATGATTTCTGAACATTGAAGTTTCCAGCTTCATGAATAGTATAAGATACTGAATCAGTATCTTCAAATTAAGACTTAGACAAACAACAAAAGGTTTTTAAAGCTCAGAGCATGCCTTGCCTGGGAATGGGACTCTCTTTTGGCATATGGGGAGTATTATGGGATATTAGATGTAAAATGTAGCTCATAAAAGGGGGAACTCGACTGAGCTGGATTACTGATTTTATCAGTCTGACTCTTATTATAGAACAGTTCATGAGAACGGCTTGAAAATGGTTTCTAGACATGCCTGTTGACCCAGAAGGTTTCCTTGGCTCATTTGGGATCTTAATGGTAAGCCTTTTGATGGTTTGGCATTTTCGGTGTGATGAAATATATTTTTAGATTTTTACTATGTTTTTTTATTTAATATAACTGTTTAAAAGGCATTCTGGGCATGATAGGGACTTTCTCAAAACAAATTTATCTCAGAGGTTGATTTACTGCAAGTTCTTTTTTTAATAAAAAAACTTTATTTCTTGATTCCATCAGATTTCACTTTCCCATTCAAAATAATCGCGTTTCACATTCATTTGCTAATTATATTCTATACATATAAATCAAAACTTCTTTACAAAGTAAACTTATTAGGAAAAATAACACTTTCCCACAAAGAAGTTTTCCTCTCTTACTCGATTGGTCTGTTGCCTTGTACAATATTGTATCAAAACCATGTGAACATGGTGTGTTGTGCAATATAAGTATTTTTGCAATAAAGAGATCGCGAGGCCAGATTTGAAGAAGGAAGACAATCGGAGAGCTGAGAAAGTGATGAGGAACTTAGTGAGTTTGTGGCTTGTATGACAGTCAGGCTGAGAATTCCTCAGTCCTGGCCGATCCTCAGCCAAGAAGGTTCAAGTCAAACTCCCATGAGTCCATCACTCTACAGTATTATCCCCCAGCAGATTGAACCCATCATTCATTTCTGCTTTTTCGCCACTCCAAACAGCTGTTGTTGTGCTTTACCCTGTTTCATACGTTGAGGTCAAAATACTGAGTTCTGTTCATACAACACACATGACTGTTGATTTTTTTCAAGACTGGTCATAGCTTATTTAAACCAGATATATAAAACGGTAGATTGGGTTTAATATTAAAAATAAGACTGATTACTCATTATCGCTAGTCTGTACTAGTGGTGAAGACAATTCTTAACTGCAGCTAAGTTTATGCAACTGGGCCCTGGTCTCACCTAATAAAAGTAAAGATAGGAATAGACCAAACACAATATGAACTTTTCAACCTTTCTCATAGTTCTTATAAAGCCTTAATGTATACATTTATGTTTAAAATGAAAAAGATAAAAGTGGAGATCTGAAGTCATTGTAACAATAAACCTTCAGATTGGGTTTCTGATGATTTTGGAAGGGCTTCATCTAACTGATATTAATCTCTTTGGACATTTTTCTGTTTCTGTTTTCTATCTTGAGATCCTTGAGATATAAAGTGTGATTCATTCAGGAACAATATTGTTGTTAGGATAAAAGTCAGATTAGTTTGTATAGACACATAAAGATTTTAAGAAAATTATATTTTAAATCGCCAAAAGCAAAATACTATTAATGGTTTGAATTATAATAAGCTATTCTTTCCAAAAACATCATGAGGGTGTGTCAATTATGATTAAAAAAAATACGTATGGGGAGAATCTTATGTTGCCCCTGACAGGATTTTGAAATACATTTTATTAAAATAAATACAAATATTTGCACATGATTGTTATTTGCACATCAGTTGTAGCAAATTCACTTTTTAATCTGCTTTGAAGTGCTACTTTTTCCAAGACAGCATAAGATTAACCTTTCTGTTTTTTCCCTTCAGATTGTCATTTCTTCCAAATCGAAGGTACAGTGACAATTCCAACCGAATTCTCGCGAGCGAGCTGGAATCGCAGGACTCTGTTGGAGTTTCATAGTCCGGTCCTCATACCATCAGGTGCCACCACAACATACAAACATCAGCCCACAGAGGAAATATATCCTGAACCAGAGGCTTCATTCTGGTTTCCCTTGTTTTCCAAGATAACTGTTTACCTCATTTGTAAGTCGCCTCTGATAAATGTGTCTGCTAAATAACTGAATGCAAATGTAAATAACAGTGTTACAAAGATTGACTATATAAGGTCCGACTCTGTTGAGATGATATTAGCATGCAGGTATTCCAACCAAACTGTCTAAAATCAGTATGACGGTGGGAAGAGAAATACATCCAGGAGGGTTGAAGACATAATAGAAGTCAGAAAACCGAACAGAGGCGCCAACAAAGACTGTACTTTACAAATTCAGTCCCTGCTGGACATTTTTACACTTAATGGAGTTGTCAGCTGAACAGTTTTCATTTATAAAGCTATTCTTGTCGTACTGCATTCAGAGAAACACTTCTGCTTAAACTGTACAGTGTGACAAACACGTCCTGCTCACATTCAAGCGTGTTGGTTATTTTATGCATTTATCTTCACTCAATCATGTATTTATGTTTGGGCTTCTGTACAAAGAAGCTGTGCCTTGTCACCATGTGACATTTTTATTTTTATTATATCGCTGTGTAATCGAACTGAAGTTAATGGACAGTCTATCTTACGGATGGATCTAGAAAAACAGAAAATCTGATGTACTACAAAACACTCTTTCATCTGATCTGTTCAGCACTTCAAAACAAATTCTGTGGCATCTCATCCATTACACAAAAGCCCCTCTTTGATTGATATGCCATTGTTATTGCCATTGTTCTCCAGACAGTTTGATTGAGGTTCCTAGGAGACAGCCAAATGGTGAACCATTTTAATTGCATAATCCTGAATATGGTCTTGAGAGCATTAGTGTGATCAGACCATAACATTGTTTTGCCCAAATGAGCCGATTATGTCGAGGCGATGCCGAAGCATCAAGTGCCCTCGAAAATTCAAACGCAACTTTTGTAGATCTAAATTACTATCCATTTGCAAAACAAATATGAAGATGTGGGTTTATTCCAATTCAAAGTTCTGAAGGCTGATAATTCATCAAGAGGCTATGCGACAGTTTATGCTCTGCTATCAACAATCAACTTTAGTTCAGCTATACGCATCGTCTGGCATTTGTGCATAACTTCCCAAAGTGTTTAAAGCAAATATTTTTGCAATGAAACAGTTCTAAAGCTGTGAAATCTCATTATGATCAAAAAAGGCTTGATAATGCAGAATGACATTTAAAAGCTGCGGCAGAGGAAGAGTGTTCGACAAGTGTTCATTATGAGTGTCCTTGTATGAAAAGCTGTATGAAGATTTTTATTTGTGTACGAGTCCCATCATGGAACAAAAGTAACATAAACATGTATAGAATTTATACCCTGTGTGAAAATGAAGGAAAAGATCAGGGTGTAAAAATGTATCCACCTTTATTAACAAATGTGTCAAATTGGAAATGTATAATGAAGCTTTTTATTAAAAGTGCTGTATGTACAAAGAAATGCAAAGAATGGACCTTTTATAATATATACATAATGCAAGTAAACGATGACAGACCAAACTAAAATAAACTAAAACGTCTAGCAAAGACCTTGAGGAAAAATGTATTTGAAAAAGAACTGCACAGCTCATACGTAGAAAAGAGAAACACCTGAGAGAAGGTTAACACATACTCTGCCGTGTTAACCCTGACATGGTTATTTTTGACCTAAGCTTCATTTGACCAAGCTCCATTATAGTAAAAAAGTGAAATAAATACATAAAAGTCAAGGAGTTGTCAGATCAGAGCATGTCTCTGACAGTAGAATTGAGAAAAGCATCATAGCTGGCCTTCCTGGAGAGCTCGCTCTATAATTGAAGAAAGTAACAGTGTTCGAATTATTAAGAATAAACAACAGAGTGCATCAATAAGTATATTTTAAAATGCATATAATCTTGTCTTTCATGTGAATTAGTGGTCACAAATGAACATCCGTTTAAGCACTGATGCTCCATTATAGTTCATATATCCGGTGCTAAGTGACTGGCTTACGGTAAAGTCAGAGTAGCTCATTGCCACAGGCTTCTTGTCACTGTTGAACTCCTGCAGGGGTGTACGTGGCCCAGCGCTGCTCTCGGCAGTCTTGTTCCTCTGTTGGAAGAAAAAAGGTTTTTACAAGACATTAACCGGCTGATTTATAAAAATGAAAAGACCCAGAAATCAATACTACCAATTTAAGACCACTGATGATTCGCCACTGTCATGTCCAAACTTGGTGTAGAGCCAAAGATTGATCAAATATCAAATAAAGCATGATTTAGATTCAATCCCAGTATTGGCTTAAAGCAAACCGAAAACTTATAATCATAAAGCAACTTGCAGATAGATTTCAATTTTGTTCATGTTTATTATAGATTAGTGGTTTGGTCAGTTTTTTTAGGAGTGTGATTTCAGCAACTTTATAATGCATTTGTCATCAATAAACCCCTAGATTACACTAATAAAGTTCAGGGCATGAGACCATCTCTATTGCAAAGCTCTCCTAAGGTTTTTCTTCCTATGCAACAGTGTCATCTAGTGGTAGAAAAAGGAACTTCTGAAAACACACGTTAGGTGTGTCCCAATTCAGGGGCTGCAACCTTCTAAGGTCACAGACTTAAAAACGAGCACTTGTTCTTCAAAGCATGCAACCTCAAAAGTCCAAGAATTGAACTGAAATGAGACGGTATTGCCTTGCAGAGGATTTCTGAATTGTGTCAGCTGCTCGTGTTGTGTGGGGACAGCAGAGATGTTTCTGACTTGAAAAATGATTTTCTATTTTAAAGAATACGACACGTTTATGTAGATTTAAACAGCCCAACAGTGTATTAAATTAACCAAAATAAGAAATTTAAAACGCAATAATCCATCAATAATGTTAATTAACAACATCATATATAATATTAAAACACTGAAATGGACTGTTTTTGTGAAATACATACATACTTTTATTTAACTTATGTTTTGAATGATTATTTTTGCAGTTACAGTCGCGTAATGAATCTCGGGATAGCCTCAGCTATGAAGGATACATTCGTTCTATCCTTAAAAACCTGCTGGAATAAGATCGCATTTTGGGGCTTCCTTTGAAGCAAACTTTGAATCGGGACATCCTTACCAACCTTCAGTGGTGCTGCTGTGACGCAATCGGTCTTAAAATGCAGCCTTCAAAGAACCCTGGACCTGAATTGGGACACAGCTGTTGTGTATTGATCTGTTTAAAACTAATTTTGGTTGTTCCGGGTCAGGGTTTTTACCTTGGTAGAGAGTGGAGGCCTTCCTGGCACACACAGAAATGTGGATGAACTGCTGGTGCTGCTGGTACTACTGATAGCGCTGGCTGCTGCGGAGCGAGGGGCCAGCTGACTGGGTGCCTGACAGATGACATGTAATTACACAATTAAAAGGGGGTTTTGGATTTGTTCATAGCTTGCTTTAAATACAATGTCATCAGTACCTTTTTAACTTTTTTGGGGGTGCTGGCGGCGGACGTCATTCCTAGAGGTCTTTTCGTCGGCGTTTTGAACTGCGAGGTTTCAGCTTTCTTCGTCATCTGCAAGAGGTCAACCATCACAGTTAACTCCAGTTTGATGCAAGGATGTAAATCCCATATGTCCAGCAAGTCACTTTGGTTAAAAACAAAACCTCATATCTCGAAAACATCAATGAAGTTAAATTCACCCGTTCGTTCTTTTCCTTGTCTTTCTGTTGGCGATGCTCTTCCCATTGGCTGGAGATGAAATCCATGACTCTTTGCCCATACACTAGGAAGGGTGAGCTCGTATTGTTTTCCCAATCGTCCACATGTCCTCTCAACTCCTCCTCCAGCTGTACGCGTACACATAGGCACGATTAATAATAGACAATCAGATAAATTAATTGTGGATGGTACAAGAGTAAATAATCGCAGCATTTAGTTTTGGTTGAACTAAAAGACCTTTGGAAGCAGTTTCTGCACTTTGGCTCTGTCTTTACTCTCTCTGAGCAAAGATCCTCCTCTGTTGCTGAATCGAGCTGGATCGGCAGCCTTCCTCTAGCAACACAAACAAAGACATTTACACATGTTTGCTAAATGCTAGAATATACGTCACGCATGCTTAAGTATAATCTTGGGGTCAGAGATAGCTGTGCGAACCTCAAATTCCTGAAAAAGAGCCCAGTTCCTCTTCCATTTCTCCAAGTCCTCCAGTATTGGCTGTGCGGTCTCATAGACAGCCTTCATTCTCAGCAGCTCTTCATCGTGAACAGCCAGCAGCTCCTCAGTGTAATGATCTATATAACAGCAGAAACCACAATGCAGTTAACGTTTAAAACACTGAGGATTTTCCTCCAAATATTATGTTACACAAATTCATTATGATAATCATATAATAATTACTTAATATTTCGAGTTGTCAGGACAGATTGGGATGTCATTTGTAATGTCACAGGCATATTTCAACCACTAGAGGGCATCATGTATTTCTTTGAATACATATTTCTTTGTCTGCCTAATGCATAAATGTACAGATTTTATTTAAATTAACTGAATTATTGAACATGTACATTATGAAAAATGTTAATCGTCCTGAAAGCAAATAAAACGTACCATCACAAAAGTGAATGCTGAACGGCTCTCTCTGTTCTGGGCCTAACATGCATTTGTCCCACAGAATCACAAGCTCCTGTCTGACCTTATCGATCACCCCCTCCAGCTGAGCCATCTGCATTTCCTCAAGATGTTCCACAATTCCACGCCACTGCGAAAGGAAATACACTCCATTAAGAAAGAATGTTGAGATCTGTAAAGGTTCCGATCCTCTGATGGGATATCCTGTGGGTTAGCCGTAAAAGGCTCTCTCACCCGTCTGATATCATCGGAGAGAGTGCTCATCGCAGCCACTCGGAATGCCTCGCCTTCAGGCTCTGGACAACTCAGGCGATTCCACAGGCTCGTAGCTCGCTCCTTGAGTTTGTCTTTTGCTGAAATCAAGGATTCCTTTTTCATTTCAAGCTGTGGGGAATAAATATTTATTAAATTCTGGATGCACAAGGCACAATTTTTTTTAACAAATATGCTTTTGCTCTTAAAAAGATAAGCGTTTGAAAGTGTAACACCTGGCTAAGCAGCAGCTTGAGGGCTTTGATGTTGTCATGCGTGAGCAGGAAGATGTCAGCGTCGGGACAGATAGAATCTCTTTCCAGGCTGCTCTCGGGTTCATGTCCCATCTCATCCATCAGACACTTGATGTCCTCTCTGAGGCCAGAGAACACCTTCACCCTGCCCTCCTACAAACAAAGACAGCCAAGGTCACATACGACCAGTGGTGGACAGTAACGAAGTAAATGTAATTCGTTACTGTACTTAAGTAGTTTTTTTGTGTATCTGTACTTTACTCAAGTACTTCAATTTTGGGAGACTTTTACTTTAACTCCACTACATTTCAAAGTCAAATATCTTACTTTTTACTCTACTACATTTTCAAAATCAGTCGTTCCTTTTTATTTATAAGTCAGTAAAAACTTAACTGGTAAAACGAGCCACCAATCACAGTTCATCGCGCGCTTTATTTTGAATTTGTTTTGTTTTGCCCTGTTGTCGCCTTGGTCACGTTATCTACTTAGCGCGAAAATACGATTAAACACATCAGATTCAGTGCAACTGTCTGCAACAACATAACATTTCGACTGGCAATATCTTTAGTGAAATCATGAAAGAAACTGAAGAATCGAACTTGCCACAAAACCCATGGACTTATTTACGCGATTTTTTTGAAAAATCGTTGAAAAGAAGAACGAGTCTTTCATTTTTAAGTGCCTTCTCTGCCTGCCTCGGTCCTGTACAATTTCTTCATACAAGAATTCTCCTTCCAATAAGGGAACACATAGAGGTAAGCCATTTTAATTTCACTCATTTAAAATAAAGAGATATAAATCTAACAGTAGCTTGCAGAACAAATATAGACTGTTACGCTACCATGAACATTGTACACGTCGTCAGCCAAGTAAACTAAGCTGTTTCAGCTTATTTCATATTTGAATTTGAAACTTTTCAAGCTGAGTGCTCTGATATTGTGAAATGGGAATCAATCGAATTGAACATTTTATGTTGGAATTTAAATTAATTATATTTTGACTAGGCTGCACCGATTCAATTCACATTTATTTGTATAAGCGTTTTTCACAATACATATAGTTTCAAAGCAGCTTGAATTTGTCTACATAAATATTTTGTGTGATCTGTTATGAGAGGTGACTGTCTTTAAGATAATACAAACCATGCTGTTATAGCTTACATCGTGTAATAATTTAAAGAAGGAAACAATGAGCTAATTAAAGTAATTATTGCAAGTTAGGAACACAATGATTATATTATAAGAAAATGTTGCATTGGTGCATGTATGATGCTAAAACAGTTGACTGGTGGAGTGGAGTTCTCCTTATTAACAGGTATTGTTATTTTCAAAAGCCTCCAAAGACTGATCTAACTAAGCCTATGCTGAAAATAATATACTCTGTATATACCTATGACATGTTAAAAGAAAAGCACATAAAATATATTTTATTATTTTATTTAATCAAAATAATAGTACTTGGATACTTAAGTACATTTGAAGGCAAATACTTTTGTACTTTTACTCAAGTAAAAGTTTAAAGGCAGCACTTCTACTTTTACTTGAGTAATATTTTTCCTTGGGTATCTCTACTTTTACTCAAGTACATGGTTTGTGTACTTCGTCCACCACTGCATACGACAAGCATCCAGAAAAAAACCTGGTTGGGATCAGTGGTTCGAGGCGACACCTACCTTCTCCTTGTTGAGTTTCTCGACGTGCTCCTGTAGTTCCTGGAGCTGGCTTCGAGAGGGCACACTTCCTGTCGGGATGTAGTAGGGTGTGGCACACAGAGTAACGCACAACTCCTCGTCCTGCTTACTCAGATCGTTCAGCTCTCTCACCCGGTCATCCTTCTCTTTCTGGAGAGACTCAACATGACAGCGCAGGTTCTTTTCCAGCTGCAGAACTGTAAGGCCTTCCTCCAGCTATGAAAGATTGCATTATAAGATATCGAAGAAAGTGGCTCGTCCGTAATTGGTAAATACTTTTGACAAAGTTAAGACAGTCAAGAAGTGAGGGGTTTACGTGTGACCGTGCTTTGCAACACCTACTTTGTATGGTTCCAAAGCCAGCTCCAAACACAAAGTATCTAGCTGTTTCTGAGATGTAAAGATATCAGTTTTGATGCGATGCCTTAAAGCCTCTTCTTCCATGATCATAGAATGCAACAGACCCTGGGAGAGAATAGGTCATTGCAGATGAAGGTGCAAGATCGCCTGATGAAGGAGATGGTAGAGTGCAATCTTAACAAAGGCAACTTACATCTATATGCTTTTTCACAGTTTGCATTCGCTCCACCCTCTGTTCTTCCATGATGCCAATGCTGTCCCATATGTCCACTAGCTTGGCCATTGCAATATTGATCTCCGTAACAAGAGAGGATGCCAGAGCCTCACTGATCACACAAACACAAGACACAAACATATGAGATTCACCAGATGCCGAGAAACCGTATGACATCTTAAAGGCTGTGTGGTTATCAACATTTTGGGTATAATTACTTGTACATATGACGTATAAACAAAATAAATAGAAAGACAAGACAATTTCATGGGGGAATAGGATGTTTAAAACGATTCGAGATAGATTTCGCCGTATTTAAACGTTCAATATATAAGTGAGCGCATTTGTTTTGTTTTGTCTGTTTCATAATTTATGAGATCCAAATGTGTTGCAAATTCATAGGCTAAAAAACGAATTCTGAAACAAACGTTTAACATTGTTGTTTAGGTAACGTAACGGTAGGCAGCGCACTATCGAAGACACAGCCAAAATTTATAATGATCTTTCGCTGTACATTAAGCACATATGCTCTATAATTACTTCTTACACTTACCTTCGCCGGCAAGACATCTCTGTAATATATTAACACGCCAATCCGTCGAAAAACTCAATAATATCTTAAGTATAAATGAAATGACACTCGTCTCGCTATTCTTCTGACGAGCGGTAAAATTTGAATCTCTGCTGACGTCTTCTTCTCTTCTTCGCGTGCTGCAGCCTAAAAATGGCTCGTGAAGCTTTACGCTTTCAGCGTCACCAGGCGGTCTGGCGAGGAATTATATATTTCTTATCCCATTAAGGATTACGCTGCAACTCTTTGTTGATTTGTGAATAATAGTTGTTTTTTCTCAATTAAAGGCTGTTATGTTTTTTAGAACAATAGTGTGATATTATTTGTTGCTAAATGAGCAGAAAGGACTAACACTCGGATTTTGATTTTTTAGTAATAGACAATGATACATTGTGTGGGTCAAAATTATAGATTTTTCTTTTATGCCAAAAATCATTAGGATATTAAGTAAAGATCATGTTCCAGGAAGATATTTTGTAAATTTCCTACCTTAAATATATCAAAACTTTATTTTTGTGAGTGGATGGCCTGCCACAGTGCCTCTGACTAACAACTTCAAAGGCCATTTTCGCAATATTTCGATTTTTTTGCACTCTCAGATTCCTGAGTATTATACGGTTGTATCTCAGCCAGATATTGTCATATCCTTACAGCTCATACATCAATAGAAATCTTATTTATTCAGATTTTAGATTATATAAAATCTTAATTTCGAAAAATTGACCCATAAGACCCATACGTTTTGTTGTCCAGGGTCATATATTATATGATATTTACTCCTTATATTGGACGTTTCTAAGCAGTGTAATATGTTTCAAGTGTATGAAACGTTAAAAAGTAGGATTTTACAAAGTCTGTTTACTTGACACGGTCAATAATAAACAATTTATTGGAATTTCTTGGAGGAATTCGTCTTTTATTTTCTCAAGACCATTAAACAGACATGATATTTAAAAAACGTATAACAAAGAAATCACAGCTTATTTATTGGGTGTTGTAGATTGTAATATTTGTTGCCATTTTTGTACATATTTTTGATAAAATACAATAACATATTCACCACACAGTGTTTGTAAAATGCCACTGATGTTTTTTTATAATTCATAGAAAGTTGTGCGTCAGAATCACAGATATTTCACAGTCCGTCACATCATGTAAACTTTTCAAACAGTTGTAAATAATGATGCTTGACATTACAGATATGACTTTGCCATGTCTTTTTTCTTTTTTGTAAAATATTTAAAAAACAATACACAAAAGTTTACACAAAAGGCCTCATAATGCATTCATAATGCATTAAGTATTTGGAAATACTACATAGTATCTATAAAAACAACCCTGAGTGTGTTCAGAAACAGAAAACCTACACTTCAGCTTTGTCTCAAAGGGATTTTTAAAGGGTTATTTAACAATGATATCATAAACCTGTTTCACATGTGGGCATTTTCCAGGAAGGTAACTTTTGTAATGTTTTTACAGAAAATAGGGAGAAGATTTTGTGGACACATTATACAGGTGAGTCATTAACTGGTTGTGCCGTACCAGTGAAAAAAAAAAAAGAACTGTGGACGGTATGGAATGACAGTCTTGCCATGTCTTGATCAGCAGGCCCAAAAAACGAACTTTTCGCTAAAGAATCTATGACTGATGTGTTGCAACAAGCCAGAATTACATTAACACCGATATTATTATAGTCCTTTAATGCCATTTTAAGGGTGCTCACTCCTGTTGTGTCTATGAATGAAATGGAAGAGCAGTCCCAGACGATAGTATGAAAATCCAACTCTTTTGAAATCAAATTTATACTGATGTCTCCCTTTGTTTGATCCACTCCGTCACCCTTCTTGAGTGCCTTTTCTCTAGCTTTTTTCTCCAGTTTTCGTCTACGGGTCATTTCACTGAACGGATCGAGACCAACTGCTTTATACAATGACTTCAGAAAGATGTCTTTGTTAGCATAAAACAGTGGTGCCTGAAAACGAAAGATCTTCACTTTTGGTACAGGTGAAAGATTCTCGTACTCCCCCATATTTTCATAGTCATTGGTTTGTTCAATTTGTCCCAGCAATGCAACTTTAGGATTTTGAGTCTGAACCACTACACAAATCAAAGAAAAGACCACCCCGATCAGCAATCCAAGCTCCACGCTAATAAGAGCGGACGATAACATGGTCACCATCCACACGATTGCTTCGATCTTGCTTTCTCGCCATTGTTTAGGGACGTCTCTAAATTTATGCAGGGCACCCCGCAAGCTGACAATGATGATGCAGGCCAATACACATTTCTGCAGGGCGTAGAAAAAGGGTGCAAAAAAGAGAAGAACCAGTAGAACCACTAAGGCACTCACAAGACTCGAGATCTGGGTCTGGCAACCTGTTGAGTCTTTCACCATTGTCTTAGCAAGAGCTGCACTTGTAGTAAAAGAGTGGAAAAAAGACGGAATGATGTTGCAGAACCCGATTGCTATCATCTCTTGGTTGGGCCTAACTGTGTAACCGTTCTTTTTGGCGAACATCTCAGACAGGGAAACCGTAAATGCAAAACTGATGACCGCAAGCGGAATGGCATCCCATGCTACCCTGGGCATCAGTTCAAAGCTAGGCACCTTCGGTGGGATGAAACCAGTTGGAATGGCACCTGAGATACTGGAGCTGTATTGCCCGTTTAGATCTGCAAAGTGGGACACTATAGTTGCAAGTCCCACAACTACCAGTTCAGTAGGCAGCGGGATCTTCAAACGGTCTTTGTATCGATCCTGGAGCTCCTTTCCTGCAACTAATACTATGATACAAATGGCACTTGTTATCAAATCGCAAAAGTTTGTGTTGTGAATGTTTTTGAAGATGTTGATCCAGGTGATCACAACCGTGCCATATCCTTGGTGGCGAGGGATCTTGAGGCCAAGCAAGTACTTAGCCTGGACAGTGAGGATAGTGCATGACGCACCAGTGGCGAAGCCGTCAAGCATAGGGGCGGAGAGATAAACTGAAACAAAGCCCAGTCTAAACACAGCCATCAGCACCTGAAGAAAAACACACAATATTTTAATGTGCATAGACCTTCATTGTGTTGTTTTGATGATTGATGAATTTGAAATATGTACCTGATAGACTCCAACAAGGAAGGTTACAGCTGTAGCGATGCTGATGGCATAACATTCCTTTCCACATTCCATATTCAATCCCAACATCTTCAAGTTGACTACTGTTGTGTTGATTTCCCCGGTTCCATTTAACCCATCAAATGCATTTTGCTTAATGTCTTCGCTTAAATCAAAGCCTGCTAGGTAGACCTCTCGATCCACAACTTGTCCAATCATCAGACTCATGAGACTGAAGATACCCACAGAAACATGTCTCGATGTCCCCATGAAAAAGTATATGATGTTTGAAAAAAAGGACGTATACAAGCCGTAGATTGGATCCAAGCCAGCCAGCAGGCAATATGCTATGGCTTGTGGGATCAATATGATGCCGACTATCAGTCCAGACATCATATCTCCCCATATGTAATCCTTTACCTTGTATTTTGGAAGCCATTGTACAACAGGGAAGAGACCTGTTAGAATGTTCTTCACTTTGGATGCTGAGCAGGAGAGGTTTTGCTGAAGCTTGGTTTTAATAATCTCTGTAGGTTTCTTGGTCCGTCGTACTTTACGCTTCAAGGGGCCAAAAGTCGTAGACGTCAGGACATCCATGGCCTCCGCTGATGAAGGGCCCATGTGCTGCTGGGGCTTTTAGGAGAGCTCCTGAAATAGGGAAAAGGTTAGAGCTCATGAACGCTGATAAAGAAATCTTTGATCATGAAGTGATGTCGTACAGAGGGCATGGTGACTGTTAAATGGGAGAAATTGATCAATCACAGCTCTTTAAGCAAGTGTGAATGAAACACAGTGTTGGTTCCTCTAGTCAATTATCAGTGTGACAAGTTAACACAATTATCAAGGGTGATACACTCATCGTAGAGTTAGATATGCTTAAAGGGCATTTTACAAGACATCAGAATAGAAATCACATTTCTCTTATCTCCGCATGATTGACGGAGTGAAACTCTGAATCAAAAGCTTGGTCCCAGGTAACGTATTGATTCATCAGTCAATACTGTTATAGACTTAATTCACTACATTTTATAAACAGTACCGATAAAAACTTAAAAGATAAAAAAATCTTTTCATCTCAAGGTGGATACTTTTTTGAAATATATTTTACTTTTGTAGACATAAATATAATGGTGCCAACATGTCAATTTCTCTCATTAGAAAACAAACTCCTTTTAATACTCTTTAAAAACTTGAGATGTCAAGAAGCTGAGAAGATGCCAAGAGAAAAGTTTTGCAAATTTTACTAAAAAAGTAGCAACTTTAAAGATGCTAAAATATAACATAGGTATATAACACAATTCCCACAGTTACAATTGGGCTGCTCATAGTTTTAACCCGTTTACTTTTATTTTAAAAAGTGTATGTATGCAACTACACATTTTTTTGGTAAAATCACTCACCATTAGTTTACCCATCCGCATGCCAAAATGAATGTCTTTTAAAACATCTTTGAGTGGTGTGTGTGTGAAACCGATAAATCATTTTAGCTTATTTATTTATTTATTATATGCTAAACATTCACAAAATATTAATCATTTTCTCTCTTCAGAAGACATTTATTAACCCACTGAAGTCCTTTTAATTACTTAGTTAACCATTTAGAGTCTCATAAGATAACATGTCAGTATAATAAGTAAAAAAATCACCAACACATTCTTTCAAAATCACAGTTAGAAAGAGATGTTTTTGGCTCAGCTGTAGCATCAGTGCTTTATCATAGATAAGGGACAAAAATAATTTAGTTCCCAAGAAAATGGTAAATGGACTAATCGGTTACCAGGACAAAATCACTCAGCAGGGAAAAGTAAACCTCTCTTTCTGAGTCAGTCCCATTTAATCATATTGTCACGTGCCTTTACTTCTTGACAATGAAAGAATTTGGAATCAAACCGAAGCCAAAGCAAACTCAGCACATGCTATTTAACCGCTAACTGCCTTTCTTATTGTGCCTCATAAATGTTTCAGACAATTTTCCATGATATCTCATACATATTTTTTGTTTTTGTTAGCAGATAGTTTTTCTCTGCAGATTGTAGATGCTCAAGTTAACCAGAAAAATGATGTCCATCACTCACCTGAATAAAAGGTCTTTCTTTCACAAGACGTTTAAAGTTGCTTATATTTATGCAGTAGCCTCTTTCTACCACACCTGCCACCAGCACAACCAAAAAACTATGTTACAATTACATGTCTTACTATAAAAAACCTTGTGGGAGTCCCTCCTCCCCTAACCCACTCCCCCCAGTGTTCTCATTGGCTGAGGAAAGAGAAGGTGTTAGTTTTGTGTCTCTTCTGGGTTAAACTTCGTACTTCTGCATTGAGCAACAGGCATTGTGGTAATAACGGCACATTAAGTCAATCTTTTACTGGTTCTTATCTAACAACGGAAAACAATTCTGCCCAGACACAAAAGCGTTCTAAGAAAATCATGAAAATAACAAAATCAAAGTAATCTGTAATCTTCTGTGAAATGGTGTATACAATCTGATTGACATGCACATTTCTGCATGACTTAGTCAAAGAATTCAAGCTTTTGTTATAAATCTTCTGGTTTTAAATATAGATCTCTTGTGATCTTGTGATGAGTGTCTGATTTTAAGGGTTTGATGTGGAACATTATCCCATTGAGTTCAGACAGAATAGGGGAATTGTACTATTGAATTTTACGCATAGCTTATGCTTGCGGAAGTGGAAGTTGATACTGCATAGTTGCTCCATTTGTTTGTTTATTGTTTTATTAATGACTGCTGTTACTGTATGTCAATAATATGATGTGTTACAAAGGTCAGTTCAGACAGTCAGTCAGTTTCTATGAACAGTCTAAGAACTGTGAGTCTTTCTTCTCATCTGCTATACAATAAAGCCTATGTATTTTGGAATAATGTTGCCCTTTCCGCTTAATTTAGTCCAGCAATATGTTATTTGGCGTGCTGTATAGTTAGAGATCTTTGATCACTCTGTATTAAATGAGTCTGTTACATGTCATGTAAATAAATGAAAGAGACAAACCTTTATATGTGATTCTTGACTATGTTATTTACTATGTAAATATATGTGAAGCATTCTGCCAAGAGTACAGGAATTTCAGTTTAGATAATGCGTGATTACTTTCAAATTTATTCATTAAGCGTGTGCTTTTGTTCAAATGAAGAACAGCATGTCAAATATGTCAACTGAGCCAACAGTATTTACGATACATGATGCAAAGTTTAGTACAATAGAGCAGAATTGGTGTTATAGTAAATGGTCAGGTGGTTGTTAACTACATCTTTAAATGCAACTATAAAACATAAAAACTAGTGACAGTAGTATACTGCCTTCTTCCTTTTCTACATTTCCTATGTGCTAGTGCTATTGTACTAATATGTAAATGTTGCATGTAAGCACACTCTAAGACCTTCCCCATTATGGTACTGAGGAAGAATATATTGTGACTGAAATAGAAACTCACCCTTGGCATAGAAGCGGATGAGAATGGAGGATACATTTGCCATGCCTTCACTGCTGAATTTCCCGGTGAGCTGGTTAGCTTGGCTGAAAGGGCAAAGGATTGTGGGTGTAGATGCTGCTTAACCCTCGGTAACCAATCATAGACCGAGAAAGATAAAGAGGAAGAGAGAGTGGAGAGAGGGAGGAGGGGCTACTGGCGGCTGAGCTGATCACCATGGAAACATTGCCACCCACTGACAGAGTTCAGAATTTCTGAATGTGCATATAGAATAGATGAATCCAGCAAAAGACAAGTGAATATCAACCACAGTGAGGACTTGCAACCTGCTTCTACTGTTCTAAAGATTTGGGTCACTTGAATGAACTGTTTTTCTTGATTGTTTACATGTATCAGATACGTTTATCCAAATCGACCTACATGATCATAAATTTGTTTCAAATCTTATGATGTTTGCTATAAAATATCCTTATTTTTGTAAAGAAAATATAAGGGATGAGACTTATAATGCCAAGAGGTCAGTTTTATAAACTCAGGACAAAGGGTGATTACTTTAAGATTTATTTTGATTTATTTTGAATTTACTTTAGTCACAACATATTCCCAAATTGTTAGCCTACATTTGTGTTATTTCATGGTTTTGATGTTGAGGTTTATCTAAAATGTGAAGAATAAAAAATCATACATTATATGGGCATTATAAATGGTACCATGTGTCCTATGATTTGACAGCAAAAATGTAGAAAACAAACTGTTAATAATATTTTATATTATTCACATTTATAAAATCAAATAGCAGAGTGATTTATCTTAATTGTTCGCTTTTTTTGTTTTACTAAATCAGTAACAGGACACGTGCAGTTAATTTTTTTACCATTTTATCATAAAATTATTAAATAGTATATTTTTCTATTTAATATAATATTATTGTAATAAATGTAATATAATATTTACAACAATATATATTTTAAACAGATGAGGTCTATTTTTTCTCAAATTAATCTCGGATTAAATGATGTACATTTGAATAATGTTGCAAATTCAATGTTACAAACATATATGTTGTTCCAGTATCCACAAATAAAAATTCTTTACTTATTAACTCTCAAAACATTACACAGAAATGTTTAAATAAGCTCAGTATAAACCAAGTTACTCATTGCAAGCATTTCCTCCTGTGAGCATATTATTGTCTATGTCTCAGAGATGTATAAGATCTCATATGTTGCACTATAAAAAATAATATTTAGTCTTTGCTTGTCTGCTTTGTTCATTTTGATCTTTTTCTATTGAAACTTTTTACATTGTTCTACGGCAAACAAACCAATAGCCTAGGTTAATTATTTTTTAAACAGGTTAGTATGTTCCTTTAAAATGCTGACCTTGTTGTCGTGTTGTCGTGTTAATGTTTATAAGTGGCTGGTCATTATAGTAATATAGTAACTATGACTTTGCTGAGTGTAAATTACAATTTCCTGAAAATTACTGATGTCGCAAGGGGTTTTGTACTTCAACTAAATTCCATTGCTGTTTATGTGATAGTTCCCCGAGATAGTTTTTAGCAAGTAGACCGGAGTGTGTCGCTAAACTGCACACCTCACAATTACAGAAATAACGAATCGAGTTGTGTATAATCATTGCAACATGTGCTGAGTGGAAAGAGTTGTTTTTGAGATATGAGACATTTGCCATCTTATCTCTGAAAATATTCAATTGAATTCATATTAAACTAAACATAAATCAAGGATTCTAAATAAATGTAAATTAGATCAGAGTTTAGAGCTGGCATCCTATGAAGTCATAGCATGGTTTGGCATCATCTATCCACGGATGTTGGATCATCTTACGTCTCTGTGGCAGACTGAAACCAGACTGAAGCTGGTTTAATCACTGGTTACTTTGGGATGGGCATCCCATGATCGAGAGCAGATGATGACTTGACATTTTAGGATAGTTATTAGTATTTCATCTATAATTATGAAATGCATAATTACAAGACACATTATGTATGCTTGGCTAAAGAGATTTTTCAGTAGTCTAGATTTAAACTAGGATATGAGTGTCTCTGCCCCGGACAGGACGACTATTCCACATCTTAGGTGCCAGGTGCGAAAAAGATCTACTATCTCCTTTGGTGGATTTTTCTATCCTACAAACTAGTTTTGTGATCTTAAAGATTAGCGTAATAATATGCGTGAGGTTATTTCTTTAATTTTTTTGAAACAACACAAATGTAGCTTTTGTATAGTAACTTACTGTATACAGATATGTGTGCTTTTTCTGCTTATTCACGTCACAGTTTTTTTGTCTAAACCTTTCTGCATTTATTTAGGTAAATCAGGCAGGTTTGACCGATCTTCCAAAGCCACTTATGTCATAATCTTTGCCCTTTCCCCACTAAAACCCGGTGCAGACAATCTGTTCAGTCTGCAAGAGTCACCAGCTGTCATGAAACTACTTACCAGCAGTCATAACAAGAACAAGTATAGGGCATTAACCTATTGTAGATAAACCGATTGGAGAGATGACGTCAGTTACATTGGCACTACAGAAGCTCAAATCACCCTGTATAGTAATAATAGGTGTGTTTTGAGAGACAATATGTCTTCTGTATTTAAGCTACTGGAAGACATGATATTGTGCAGACAGCACTGTTTTCCTGAGTAGTATATCTTCTTCTTAAAAATAAGCAAAACTGTCCTCAAAACTGTGAAAAAGTTTGTTTATCTTACAACTTTTAAGTGTGTTTAACGATTTTGATATTTTGAGTTCCAGGGACTCAAAAATAAGAATTCACCTAACTCATAAAAGTTTATTTTATCTTCCAATGACGTAAGAGCGATTCCCAGCATGCTTTGTGTGAACTGCATAATGGAAGTAAATTTCGAAATAAAATGTTATGTATTTAATTTATATAAGATTACAAAGGGAGGAGGCTTATAAATGTTTAGTATTTTGTATTTTTCTGCAGAACACAGAAGAAGATATTTTGGAGAATGTTGGTAACCCTACATCAGAGGTACCAATTGGGTACCACTATTGTTCAGTTACCAACATTCTTCTGAGCTACTTCTTTCTGTGTTCTGCAGAAGAAAGAAAGCCATACAGGGTGCGTACATTTAAGTTATTTGTCATTTACTTGGAATTAAAAACGTTTTTGTGTTACATAAGAAGAGGCGTAAAGTTTTGTTTAAAAATATTTATTGTCACAGACTCACCACTCCAACACCACAACACATTCCCTTGAGAGATAAAAATCTTCACATGGTCTTTCCTGTATGCACACATTGTTCCTTGAATCTCTACAGCAGTGAAATGAAATGACCCAAATGCCTCGTCCATTGATGGTACACTAAAGTATTCCCTCTTCATTTGCTCGAAAGCATTAGCAAGCACCTGTAAAACAACAGATGAAAAAGTCAGCTACAAAACAGCCTGTGCCACTTGTTGTGTTTGAGCTCAAAATAATTTTTGCGACTTACCAGACTGAAGCACGGGCTGGAACTGACCAGCCATGCAGATCTCATCCTGTTTCTGGCGCACGATGCGCTGGATTGCGGGGGGCAGGCCACGGGGGTTGCGTGAAAATATGAGAGCATAGCCGTCATCGCATGTGCCGTCGTCCTTCAGGGTGCGGCAAGCATAGGTGATGGCGTAGTTGTCATAATCGGTGTCAATGACCCAGTAGTTGTCACCTATTTTAACATTGAACAAGTGAATCGAATGAATCACATGATGTGTCTCATGTTGGTGCAGAAATTTGTATAAATCTGAATTTATTCTGACCTCCACTGGACAGATAGCTAGCCAGGCCCTGGTAGTTCATGAACATCTTTCCAGGGGTGCCGGGATCAGGCACGCTGTACTGGGCCGCCATATCAGCACACACAACCCAGAACCTGTAGAGATATGACAACAGATGGCGGAATTAGCATTAGCATAATTTTATCAATTGTTTATCAAAATATCTATGTAAAATATCATAGGATTCCCTTATATTATTATAATTTCCCTTACTGCTAAAAAGCTTAAAGGGAAAGTTCAGCCAAATAATGTTTTCATTAATTCTTATTTCATAATTCACTCCAAACCTGTATGATTTTCTTTCTTTGGCAGAACAAAAAAGAAGATAATTTTAAGAATGTGGTTAACCAAACAACATTAGCCTCCGTTGACTTCCATTGCATAGACACAAAACCACTGAGACATTTCTCAATATCCTCTTTTGTGTTCTACAGAAGAAAGAGTCATATACAGGTTTCGAACAACATGATCATTTTTACTTGTGTGTGGGTCTGATTTAGCTTGCCTCCTAGCATGTAAAGCTAAAAGTACCCAAAACCCTTTGAAACGAGCCCAAATAGCCACCAGGCTGGGTGACCAGCTATTCCAAGCAAACCAATTTAAACTGGTTTAAGTTGGTTTTTAGCAGAATTATGGTTATTGTTTCACTGACCCGAAAAGAGTTACACGACCCTTGGAAGAGGCAGTCATGGTGCCATCGTCCTCAATGTTGTATTCAGCAGAGATGTTGTCCTGAAGGAACAGCCCCTCCGGATCTTTTTTCTGCTGAGCGTACCATTTGCCTGCATACTACAAGACAAAAGTCACGTAAAGATGAGTGTTTGACATTAACGTTATAAATGAACAAACAAGATCATGACCCGTGTGGGCATCAAAATGCACACGTACTCGTTTAGGATCAAAGTTGTCCTTGACTGTGAAACTGTCCACGGTGCATGAAGCAGACCAGCAGCGTTCAATGTAGGATAGGAAAACCACCAGCAGGGCAAACTTGTAGTATTCCATTCTGTCTAGCAGAGAAACAAAGTACAAATGAAGCATTTGCCAACTAGTCAACACATTCTATTTATTCCAATAGTCAGGATGGCAAGTTGTATTTTGATAGATAATAGGAAAAGTGCACTAAACTGCAGTTTAGTGGCCCAGAAGGCCTACACGGACTAGGTCTCACCTGTTCGTTTTGTTGTTTTTGAAGTGCAGGGACGGAAAGGTTCTGTGTTGTAGGATCTCTCTCTGTGGTGCTCCACCTGTCTGTGTTGCCTAACGTCGATGAAGAGCCCCTTTATACCTACTCCACAGACAGGCTTATTGATTATTTTCACTTCTTGTGACTAAATAAGGTGCTTAAATCTACGGTTAATCCGGTTCTAGAAATCCTTACAGTAATCTGGCTTCTCAGTTGAACCTTTCCATAAAAACAATTAAAGCATTATATAATGGAATATAGTTAGACTTTGTTTCATTGAATAGAAAATATTGAAGTTTGGTAGATGAAGGTATTTTTAATTTCAAGTTTTATTTATATTGAACACCTGTTATGAAATGTTATTTGTTTTGAATTTTTGTTAAACAGTATTGATGGCATAATCCAATGCTAGGAGTTAAATATGTAAATCCCATTCACATTGGTAAATTGATAAAAAATGCTCTATATTTGAAAAATCATTTTAAGGTGTTTTTTTTGTTAGTTGAAAGGATTGTTTGTATATCTGAATGAGGATGGCACATGCTCCAGTGTTTTCTTAAGTACAAGAGGCTTCTAATGGCTTTGTGTCTGTTTGTTTAGATTGACATGATTACAGAAACAGTTTGAATCCTTATGACAATCTATTATATAATAATGAATGCATTTTTGTATCAGATTTGTCAATTTTCCATAAAAAAACGGTATGGTGATTTAAAAGCATATTATGTCCACCATCATCTGGCTATGAATTTTTATCCTCTCATACAAGATCTTACCTTATTCATTAGCTATTCTGACTCATTTGTTATGATATTGTTCAGACTTATAGTCTCTCTCAATGTCTAACTCAGTTATGAATAATATGACGTCTATTATGACTTGTAGTCTCTCTCAATGTCTAACTCAATTATGAATTATATAACGTCTATTATACGATTTAAAATATGTATAATTTTAAAAGCAACAAATTGAAAAGATAGACTGTTATCTATGAAGGGCATGGAAAAGACATCTATTATTATTATGGCAAATCATATAGCAGTAGATATCTTCTTACTGTTATTGTGCAAACATTGCAAAAAAGAGGTTTGCCTTTCGTAAGTTTTCTCATACGCCTCTCTATTTTATACCTCTTTGCCAGACCTTGAATATGTAAAACGACTTATTGTACTATAGGATCTCTGTACTCAACAAAATAACAAACTTTTTTGTTTCAGAAGCAAGAGGACTAAGCTGGTTTTGGCACTGTGGACTCTTGGCGCACACACAGTGTCCTGAAGGAGCTGTGGGATGATCAGTTGGGGTGATCCGATCACATGTTACATTGAAATCACAGACAAGTTCAATTGCATAACATTCAATTATGTTCAGGCAAACGTTTTAAGCAACTCCATATGGTGGTGATATGGCTTTAAACTACAGCATAAAGTTGACCTGACTGACCTTTCTGGCGACACAGCACTCAATGATGTTATCTATTCACACCTGAGCTCCGCACAGAGATTAGTGCAGTTCTTTTTTTATGATCTTCATTTCTTTTTTTAGACCACACGTAGACTCTTTTTGGTTGGGCTGTTAAACAACCATTGCTACAGTTGATGTCTGACAACATTTAACTTGGTTACACCTCTGTTCCCAATGTATATTGTAGTTTTGGTCAAATTTTTACACAAAATAATTGTACTACAAAAATAGGGTCAGTCTTCATATTTTGTTATTTTTCACAGGTTATGTCCCTAATACCAACTGTTGTGATGTTTCATGCAAATCCAGCACACAAGTACCCCTCTGTTTTGTTTGTGGTCCTCATGGACCTTACCCTATAAACCCTAAGCCTTATCCCTCAAATTCCACATATGATCAAGGCTCTTGGTCAAACTATTAAACGTTTATAAACAAAGGCACTGCTTAGGTTCAGATGCAAATTATGCCTACCAAGCAGTTGTTCCCACCGGCTGATGCTCTAGACCCAGCTTGACAAGTCAAAAGTCTTCTTGGCAATCTGTTGCAAAACATCTGTTACAAACTTGAAATTTATATAAAACACAAGAGCTCTTTGAAAACGTCCAGTTCAGTTTTATTCCCTGACAAATCTTCTCAAAGCTCTGAAATAATATACACTCACCTAAAGGATTATTAGGAACACCATACTAATACTGTGTTTGACCCCCTTTCGCCTTCAGAACTGCCTTAACTCTATGTGGCATTGATTCAACAAGGTGCTGAAAGCATTCTTTAGAAATGTTGGCCCATATTGATAGGATAGCATCTTGCAGTTGATGGAGATGTGTGGGATGCACGAATCTCTATTCCATGCACTATTGGGTTGAGATCTGGTGACTGTGGGGGCCATTTTAGTACAGTGAACTCATTGTCATGTTCAAGAAACCAATTTGAAATGATTCGAGCTTTGTGACATGGTGCATTATCCTGCTGGAAGTAGCCATCAGAGGATGTGTACATGGTGGTCATAAAGGGATGGACATGGTCAGAAACAATGCTCAGGTAGGCCGTGGCATTTAAACGATGCCCAATTGGCACTAAGGGCCTAAAGTGTGCCAAGAAAACATTCCCCACACCATTACACCACCACCATAATTGCATTAACGAGAAATTGAACAGGTGTTACTAATAATCCTTTAGGTGAGTGTATATATCAAGTTTACATAGTTTCTGAATAAATTGTATTATTAAATACAAGTGCATCAAATTACAAACCTTCTATTTTACTTGACATTGTATCTTTTTAGTCAGTTGAATTGTGGAGATGTTAGGGCAGTTGGATGCAGGACCTACAAGTCAGTCAAGTTGTGTTGTCTACTGCAGTCTTGTGGGCGTTTAGGGTAATGGCAACAGGATTTAGATGATTAAAAGCATTATAGCAAAGGCAGTGCATTTAATTCAATTAATATTTTTTCGTAATAAAGACTTAGTCCTTTATTTTGATTTGTTTTATTTTGCAAGCTTTCTCTGTGGATATGATCTCATACCATATTGCAAACTGTGCCTATGATCAATAGAGTAGGCCTACCGATGGATTATCACTAGGTGGCGCACCTGCAAAATAACAATTTAGAAAAGCACTGGAGTCTGGATTTAGTGCAGTTAAATAAAATGTGTAATATATCCAGAACGTCTCTTTCATCATATAATATCTTTAGGCAAACACAAAATTGCTGTTAACCCAGGACTTTTACCTTATTTTTAATCTACATGAACTGGTTGGTTATAGATCTAAGATGAAACAGATCTTCCCGGTTTAGAAACTCACATGGAGAGACCCTGAGATCCCAAAAATATTTTACCATTTTAAAACTGCTTTAAAAAAACATATTTTTTATCTGCATCTAAATGTAGCATACACATGATTATTTAAGCAAACATTTGTTTACAAACTTAATTGCTTATTCTTATTAAGTCAACTTTAGGGATTGCTTTCTATAACATATAATATAATAGTATAGAGTGACAAGTCCAAACAATAGATATAGCAACACTCAGCTGCACACAGGACGATGTGTTTTCCTCAGCAGTCAAAGCTCTGACTTGCTTTTGTGCAGGTATTGAGCTATTAATATGCTGATTATCCCCATGACCTTTTGCCTAAGATGGTTACGGGGCTTGTAAGTATCAACTTTATCTAAAATGAAGGATTATATTCAGTTAATTATAAAACTCTTTATAGTTGATCTAAGATGCCATCCATCGATTTAAAATATAACATATAAAATGTACTCACAATTTAAATTATGACAATAATATTATATGCGGTCAGACATGACATGATATTTTCATATCACAAATTATCCACCATACATCGTAAGCAAAAGCTTTTATCCAAAAGGTACTTACAAAATTGAGGAAAACAATGAATTGAGTCATTTTAAAGGGATAGTTCACTAAAAAAAATCTCTCATGAATTACTTACCCTCAAGTTGTTTCAAACGTGTAAAACATTCTTGGTTTGGTTCAACACATGGAAAGATACCTTGAAGAACATTTTTATTTCAAATATCTTTTGTTGTGTTTAACAGAATAAATACATTTACATGTTTGGAACAATTTGAGGTTTAGTAATTAATGACAGAATTTTACTCCCTTGTAACCATTGTGAGGTGTTTCAGTCTGCTGGACCTGTTTTTAATGTTCACTGAAACATCATGCGATTATTTGTTTTTGTTTTTACACACTGACATTTATGTGTATTCAAGATAAGTTTTCGACCTCATCACAGATTTAAATTTTTTGGTACATTTATTTCTCCAAACATCATTAATACTATTTGTAACAACTGAGGTGGATGACAAATATTTACCATATGCTTTCTATGTGGCTTGTACTTAAGGTAAAGAAAATGTCTGTGAAGTATTTTTACATACATTTTGATGGCTGTGTTGATTTTATTTTATTGCTGAACTGAATAATTCTATGGGTCCACTCGACCTGTGAACATTGGCTGAGTAACAAAACATAAACACCATACACCATGGGTCTTCAACCGGGGGTCCGCGGCACCTAGGGGGTCCTCTGTGGAACTGCAAGAAGTCTGTTAATTACAGTTTACTCACACGCAACGTTTTGAAAAAAATGTAAAGCATGGGTACAGAAATATTACAATATTACAATAAATATTATATTATAATAAACATCCATTCAGGCAGCAGAAGAAATAGAAGACTCGTAAATCTGCTTTATCGTCTCCTAAGATTAGTTTAGAGTATGCATGAAAGGAGTTTTGTGCAAATAAAAATGCAATCTCATATTTTTCTGAACTTCTGTTCAAATTTTTTAAAGCTGTAAAAGGAAAATTTGACAGGAAAATGAAACCACACTGCTTCTGCATTGTAAACTCTGACAAAACTTTTGTATGTGTTTAAAATCAATGAAACTGATGGTGCACGTCAAACAAGTTGGCTAAAAAATAACGCAGACTCGTTGCATGTTACTCTCCTTAGATTGATATGATGCTCTGCAGAAATCCACCCAGATCCACCAGAAAACTCATCGGAGCTCAGAATGATAAAATAGCGGCGTTGTCTGCAACACACAGAGAAGAGGAATGGGGAAAAAAGAATTATACTTGATAAAACGACCTACTTTTACAACAGAATGCATAAAATCTGCTCTGATTTTCTTTCGCATCCAGAGACGACATATACCAGCACTAGAATAGGCTTTGTGCCATCAACCAGGGTCAGTCATCTCATTGAAGCCTTAATAAAACTAAGGTTCAGCACAAGTAAATTCTCCATTTTGCTAATCCGTTCAAATAATAAAGCAATCTTTATTAACCATAAAAATAATACAGAGAAAAGTATGTATGTGCAAAAATAACATGCATAATGGTGCTAATGTAATGTCTTAACATGATATTGCAGTAACGATAAGGGTTGATTCTATTTAAATAGCTCTGTTTAGTATAAATTGTCCCTGCTAAAAACATCTCTCATTTTTGGGTTCCTGCCCCGGAAAACGTTGAAGACCCCTGCCATACATGCATTAATGTATATGTCTGTAAATACTTTACACTGCTGTTGTGTAGTTGAATAATGTCACCTATGCTACTGAAATATGCCTTCGAGATTATGCCTGTTACTGTCATACAAATTTTGTTAAAAAGATACAAGGTAATAGTGTTGATAGAGTATGTTTTTTAATTCTTATGTCATTTTGGTGATGCATGACTGACTCAAAGTATTTATATTTGTTCGACACATCATGTGGTACCACTGCATATATCAGCAACTAAATTAAGAAAAATTTCTTCATACATATATATACTGTATATACATGTCCCATATTTATAGAAAAAGCCTTTCACAGCTCTCCTGGTTGCAGTCACATTGAGTAAGAAGACAACCGGGGTGCTGAGATAATCAGCTAGTGGCCTGGTTAAATAGGGCTTAGTAATGAGTAGTGTGTTTTTAATAAGAACTTAAAGAGCTTGTACCGTAAAGGCCAGACTTCTGCAAGAGGATACGAAGGGGAACAAAGCAAATGCATGCGAATGGTTGCCAACCGCCACAGGCTTCATGACTTCATATGCTTAATTCCTAAACTTTCATTAAAAGCATCTCTTCTCCCAGAAGAAAGAGTGTGTGAGGTGGAGGACAGTTCTGCCATTGGCTCAGGCTTTGATAAGGTCACCTGATCAGTTTCACTACAGCAGATCCTCATTCACCTTCAACACTATTAGGAAAACACCTTGCCGTTGATGTCAGTTGGATCGGACTCGGGTCGCCCCTGCTGCCGCAGGTGTCTCTTCACAACGCTTCTCGTTTTCACGACAGCTTGAGTACATGCTGTAAAAAAATATTTGAATTCCTAAACTCATTTGAACTTTCCTTACTTGGCCGGGGTAGAAGCTCCCAAACCCAAGATGAGTGTCAAAAAGGAAGACGTGGAGAAGTTCTTGGACGGAAACCCTGATTTCGCTAAGAGCTATTTTAACAGAAAGCTCAAACCGGGCGCTGTGGCCTCGATCATGCGAATACCAGAATCCAAAGTGGATATCGATACTTATAAAGACCTAAGCTCAGTGGAGGAGGGTGCGTTATTCTACGATCTTATTACAGACATGCAGGAGAACGTAAATATGGAGAAAGTGATGTTTAAGATCCTGAAGAGGACCAGCGCTTTGATCCACGCCGACAGGTGTAGCCTCTTTATGTATCGACAGAGGAACGGCATCGCTGAGCTGGCTACACGACTCTTTAACGTGAATGAAAACTCTGAGCTAGATGACTGTGTGGTGGCTCCAGATTCTGAGATCGTATTCCCTCTTGACATCGGTATTGTGGGACATGTTGCTCAAACCAAGAAGACCATCAATGTCAAGGATGTTACACAGGTAAGACATAATGTCTAGTTTAAAATGTCTGTGCATGAGATATGTACCTCATGGTATTTAGTTAAGCATGAATGTATAAATTATTGTTATAATAGTATAGTATATAGTATATAGTTCATTAATGCAGGTATGGTCAATCCATATTTTGAGGCTTGGCAAATCCTCTTGACATAATCCATTTATTTTAATATTCTATGACCCATGTCCAGCATGAAGGATTATGGGTAACACTTTACAATGAGGTTGTTAACAATTAATGAATTCATTATCTTACATTAATGAACAACACTTCTACAGCATTTATTAATACTAGTTCATTTCAACATTTAGCTTTTAGTACATTTTTTAAAATCGAATTCTGTATCTGTTAACATGACGTAATGCACCATAAACTGACATGAATAATAGTAAGACATTAACAAAAAATAATACAGTTTCTGAAAAACTACATGCTCATTGTTAGGTAAATGCAACCTTATTCTAAAGTGTTACCGGATTATTATATCTATGGCATTAATAAGGTGCATGGGTCTTTAAAAGACCAAATTTACTTCCATTTTTATTTAAAAGATTATTCTTTAATCATTTGGAAAAAAACTTACTCCATGGATTTGTTAACTTGAGTGAATAAATGTACTTTTTAATCTATTTTTAATATACATAAAAATATATTAGTTACAATTGTGCTAAGCAGCGCAATAAAAAAACAATTATTTGTTTGGTCTTCAAACTACAACTCTGTGTTGGCACCGTGTGTTTATGACTAAGGATTTTTGCTTTCACTCTAGAATAGTAACTTTAGCTCATTTGTTGATGAACTTACCGAATACACTACACGCAACCTCCTGGCTGCGCCCATCATGAACGGCAAGGATGTGGTCGCTGTCATCATGGCCGTCAACAAACTCACTGGACCTCATTTCACAGATGACGATGAGGATGTAAGTGACTGTCTTCCCTTCTCTTTACCAAACTAACCAGCAAAGCATTGGTCACAATTGATTTCAGCTGGTTTAAAGACTTTGTGACAAATCGATCCGGTGTTTAAATTTAACGACACCTATCGGTGAGGTTGTAAATTGCAACTCACTCCACCCCTATCTCTTGTAGCACTAAGGTGGCTGATACAGGACTAAGATGTCATCACGTTTTTGCTTTTTTGTGGAAGGAGATAATGTTTTTGACAAAAAGCGCTCTGCGGAGCAGTTTGTCCGTTTAGGGCTACTGTAGAAACAACATGACGAATTCCATGTAAGGGGACCTGCGGTATATGTAGATAGAAATAGCTCATTCTAAGGTTAAAAAACACAACACTTCATTATGTAAGGTATTTATACACCTCTGAAGACACAGTTATGCATATTAGATGGCACTTCTGTCAATAGATGATCAAAATGTCACTTTAATGCTTAAAAGTATTTTAAAAGTATTGAATCTGGATAAAGAGTCATATAAGCATAAAACTTTTTTCATGTAAAAATGCAGAATGTTTTGGGTGTAATGAAGTAAAAGTGTTTAACGTCTGCTTTTTGTTTACAGCTTTTTTTAAAGTTCTTAAAAGTTGGCTCTCTGAACCTGAAGATTTTTCACTTGAGCTACCTACACAACTGTGAGACACGTAAAGGACAGGTCAGTCAGTATGAGCTGCACACAATAAAATGGTGTCATTGTTATGAATAAATTCAAAAACTGTGGGACGTTTTATGTGTCTCCTTCACAGCTGCTGTTGTGGTCAGCTAACAAGGTGTTTGAAGAGCTCACAGACATTGAGCGACAGTTTCACAAAGCTTTGTACACAGTGCGAGCCTACCTCAACTGTGACAGGTACTCTGTGGGCCTGCTTGACATGACCAAGGAAAAGGTACGAAGCGCATTGAGTTTAGTCTTACCACCAGTCCTGTTTCTCTTTTTAAGACTGTGGATTTGATGTCTTGCAGGAGTTCTTTGATATTTGGCCTGTGTTGATGGGAGAGCAGCCACCGTATTCCGGTCCTGTAACTCCAGATGGAAGAGTAAGCTTCATTTTTATACATTTGATGTTAAGCTGTCAAAAAATGCTGAAATGAAACCAGTTTATATTTGTCCACTTAGGAGGTCATTTTCTACAAAGTTATTGATTATATTTTGCATGGAAAAGAGGACATCAAGGTCATACCGTAAGTTTTATTCTCTTTGGTGATTGTTTTGGTGAACTTAATGACACATGATGCTCAATTCAGAAAACATGTAAACATCGTCTTGTTGCTAAAAAACTTTTCTTGTTTCAAAAGAAATCCAACTGCAGACCATTGGGCCCTGGCTAGTGGATTACCCACGTATGTAGCTGAAAGTGGATTTGTAAGTGACTTCTCAGTACTTTGGGAATGCGGTACATGGAAATCACAGTAGAACAAATCGAATGTATCTCTTTGTGTATCCATTTGTTTTTATTTGCTTGGCCAAGATTTGCAACATCATGAATGCGGCAGCCGAAGAAATGTTCAAATTCCAGGTAGATATATAGTTTTAATATTTATGATTACAATTTCCCTTTCCAGTACAATAACATTTTTGTTGTTTCTCTAGACGGAGCCGCTGGATGACAGTGGATGGACTATTAAAAATGTGCTTTCCCTGCCTATTGTCAACAAAAAAGAAGAAATTGTTGGCGTTGCAACTTTTTACAACAGGAAGGATGGTAAACCATTCGATGAACTCGATGAACAACTCATGGAGGTATAGCTGTTTGATTGACAGATAGCATCAAAAAGTACTTGTGATTGACTCTTCAAGATGCATTTGTTCTTCTAAAAGGCTTTGACACAGTTTCTGGGTTGGTCGGTCCTCAACACAGACACATATGACAAAATGAATAAGCTGGAGAACAGGAAAGACATCGCCCAGGATATGGTGTTGTACCACGTCAAATGTCGAAATGATGAGATTCAAAACATCCTTGTAAGTTCCATTGAAAACCATGAAAACCTCGATTGCTTCTATTAGACTTTCAAGGCTCTCATTGGTGTTTCTATTCCAGAAAACAAGAGAGTATTTTGACCGAGAGCCCGTGGACTGCGATGAAGATGAGCTTTTGGAGATTCTGGTACACCAGTCACCTTACTTTTCTGAACATATAAACATAACATTTGCTGATGCCTTTGGTGCTGAAGGATTAACAACAGCACACAACAGATGCTTTTCAAAGTTTTATAAATAAGTAAAGCGCAGGACTAATTACGGTATTTTTAGATTGTGCTGGTTCAGCTATCACAGATCATAATTCACAGTTCATGTATTTGCATATTGCGAGTTGGTTCAGCTGTGTCTCATAATGAAAGATGACTGTTTGACTTTCTTTGTTCAATTTTATTTTTCATGCAGAAAAAAGAGCTGCCTGGGCCAAAAAAGTTTGATATCTACTTCTTCCATTTCTCCGATTTTGACTGCACTGAATTGGAACTTGTAATGTGTGGCATCCAAATGTACTATGAAGTTGGAGTGGTCAGAAAGTTCCAGATCCCTCAAGAGGTATAGTTACGTATCCTTTATTATTAGCATGGGTTTTGTGAAATTTCACAGAACTGAAATGATAATGGACTGCTGTTTTTTGTGAGGTTTTGGTGAGGTTCATGTACTCGGTGAGCAAAGGCTACAGGAAAATCACATATCACAACTGGAGACACGGCTTCAACGTTGGGCAAACCATGTTCACATTACTCACGGTATGATCTGCTCAGAATGCTTGGGGTCCGAACTACATGTATATTGATGATTGATTTAACTGCAAAAATATATATATATGATTTTTGTTTGAGCACTAGCCAATGTGTTTTTAAAAAACACGAAATGTGCGAAAAATCTGAATGAGAAAATGTTTTTTGTGTTTATGGAGACAGACAGGAAAATTGAAGCGCTATTACACAGATTTAGAGGTGATGGCCATGATTACTGCTGGATTCCTGCATGATATTGACCACAGAGGCACAAACAATCTCTACCAAGTGAAGTGAGAGAATGACTCTACTTGACTAGTAATTGAATTTTACTTTTACATCCTATCATCATATTTATGTGTTTTGTAATCAGGTCCCTGAATCCTCTTGCCAAGCTACATGGATCTTCCATTCTTGAGAGACATCACTTGGACTTTGGCAAGTTCTTGTTAGGAGATGAGGTATGAGCGCATTAACCAAAAGGTTTGATGGTTTGTGTCAAATATATTTTTAATACTGACATATGAATGTTTTTCTTAGTCTTTAAACATCTTCCAAAACCTCAACAGAAGACAAACAGAACATGCCTTCCATCTCATCGATATTGCTATTATTGCAACTGACCTTGCCTTGTACTTCAAGTAAGTTATACGCTGTACATAACATAACATGTAATGTCATGTTATAATTTTTTATAAAGTTTTTATATTGTTTGAGAAGTTACCAAATAATTCAGTAATAAAAATGTCATTATTTAACTTCTAAACCTTAGAGTATAGCTTTATGAACAGAATATAGCTTTAATGAGGAAATAATGACAGAATTTGAATTTTGGGTGAACGGTTCCTTTATCAAAAACAATACAAAATTATTAAAATAACAAACCTCACTACACTCAAACCGACTAAATTTCTGTCTTAAAGAAAGAGGACAATGTTCCAGAAAATTGTGGATCTCTCGGAGACATATGAGGACGAGAAGAAATGGGTGGACTTCATGTCTCTTGAAACAACAAGGAAAGAAATTGTGATGTAAGTATTTAACCTCACTTTATCGTTTTAACACCACAGTTGTGTAGTATAAATGTTTTCATATTTTTATTCATTGACGAGGGCCATGATGATGACGGCATGTGACCTCTCAGCTATCACAAAGCCTTGGGAGGTACAAAGCAAGGTAGGAAAAAGTACCATCTTTTGATTATACATATTGTTATTCGCTGTGCCAGGATCAGAAGATTTCATTCCACTCTCATCTCTTAGGTTGCCCTCTCTGTAGCCGCTGAATTCTGGGAGCAGGGTGACCTTGAGAGAACTGTTCTTGAGCAACAGCCCATTGTAAGTACCTGCTTATTGTTACATAAGACAAAAATACAGAAATACTGAACTTAGTTGTCACTGGGGTTGTACCCTTAAGGGTTCCTTCATGCAGGTACAAAACAAAAGGTTGTACATTTTTTAAGGGGTCTCCTGTTAATCTTTTAGGGGTCCCCTAGAAACAAAACTATACCTTCACATTACCTATTTTTTTGGAAAAATAAATGTTTTTTTCCAGCCCATGATGGACAGGAACAAAGCTGGCGATCTGCCTAAACTTCAGTGCGGTTTTATCGACTTTGTCTGTACTTTTGTTTACAAGGTATGTTTGTGCATAGAGAGTGAGAAATCTTGTTGACAGAAATGATCAAACACAGAATTTTGACTGATCATATTTTGGTCACTTGGCAACCCACTTTTCTTTTTTTCACAGGAGTTCTCTCGCTTTCACTCTGCCATCCAGCCGATGTATGACGGGATTCTGAACAACCGGAAGAATTGGAAAGAGAGGCAGGAGGAATATGAGTCGAAATTGAAGGAATTAGAGGAGGCAGCTAAGGCCAAGCAGGAGACAGCTGCCAACAAAGGTTTGAACTCGTCTTTTCTGTTCATGTTGAATCTATATGCAGTAAATCGTGAGGGAACATCTTACCAGAGCCTGTTCATAGCTCAAGGTTATATTTCCAATTATTGTAATGCTTCTGCGTGTTGCAGTGTATTTCTTTTATTTAAAGAATTTGTTTTTTGTATTTCTTTCTGGTGATTTTTCTACAGCTGCACCTGCCACTGGATCTTCTGGGTCTAAGACTTGCTCAATCTGCTAGAGACAGAGAAAAGCATGGTGGGGGAGGAAAGCAGGTACCCTCCCACAAGAGAGGAATAAGATAAAGAGCAATTGGGCAAACATTATCAATGCATATGATATTAGCAAGCCAAATGACCATCTGTTACCAAAGAAAGACAGGTGAACAGCTATTTCATAATGTATCTTTTGGGACAAAGTTTTTGGTTAAATGCATTTTCATTGGGTGTTCAGTTATATTTTATTTGGTCACAAGGCATAATTAAACTTTATATAGAGAATGAAAGGGCAATGCTAACAGGGCAAAGGGGGCTCTTATTGATTATTATAATTGACATTTTTTAAATATAAAAAAATCAATAGAAGACATTAGCATCATATTTTCTGTAAATGATTATAATGATATTTACCTCTTCTGGTTAGTTCTGGATTTTTAACCATTATTATTTTACTTTTTTCAATTGCAATTTTTCCATTTTATAATTGCAAAAATTGCTTTATTCTTTTGTCATGGGAAACCTAAGTATGCCCTAAATATCTAAAAACACAAAAGCTGTATGTGTGTTAGACATCTCATTGACGTTTTTCATTTTGTCCCTCTAAAAGTTATCACACCAAAGCTGAGAAGCCAGTATTCAGTTTGTCCTTTCATAGGCCAACACTAAAGTTCACAGCAAAAATATAGCTAAACATTTGAGTGTTGGTGGCCTATTTAACAACTGTAAGTTTTTCCACTTAAGTTGACAGGTAATGAGCAACTGTCCTTCTGACTGATTTACATCAAGCGGTGTCACGGGTGTGTTTTACTGAGAAATGTCCTGTTACTCATTGATTCCACTGTTGGGACATGCGTTCACAAAGAAAACTATTACTAGTGGCCTTGATACCCTTCATTCAGTAAACTCTCGGCTCACCTGATCACACTGAACCCTCAGAAATGATCTGTCTGTGATTTACTTCATAAAGGTATTTAGATAATTCCCTATGTTTCGTTTTATAGGAAGGACCAGCTTTCCATAAAATGCTGTAAAAATTCAATAGATGTCAGTTGTTTATCTTATTGTGTAAATAAATACATTTTATGAGCTTCTACATTTTTGAAATACATAATACAAATCTTTATAGTTTAAAAGTTAATACTAAAGATGTGTTGTTAGCACATGTAATTGCTCTTTTATGCTTTTTAAACAAAGATGCAGCTTATGTTACACATAAAAGTAGTGGAGCAAAGAAAATTGATATTTAAAATCTATCAGCTCTGATACAAATTATATTTACTTTCATTGCAAATGTCATCATTTTTTCACAAGACATTAATGCATGTCTAACATCATATATGATGATTTCAAACCATTCGCAATATGCCAGAGAAATGTTAAGCATCACTTCTGTATGCCCAATGCCATGAGAATAAAACGGTTTATTTTTATGAACTTTTTGTTGTCTTACTTAGTAGAACCAAGTGATACAATTACAAACAGTTCTTCCACTACATGCCTCAGATGTGATGGACTTTGGAACTCCTAACAGCCCTTTCTGCTTAGTGACTCAGTCGCTAAGAAAGCCTCTTATCTCATGAGAATGCTCAGCAGTTTCCACTCTTCCACTTTTACATGTCTGGGTTTCACCTGCAACGTTTATTTGGATACTTACACATCTGGGTTACTAGAAATTCTCTGACAATTTTCTTGAAATATATTGCTCACTCTTACGTATTAGGTCCTCATAAAAAAGTGTACATGTATATAATTTAATTAAAGCAAGGTTTTATTCTAAAACACTTTAAATTGTTTGGGAAATGCAGCATGGCAGATAAGTAACAGAAGCCCTCGTGCAAAATAGGCACTTTGCTGTATTGGCTTGACCTAAATCCAAGGATTTATTCTAAACCATGGTGATGTTATACAACAATCGTCCCTCTATAAACATCCCTATACAACTGCAGAAAAGAAAAGACAGTCTGCAACTGTTTTTCAATCGTCCACGTGATAACCTCAATGTTGACATATACAAGGTAAAACAATGCAAGATTTTATTTCTCGTGTCTTTATTGAAAAATAGATATAAGTTAATTGTCTTGTTGAATCATCTCAGAGTTGGAATGCGTGCATCTTGGAGATCTACTTCAGAATGGTGTCAGAGTCTGCTGTGGAGGTAAAAACAAGTGTTAAGATATTTTATCGTGTTAAATTATCTAAGATTACGTCAACACCCTGCATTACTATTTACTTTGTCAACCCCCATACTGAATAAAACATATACAGAGGTTGACCGATTTCTCTGGAACATGATCGGAATTGCGCAGTATTACATTTCCTCAAATTGCTTATGAATAACCTTTCTTTGCATAAGAATGTCTCATACAACATCTGAACAAAACCCATCTGTGGTCCCAATTTCACACGGTTTAAATAGAAGTGCTAAACCACGTCTGTTAATCTTACATTGTGTCTTACAGCAAAAAAGTGGCGCACACAATTTAACAATACAGTGTTTGATCACTGAAACACAAATAACAGTAAACGTGGATAACTGCAGTATCATAGAGGGGTTAGCAGACCTTCAGCAAGCTGTTTGTAAATCCTCTCCTGCTCTTCCCTGAGTTTCTTCTCTTCCTCCTCAATCCTTCTTTCTTCAGCAGCGATGGGCTTCAAATAATCTGGTGATTGAACACAATTCACCTTATGCCATAACACACTATGCGTCATTTAGAGATAAATTACTCATATAATCAGCATATACCATATCTCTGTTTTCCATAGATTATTCCAAAGAGCAAGGCTGACCATCTTGCAGTCTGAAATAAAGAGAAAATAAAGACTGTTATTGGTGGTTTGACTAGTGAACCTGCCAAAAACTAAACTAAAGTGCTGGATCTCTAAGTCATGTGATTTTTTATATACAAAAAATAAACGTATGTGCTGAATAATCTAAATAAAACGGAATATATGACAAAATCCGGCAGGTTTAAAACAACATAATACATCGGAGCTGTTAACATGTTGAGGTTTTAAACTCTTGGACAATAACATACAATCAGTTTATAATGGGTAACGTTAACGTTTTCAGTTTGTTATTAGGTGTGAAGATTCATCAGAAGGCGTCGTTTTAATACATTCAATTTACATACTTTAATGTACAAAACATGTCCACTTGAACAAAACATTTGTACCCGCAAAACCATATAAAAAGGAAATAACTATACTGACCTTGCAGTACTAGGCAGCTAACACAGTTAGCCCACAGTGCATTTGACCAAAGCTTTCAATGTTATGCTATGCTAAGCTAACACGTTTAACGCTAGCAACGTTTACTTAGGATGAATGAAGGTCGCCGCTTCAAAATCTTTGAATACAAAGTTTGTTCATTGGTGGCCAAAGCCCAGAGAAAAAAATATGACCGCGTACGAATAAATGTACCTTAATAAGAGGTGAGACTTGTACAGGAGGAACCATGTTTGTATGTCTTCAGACAGGAGAGGAAGTCAACGTGAGATCTACAGTATGACAGCGGCGCTATAGTCCATTCAGTGCTACTTTTAGGGGTAGTTGACAGAGACACATATACGTTATAACATGAACCAAACATATTTGGGATAAAATGCTTAGAAATGATAAAGGCTTTGTATGTTTAAGTGCTTTGAAAGTTTGTTTTACTTTACGTTTATAAGATCTCTATAAATAGAGATGAAATGCCAACTGCTAAATCTGTGCCGCCATCCGCCCAACTAGAAACTAGATATAACATATGAAATACAAACACTTCTTAAAATGACTTACAGGTAATAGTAAAGATGATTCATACATCCCAAATAGGTCAATCATATTCATATATGTGACCCTGGATCACAAAACCAGTCTTAAGTAGTAGAGGAACATTTTTAGTAAAAGACAAAAATACATTGTATGGGTTAAAATTAACAATTTTTCTTTTATGACAAAAATCTTTAGCATATTAAGTAAAGATCATTTTCCATGAAGACATTTTGTAAATTTCGTACCTTAAATATATTAAAACTTTATTTTTGTGAGTGAATGGCCTGCCACAGTGCCTCTGATTAACAACTTCAAAGGCCATTTTCTCAATATTTTGTTTTGTTTGCACCCTCAGATTCCTGAGTTTTAAATGGTTGTATCTCCACCAGATATTGTCGTATTCTAACAACCCATACATGAATAGAAACCTTATGTATTCATTTTTCAGATTATGTAAAAATCTCAATTTCGAAAAATTGACCCATAAAGTCCTGTTTTGTTGTCCGGGGTCACATATGTGATTGTAATACATGTTCATTTCTCAGCAATACTTCCACCCATAGTAATTATTACATTTAGCGTTTGCAAAGAATACACGGTTTGGTTTAACTTCCTTTTGGGTCTATTTTCAGATATGATGTATAGAGGCTCTGCCGACACAGGTGTCAGGTTCACAATCCTGTAGGATTAGTAAGCATGTAAGAATACTTGAAGTTAAATATAAACATGACAGAATATGACGTGTGTTCTGACACAGAGAGAAAATATGCATTGACTATCCACTGACATATTTATTATGGTAATTATTATTTATATATTTTTCTGTTATAGTTTTATTTATAGCATTGTAGCATTTCTCACAATGAGCTTTGCTGTAAAGCCACTTTATAGAAAACATTTTAAAAGAGAAAACATGAGTAACAGGAATTAAAAAAGGCGTTTTTAATCGGGGGCACTGTGGAAGGCCATCCATTCACAAAAATAAAGTTTTTATATATTTAAGGTAGGAAATTTACAAAATATCTTCATTGAATATGATCTTTACGTAATTTCCCAATGAGTTATGACATAAAAGAAAAATCAATAATTTTGACCCCAAAAATGTATTTTTGTCTTTTACTAAAAATGTCCCCGTGCTACTTAAGACTGGTTTTGTGATCCAGGATCATATTAAGGATGATACATGAAAGAACAATGTCTAAGACTTAGATATTGATCAGATAAAGATAAATAAAAACAAAAAATGCAGTAAGTATAAAAGTTGCCGTTGCATTAACCTCTTCCCTTAATAGAACGTTATGCACAGCCATTAGACAGTTTGAGTGGTCACTGTAAATAGAACAATGATGTACTTGTCTGGTATTTAACAGATGGATCACAAAAATACAGCCGACTTGTTTTGGAATATGACTGCAAGTGCCAAGTCATAGCAGGCCTTTGCAAACTGACACATACGGGAGTGCTAATAGAAGAATGTCACTGGAACATTCTCAGGCAGCCTATAAAAGCACCGTGCCTTGTTGACTGGGACAGAAGCACAGAAGAGACAGTCGACCAGCTCAACACAGCACCGCGAAGAACAACAGAAGATGCTTTGTCCGAGCAAATTTCAGCCTCATCCCAGTCCATTCATGATGGACTTCCACTGGCCAGTGCGCAGTCTGTGGCCAGAGTCGAGACCTCTGTTCTTTCAGATTGAACAAGAAATGATGAGACACATGCAGGAAATGAGGCAAAATATGGAATTCATGGAACGTCTTCATCAAAGGATTTTCGACCAGATCGACAATGTTCCGCCCATGACGTCTTTCAAACCAATCTCCTTCAAGCTTGGAAAGGAAGGAGACCGCTACGCACTGACATTAGATACTACAGATTTCTCTCCAGAGGACCTGTCGGTCAAACAAGTGGGGAGGAAGTTACGAGTCAGCGGCAAAACAGAGAAGAAGCACGATGATGGGAAAGGAGCGTACTCATACAGATGCCAAGAATTCAGACAGGAGTTTGACCTTCCTGGAGGTGTCAGTGCTGAGGCAGTCACCTGTTCTTTACAAAATGGCCAGCTGCAGATCCAAGCACCAAAGGAAACTTCAGTCGTGAGCAATGAGAGAGTCATTCCCATTACATGCACTCCTGCCGTGAAGAGTCCTACTTCTCAGACTCCTGTTCTTCAAAGTCCCGCTTCTCAGAGTCCCGTTCCTCCTCAGAGTCCCGTTCCACCTCAGAGTCCTGTTCCTCAGCCTGAGAGCCACACTGAATAGACTATTGAGTCTACAATAAAACTCATGTTATTCTCTATGAATATTGTCAGACACTGCCGAAGAAATAACTCCATGGAAATCTCTTTTGGACTTTATTAACTTGTTTTAATCATTGGCATTTTGTAGCATTTTACTACTATTATGGTGATTGTATTTACATAGAAATGCATTAATATTCACAAGAATAATAATGAAATATTTCAGCTCAGTTCCTAAGTACTTCAATATTTAATTTTGTCAAAGTGCAATGAGACGTTGTTGTCTAAATGTTATTTTGTGTACACTCAATAAAATGAAAGTCATGTTTGAATGATAACTTGATTGTTGAAAACAAAATAGTAATACATTATTTTTATCCCATATTGTCTGTTATCATTTTCTAGAAATTAAACCATTTTGGCCCTTCTTCCGGAAATAAAAAAAAAATCAACTCTTTTATATGATGAATATCGAGTTTCTATAAATAATGTCACCCACAGAGACTTAGGAACTTTCTAAACTTCACATTATTAAAAGATAGAGGAGCACAGACTTCATTTTACTTCAAAGATGTATCAGTATTAGTAATACTTCCAATCCTCTAGATGGCAGTACTGCGTCTACAAAACACACTCTCGAAATTTCTGCGACTGAAGACAGAGACAGATTTCCTTCCGTTTGTGCACCCGCCATAAACAAGCGAATGGCTCCGGCTACTTACAATATTTTTGTACATTTATTCTCGTAATATAATGACTTAGTAAATATATTAGTTGTTCGCAAAATACAGAAAAATCGTGGAGAATGACGGCAGTGATTCACGAGTTACTTTCCTCCGTAATGGGGGTAATAGTTGAAAGTGTCGTGTCAGAGTTGAGCAAACATCTCTCGGACTTCACGACTGTGTTATCCGAGCAGTATAAAAACCACAAGGGCAGTGTGGGGATCAAAAACAAGGTTAAACAAGCGAATCAAGTAAAAACTGTAAGTTCTACCGTAAGAATGCATGCAATGTCCACCTTTCATTTTTATAATAACAAGCCATTGGCTATTTGTTGTCAGCTGCATGCATTATAAATGCAGTTTTACATAGAACCTATTTTTTGTGACAAACCTCTTAGGATTCTTATTAGTTTCTTTACTAAACGTCATTTTTAGACATCCTGTGCTCTTCGTTATGCACCAGAAACTCTACACTTTAGTTAAATGCTTTTTCCTGTTGTTTTAGAGCCAATGACAACACTGTTACGTTAATTATTTAACAATCCAGAAACACATTACTACTGGCATATCTATTAATAGCAATCTGAAAGTCATAGTCAGGTTTTGTGGATACAGTATCAATGTTGACTACGTAAATAATAAAACATTATACAGCAAATCTAATTCTTCCCTGTTGTTGTCATGCATTAGGTTATTATAGGTGTATGTATGTATTAACCAGTTAAAATGACAACTCAAATATATTTTTAATATTTAGAAAGAGTTTGCCGAATTCATGGAGATGTTGAGCAAAGCAGCAGTCGAGACCATGGTAAAGCTGATACATGATCGCATTGCGAGTCAAGTACTGGAAGCAACTGGAAAATTACAAGACAGACCAAATGGTAAGTGTCTTTTGTATGTGTTCATGTGGGATTTGACTTCCACATACTAATAAAAAACCCACTGATTTGTGTTTGCATGGTTTTGAATTTTCGCAGAAAGTCAAGCAGCCACATCTAACCCTCAGAACCGTGTCCCACTGGAGCCTGAGAAGAACAGTAGCAATGAAGAGGAAACGGAACACCACGACAATGACATTGGACTTTTGGCAAATTATCAGTTTCAACAGTTCTCATCTGCACAAATAGAAGCTCTTGAGGCCAGTTCAAGTTTGAATGAAAGCCAGCCTTCTACAAGCACAAATGGGACTGCGGAAGAGATACACAAGCCTTTAATTTGTGACACCTGTGGAATATCTTTCAGTGACGTGGCCTTGTTCAACATTCACAATACTGTACACAAAGAAAGACCTTTTAACTGCCAGATGTGTGGGAGCTCTTTCAAAATGATGAAATGCTTGATGAAGCACCAGAAATTTCATGCAACTGAGAATTTATGTATTCAATTTGAAACTCCTCTGCATGAACAAGAATTCATTGTGCAGCTGGAAACTTGCGATGCCGTTGATCCATCCTTGCACACGCTCGAAGTGACAACTCCAGGTAAATGTGAATCACAGCTTAGATGTATACTAGCTGATGGTTATATTGGATTAATATTGACAGTTGTCAGCTTGGATGCAGCATGTAAATGTCAAGTTCACAGTCAGCCGTGAGTAATTTATTTTGTAATAAATATACTTGGTGACTATGTTCTTAACATGGCAACCATCTAGTCAAACTGCTGTATATTGAAAAACCTGATCTCTCACTTTTAGTATTCGACTATTTGAAGAAGGACACTTTAAGAACATTTTACCCTTATGTCTATTAAAAGTTACTAGTATTAAAGAGCAATATGTGTTTCTCTAACAGTTTTTGTTTTTCCCCGCAGGTATTTTCCAGAATAACTTTGACAACGAGGACGTGTCTTCTACTGAAATAGTAACCGTAACCAGTCAGGATACAAACGCATTTCTTGTTCAGGATTTAAATGTTTCCATCCAGAACACAGACGTTGATCCGAACATGAATGTAAAACCATCGAGTGATGGTTTGTTCCATTGTAAAACCTGTGGCAAGTCTTTTGAACTGAGGTGGAAGTTAATAAACCATGTTCGGGCTCACATGAAACATTACAAATGTTCCCACTGTGATAAACGTTTTACAATGAGGAGCTGCCTGATCAGACATGCGGCAATGCACACCGGAGCTCAGCTCTACAAATGTGATATATGTTCCAAGTCTTTTGTATTTCAGGCCACTCTGGAGCACCACAAGCGTCTTCACACAGCGGAGAAGACGGTTACATGCTCAAACTGTCAAAAGACTTTCCCTGGCAAACGTTCTTTCGGTAGACACAGGTGCAGAGCAGTCGAAAAGCTCTACAGCTGCCTAGTGTGCGACAAGCAGTTCAAAATCAAACAGAACATGCTGGATCACCAAACACTTCACACTGGTGAGAAGCCCTACTGCTGTGAGATGTGCGGCGAGTTTTACAGCTGCGAGAGATATCTGAAAAATCACCAGAAGAGCCATATTGAGAAAACCTACGACTACCCGTGCGAGCTCTGCGAGAAAAGGTTCAGCGCTCGCAAACATTTGCAGGCACACATGCTCGTGCACACAAGAGAAAAACGGTTCGCTTGTGATTTGTGTGACAAGAAGTTTCCCACCTCTGGAAATCTCAACAGACACAGAGCTGGCCACACAGGAGTGAAGCTGTACGGTTGTCCTATATGTTTGAAGAGGTACACTACTGCCTATGCTCTAAAGATGCACATGCACAAGCACACTTCAAGCAAACCGTTTCTTTGTGATGTTTGTGGAAAGGGATTTACTAGTTCTGATTACATGAAAAGGCACAAGCGAATTATTCACGCAGGAAGGAGAGATTGTGTGTGTTCGATCTGTAATAAGGCTTTTATTTTCCCCAGTTCTCTTAACCAACACATGCTTGTACATACAGGAGAGAAGCACCATGAACGACTGGTCAGTCCCTTGTTGAAGAAGTTCAATTGTGAGCTTTGTCAGAAAAAGTTTTATTCGCAGGCCGCCCTAACAGTTCACCAAAGGGTCCACACTAAAGAAAAGCCATACAGTTGCGAGGTTTGTGGAAAGCGGTTCGGGTATGCAAGTAGCATTCAAATGCACATGAGAATCCATACGGGAGAGAGACCTTTCGGTTGCGATGTATGCGGCAAGACGTTCAGTCAGGCTGTACATTTAAGGACCCATCAGAGAGTTCACACTGGTCTGAAATCATTCAGTTGTGAGACCTGTGGCAAGAAGTTTGTGGATCAAAGAAATCTCAAACAACATAAGTGTAAATACACCATGTAAATGTTTTTCATTTTGACAAGACCAAAGTTTTACACTAACTTAAATTGTGCTTTTGTTCAGGGCTGTTTGAAATAGTTTGTAATGCAAAGCATTATTGTGCTAAAAAATAATGCGTAGAAATTAAGAGTTATGCACAGTTAAGCATTTTTAATTAAGCTGTAAACAATTCTATTTTCAACAAGATGAGACCCTTGTGTGTGAACATAATAAACAATATCACGAAGATCCACCTGTCCTGTTTGATTTGTGCTTATATGTGCATATTGATAGTTGTACTATTGTGCATTTTTCTATACAATTATTATGTATGGATGGGACAATTAAGTATTCAGGTTAATAAAAGTTAATTACTTAACCATTAAGACATTTAAAAGTACTTTAAATAACAGAAAATTAATTCGTCTTAATTAACAGAAAATGTATGTTATAATTTTATGCAAATGTATAAACTATACATGAACATCATTATTGAAGATGGGTTCAACATCTCATAATGATAATAATGAGCGCGCTCCTTAAATTAGACTTCCGGGGCGGAGACTAATCGCGTTTACATCAACCTGAACTCAATTACGGATACGTCACATGACTCGCAGCAGACGGTCACGTTAATTGGTGTTCACAGAGAACATCGCCATCTATGGAGAGCGGTTGACGTCGTTTATTTCTCTTTGCTGGATAAGTGTGATATTTGTGATCCTTCGATGACAGAAAGTCGATCGTTTCCTTTGGCTTGACGTGATCAAGAAAGATGAAGGAGTTTGTGGAGGAGGTCCCCGATGAGGGATATGGATGCAGTGTGGCTAATCGCTTCGGGCAGCTTCTCGACGACGAGTCTGACCCTTTCGACATCTTACACGCGGCAGGGGCGGGCAAGCAGCAAAAGAAGAAGAAAGAAGATTCAAAGAAATCCTCAAACGGAGCGAAAACGGGAAAGAAAGAGACTCAGAGGGACAGGAAAAACACTGGTCCGGCCGTTGGGGTTAACGTTAGCCAAGGTGGGTGAAGGACCGGAAACGCTTGCCTTGTGTCTTATCTTTTTACTCCGTAACCTTTATAAGATGCAACATGTTTTTGGAAGCATTAAGGTGAACATTTCCCGATGTTTCTTTAAACTTTACATGCTGTAAAAAATGTGCTTTTTCAAACGTGACCTGCAGGCCAAGTGCGCCTCCCACGCGGAGAAGTTGAGGAGAGGCCTGTTACTTTTGAGCGTAAATTCAACGATGCCGACACCCCCAGTTTCTCTGTGGAGAGGTAAAGCTCTCTAATGATTAATTATTAAAAGCCACTGTCTTTATTCATCATCCTTCTTGAATTATTTTGTATGGCTTTTAATTTGTCTTTCTCTAGGCCTGTGGATGTGTTGGATAGAGCTGGTAGAGGAAGAGGCAATGTCAGGGGAAGAGGCGCCCGAGGCCCCGGCTATCCGAGATCAAATGATGGATTTGACCAGAGGGGAAAGAGGGAATTTGAGAGGCATAGTGGCAGTGACAGAACGTAAGTAGTGATTCATTTGCTGTCATTTTAAGAAGGCTCTAACAAAGTTTTAGAAGCTAAATTTTTGCTTAAAATATTTTTTTTTAAATCAGGAGTGTCCGGTCAGATGAAAAGCGTGGCGGCAGTGGATCTCGCAACTGGGGTTCGATGAGAGACCATATGAGGTTTTGCATCTTATACAATGTTGTTCTAATCCTAGTGTGGATTTTCTGTGTATTTTTCACTCTTTATTTTAAATGGATGTCCTTGTCCTGTAGTGAAGTCGAAGAAGCATCGCCCACTGAAGAGGTTGTGGAAAGTGAGGAGACCCCTGAGGGAGTGGAGACTGGAGAAAACAGGTCTTTACACAACTGCAGGGAATATATTGTTACACAGTGAATTTGATTTGTTGAATTTATGAACTTGGATTATTCTTTTTCTTGTTCATAACGGATGGTTTTGTGTAACTCCTCACCTCCTATCTAACACAGGCCATCTGAGACGGAGGAAGTGATCGAGGTTGCTATACAGATGACTCTGGATGAGTGGAAGGCCCTACAGGAGCAAAGCAGGCCTAAGGTGGAGCTGAATATCCGTAAAGCAGAAACCGCTGTGCCTTCAAAGGCTGTTGTCATCCATAAATCTAAATTACTTGCGGTAAGGAGATGGTTTCAAAGCACAAATCTCAACTATTAATATTTTAGCCTGTGTCTGGCTGGTTTTGGGGACCTTTGAATCAAAACTGTCAAAAAGTTATTTACTGTTTATTTGACACTTTTTGTTGAACGCTATATTTTGAGATGTTTGTCCAATTCAAGAAGTCAATGGAGGCTTATGTTTTCTGCAATTCGCTTCCATTTTGATGCTGTTAAAGGATGTTTTAATACTAAACTAAATGTGATTTTTAAGAAGCTGCTGCCTGTTATCATTGGTGATGCTTTATACTGGTTTTCCTTGTAGAAAAGTCACAATGGCATGGAGGACGAGGATGTGGTTTTTCGTCGTCCAGCCAATGACATCACATGTCAGTTGGAGATCAACTTCGGCAGCTTGGCTCGGCCCTCTCGAGGTGGGAGAGGTGGACGAGGCGGTCGTGGCCGTGGGGCTCCTCCCTCCATGCCGTTCCAAAGATCTCCACAGAAGTATGATGTGGTAAGTTGATTTGTCTTACCGGTTGCATCAGAAAAGCAAAGAACAAGCATTTTAAATGCAACACTAGTTGTGGGCGCTCTGCAAGGTAACCAAGAACGTTAAATATTTTATGGGGTGTGGGCTGAAATGCGTTGGGGTTAAATTATGTTTTTGTGTCCCAAGGCTCCAAACCCAGATGATCCAGAAGATTTCCCTGCACTGGGTTAGTTCTCCTCCAGAGGAATAGTGAATAGATTAAACTGTTCTGCAACCTGTTTTGGTAACGATGCAATGGGCAAAGTGTACTTAAAGTGGGCACAAATTAAAATAAAAATATGCAAGTCTTTTGTATCGTTTGAATTTTTCCCACTTGTTTTCCGAGGCTGGTGAAGTGGTTCCATCTGAAATAAAGCATGCTTAATAATGCTGTGTATTGAATGCTTCAATGGCAACGTATTGTGTGTTCAAAAGACTGCTGCGTTTGGTCACTAAAGGACAAGAGTACAATAAATATTGCAGAGTTCCTCTTTGGTAATGGCAATTACTTTGTTTTGGGCTTTATTCAATTATAATGGACTTCGCAACTGCAAGTGTTGTACACCTCAAGCAAAAGGATTCATGCAAATAAAAATTATTCAACCGCACAAAACGTACATTAAGGAGAAATGTACTTTCCTGTTTTTCTCCCTTGGTGCAGTATTTTATTTGGCCTCCAGGGGTCTGTATTCACTGTAGAATAAGTGACAATTGAGTGTTGTACTGCCAGTTGGATGTCAAGTATATTATTTCTCATGAGAGGAAGATCACAGCACATTGAGTAGTGGAGAGACATTTAAAACGAAAAGAGTATTGCTGACAACCACGTCACCCGCTGTTTGAAAAATCATGCTTTTAAAAGACTTTTAAGCTCTGGCAATTCTTTTTATTTTCGTGGGTAGAAACATTTCCTTTAAGGTCACAGTGCTTTGGCTGGTGATGGAATGTCACACTGCTAGTCATACAGCGAAGGAAATTAAATTTACAATGAGCTGTTTTTTCCAACTCTCAGTGTATCACTATAGGGTTTGGCAGTTTGCTAGACACTCCTGCCAATCTCACAAAAGTAGTTCGAGCGTTTGCCCAATCCTTCTTTACAGGACATTTACCAACATACAAAAGATGTTCCTCGTTGAGGAAAGACCATAACGACAGAAATCTCACATGCCCAAGTCATTTTTTGTCCATCTGCCTCCCCCTCCTCAATTCTCTGATGCACTTATCTTTGAGCTATAAAATTCCTGGCTTAGTGTAGTCGTATACTACAGTTTTACTCTTTGAAGATAGTCTGTTGTTTTTTTATCAAGGGGATTGGGCTAAATTCCTGTGGCTGGGTTAACACTGAGGTGATTGTAAATGTTAGGCTTAAGTGTTCTCTTTGCATTCTCAGGGTTGTTTTTTGTAGATAGTGTGTTGAGTTGGTGTAACACACACACAGACATGAGCTCATTGTAGCTGAAAGAGTGAATCCAGATGGATAAAGCAGTGATATTGGATGCGTGTATACAAAATTATCTGCACCTAAGCCCTCAGTTTTCTTTATCTTGGCTTAGCATCTTTTTATATTTTCACATCAGCCTGACTTGCTTTTCTGTTCTTTTTATATTGGAAATCCTGAACTGTGTATGATTATAATTAACTGTCGACGGTTATGAATTAATATAAATCCATTGGAGCATAGAAAACATTGGTGATTGGTTGTTGGCTTTAGGCCTTAGAAAGTGATTAATTCATTATAGTGTTGCATTTGGTGTAATCCCAAAACTTTATTTGAACATTTTGTGTCTATTTTGCATGAACAAATGTTATGCCGAATCTTAAACAAGTGAGATCTAGATTTAATTCAGATTCAGCTTTGGTCCTGTTTAAGCAATTTTAGGTGATCTAAACTAATGCCACATCCACACAAAGCCAGAGGTTTCCGTATCCATTTTTTTCCCCCTTTTCACGACGTCGTCTCAAGAAATATGTAAGTACACACGAAACCGGATCTGGATCCGTGTGGACGAAACGGGAAATCTTTACGTATACATCTGTGTGGATGGGCTCTTAGCGGACTTTAATATTCTTTGATCGGCTGTATTTCTGTTTAGATTTTTTACTTTATAAATATTAGACCACTTCTTATTTGTACTTTTATTAGTATTTCAACAACATGATAAAATGATGCTTTATGTCTACTGTACTGATAGCTTGTCCATTTATTCACACTCACTTCCCGTCCCCTTAAAGGGATAGTTCACCCAAAAAAGAAAATTCTCTCATTGACTTGCTCTCTTGTTGTTTCAGACCTCAATGACTTTCTTCCGAACACAAAATATATTTTACGGGTACCGGCATTGTTCGGTTACCAGCATTCTTCAAAATGTATTTTATGTTCTTCAGAAGAAAACAAGTAATACAAGTTTGAATTGACAAGAGGGTGAGTAAATGATGACAGCATTTTCATTTTGGTCTGAACTATCCCTTTAAATAAATATTTTAGCCAATTTATTTTTCATTTCAGTCTTTAATACTTCAGTACCGCCAGCTCCGTTTCACACAGTTTACCATGTTTAAATCATTCAGCGAGTTTCCTTTACAATCAGCACTGAAAATAGGAAACCGGTCCTACCGATGGGTCTCGCAACTCTTGTCTAGCTCATTAAAATTCATGATTTCCCAGAGGTCCAGCGCTGTGATTGGACAGCTGTACACAAAGACTAAAGTCACTGTTTTTCGAGGTGTCTCAAGGTTACGCTTCACGGTAAATAGGTGGAACTTAAAGAGGCAAACCCAACATATTGATTAGGGCTTGAAGGCTAGAGCTGTTAGCAACCTTGAATCCTGAAGTGCACTACAGAGACTTGTCAACTAAGGAAATGCAGTCTGATGAACTACAAAGTGCTTTTGGGGCTCGATTTCATTCATCTCACACTAAAAGGTTGAGGCAATTCAACAGAGCAAGTCAGATATTTACCAGGAGGCGCATATAACTGAACAAAAACTGTTCCTGCTTGTTTCTTTCTGAATTGACTGTATGCAGTGATTTTATACGTTTTATTTTATGTGTGTTTTCAAACAGGCTGGATGTATCAAAGTCTGCCTTTATCTATTAATAACAAGCAGCTGATCAATCGAGCCTCCAGAGCTATTGAGACCGAGGCTGGTTTTGCCCTGCAGGGAGAGAGCGGACCAATCAGAGGTACCCAGGGTCATTATTAATTCAGTAGCTGTGGGACTTTATAGCTCTGCTCCACAGAGTCTTCAGCACTGTCTCAGCATAAAGTGAATCCATCACAATTAGGCCTTCTTGATGCAAGGTTTCAGAGGGAGAGCAGTGATTTTATTTATTAGCATCATCAGAGGGAGAGCAGTGATTTTATTTATTAGCATCATTGTATTCATATTTGTTCTAATCAGAAACAATGATTTGCATGAGAAGGATGAGGAATAAATGAGAGATGTTTTTTTTTACCTGTCCTGCTACTGTTTCCATGGTTGCGTTCAAACGTGAAATCCTTCAACAAGACTTGGGGTCTTATCATTTCTCTGTCAATGTGATGAGAAGAAACACCTTGTTTCCAAAGATGACTAATCAAAATATTAATATTCTAGTTCTCAGAGTTGGCAGCCAGTCAATCCGACTCTGGAGATCTTAGCACCGTATTAAATCAGACAAACAATGTGCGAATGACTTATTCTCTTATTTAAACAGATGTGAGTCTTAATTTGAGGCTGGGCAGGTGGCTGGTGACTGTCTGTACTGCGTCAACTGCGTCTGTGTGGTCTGGTCTGGCCTAGCCTAGTTCTGCCACATCATAGCTTATTGAATGTGGATAAATGCCCCCGGGTGATTCTCTGTTAGTCGACCGCTGATCTCCCAGTGGTGTGATACAGCATGGCACTGACAGCTTATGGCAGTGTACTCCAAACAACACATCGTGAGCCTGTTTAATTAGTTCACACTCTTTGTGCCATAGACACCCTGAAGGACCGTGTACGTGCTTTGTAAAAAAACGTTTACAGACAAAAATAACCGCCATATTTATCAATAGACACTGACCACCTTGGTGAATTGTACTGGTATGTTGCATGTTCTTAAACTCAAAAATCCTTTAAAAACATCAGCTTTTTTTTTAACCATGCCTTCGCTCAAGTTTATTTGCGATTTGATGATTTTAACATTTCACAGCATGTGAGTTCAAGGTCTGTTGTGTGATGTGCATGCATATTTATGACCGGTTTGGCCTGAGGGATGTGAATATCTACCTTGTATTATGTTATTATCAGCATCCTGGGGCTATGCCAAAAGTTTCCATGCAACGTAAAGGTCATTGTGATGGATTCTGTGGGTGGTGGAGCGGGCATTTGGTCTGTAAACCCCTCCCGTGGCTCAGAGGGTATTATAGAGGCATTAGATTTGTTTATCCTTCATTTTGTTTGTGAAAGCGCAGCGGACGTAAACTTGTACAGAGCTCAGACAAGAAATACCTTAATCCTTTTACAGTATTACGGAGAATCATTTTAGGGTTGTGGAAAGCACCACTGTTATTCCTTCGTAATTGAAAACACGGTTAGAACGTATGGGGGTGAGGTAGTTCATGTCAATTAAAGTGAAGCTTTGTTCTTTTATGCATGGTCTTTTAATGGAACATTTAGATTAAACAAGTTCAGTGGTTCACCGCTATTAGAGAAAGTGGCATTAAAGTGATCTCAAAAATGAAAATTTTGTCATCATTTGCTCACCCTCTTTTCCTTTTAAACCTGTATGACTTTCTTTCTTCTGCAGAACACCAAAGGAGGTATTTTGAAGAATGTTCGTAAATGAAAACCATTGGTTCCCGTTGATTTGCATTGGTTTTGTGTCCATACAATAGAAGTCAATGGAGACCAACGGTTTTTGGTTTTTGGGTGAGTAAATGAAAAGTTAATATAATTATAAAAGTAACCACTATGACTACTTTATGGCCCGGTTTCACAAACAAGGCCTAAGACTAGTCCCAGACTAAACTGAATGTCTCTGCCGTGTCTGTGAATATTTTAAAGTCCCAGTCAAATAAAAAATGATTTTTTTTCATGAAATATTGCAGCATCTATAGTCAATAGCTTATCAATGTGGCTCATTTTCTTTTTAAAATTCATGTACCCTCATAATCTTCAGTTAAAATCTGAAAATGCACTTCCGCCCTTAAATGACTGTCCATCTCAAATGATGTAATTTGGAGCATCCGATCACTCCTCCCCTTCAATTGTCAGCCTGCTGCCATTTTCATTTTTCAAAATCAATGCAACCGCTGTTGTTACACATCCAATCAATTCGCAGTGAAAAACGCAAGCCACGCCCACTCATTTTCTCCTTATAAATTTATTTTCACTCGGTAATGTATCAGAATACGAAAGTAAAAATGATCGCAACTTCCGGTTCACGGGGACTTTAAAACTTCTGAAGCCATCTGATAGCTGTTTGAGAACCCGACTGAGATTGAAATGTAAATCGGGCAATTTCTGCAAGATAAACTATTCCATTAAGGTGGTTAAGGGTTGTCTGTTTTTTTATAAGACCACCGTTTTTAATGAGAAAGAAGCATATTGACGTGGCAAGAGGGCAATAGCAGTTTGTCTTAGTGGGAATATTTGTTATGAAGACCTTTGAGGGTGGTCAAGCAGATCTCCAGCTCGCAGTGGGCCGCAATGAATAGGCGCTTCAGGAGATTCAGATTACTGCTTTCCTGGTGTTTCTGAAATGGGAGATACAAAGTGTTTTGCCTCGAAATGAAAGCAAAAGGTGCGGCCTATTGACAAGGTTATGTAAGTCTGTTGGCCTGAGAAAAATGTGGCAGGAATGTTGAGCAAAAACAAAGATTTGACTAGCCATCCATCATGTAGGCAGCGGTAGGATGGAGGTGAAGTGTGTGCTCATATACTGTAGGAAAATAGGGAAACTAGCCATGAATTTGGCTAATTGGCCAAAGCTTTGAGAAATTTGAGTCTGCACATCCCACAAGAATCAATCCCAGTCTCTAACATCTTTTTGATGTATCACTATTGCTGCTTTTGCCTTTTTGTTGTGTCGGTTTGGTTCTACGGAGATGGTAACACTGGATCTGGGTTTAGCATGATTTATTTAGCTTCTGCTGGTGGATACCTTAAGGAGATAGTTAACCCCAAAATAAAAATCTGTCATTTATTCACAAACTTGTATTTCAGAACTCTTTCTTCTGTGAAACGCAAAAAGAAGATATTTTGAGAAATGTCTTTTGTGTTCCGCAGAAAAAGAAAGTCAAACAGGTTTGGAATGACATACGTTTTTCAAGGTTTCTCATTTTTGGGGTGAATTGCATCTGCACCACCTGGTATAAGGTATTTATCTCCATTGATGACTGTTAATTCCCACACTACTTTTTTCAATACAGAAAAACCCCAATGAAATACAAAATGCTAATACAGATAGCTTTCCCCAGGCATTACAGGTGTCCTTGTTCTTAAGAAGTTGTTTGTTAAGAAGTTGTTTTAATAGTCTGCAAATAGCACCAGAAGGGATCACATACAGAATATATTGGTATTGATGCATGTGGCGCCTCTGTCATTGTGCATATGTGCACCTGCATGTCTCTGTGTGTCTTAACTACTGCAGGTAAACTATGTAAATGGCAATTCACAGGAGAGTGTGTCTCATGCTAATGATGACTGTTTAATTGAAATTACTAGAGAGACAGCAGTTCATATAACAGCCTCCTGCCTCCCCGTCTCTCTGCTTTGGCTGTGTGTGGCTCGGGCTGCAGCAGTAATTATTATTCAGTCTGAGGAGCTGAACGTCGCATTGTCGACTGCCGCCCTCGACTTGGGAAGTTTTCAAGTTAATGTTCGCCAAACAAGCCAATGCAAACCCGCAGCTGCTAACTCTATTATAATTCGCAGTCAAATGGAGGCTGTTTGCACATTCATGCTTGGCATCACCACAAGCATCTTTACAGAGAGCTATGACAATGATATTCATGGATTCCCCTTTTTTAGTCAAGACTGAGTCTGGCGCAAAAAACTGGCCTGACATACAGTGACACAAATCAAATGTTTTTATATAAATCGGCCTCTGGTCTATTTATTTATGTTTGATTAAATCGTTCTAACACAACGAATAAGAATTGTACTGGCAGTTGATGTGGCGCTAACACATGTTTTCAATGTAGAACCATGAATATTAAAAGAATTTAGTGCACAAACTGATTTTATTTTTGGATTCACTTAAAGTCGGACAGATGCAGTAAAGCAAGCAGTTCAAACTAATAAAAAACAAATTCAAGTAGTGTTAGTGTACTTAATGCCAGAGAAAATCAAAAACAAAACGTACACTGAAATACATGGAAGTCACTTAAGGGGGCAATATCATTTAAAATAAATAATTCATAGATTATGTAAAGGATGACAGCAGTAAATATGAACATACGAACCAGTATGAACAATATGATAATTTGTCTGTTTATGTGTTGCACTAAATATGAAGAGTAGTCAAAAACAAAGTAATGAACAACATTCAATGCATTTCACTACAAAAGACCTAAAGGGTACTTCAATCCATGAGCCTTTGTTTTGATTCATTTTGTCAAACAAAGCAATTGGCTGAAATGAGTCAGACTTTCCAATGCTACATACGATAATGAGGACAATATTGAAAACTATGTTTGATTTTAGTAAAAAATGTAAGAGAAAGAAGCTTGTTACTGGAAATGCTGTCACGCTACTAAACAGAAGTCAATAGCATCACTGCACTTAGTTACTCGCCAACAATGCTGTCTGGTTATATTTTTTATCGGTCAAGTATACGCTAACTTTTGCTAAATTTAGATGTATTTTGCAACAGTATGTACTGTATGTTTACCATAAATAAGTATGTTCATGTGGCATAACTGCACTGTTTACTATTTTTTTGTCTATTTTTTTGTCTATTTTTTGTCGTCCTACCTGGTGACATATTGGAGGTCTGCGGTAGTGGATATGCAAATAGGAATACTTGACCTTCTGACTGCTGAATGGAGAATATTAGCATACTGCGGATAGGTGGTAGCTACACTTCTGTTCCCAGTCCATCAGAAACTGTTTGTTTCAATTAACATAACAAACGCAGATGTGTCAGGCAGATGTTGAAATCTATTGCATTATATTGTTGTTGTGTGGAAAGATTGCACCGCAGATGAATATTGACATGAAACACATCTACACAAATGTTTCCATTTGCGGGAGTGAGAACATCACTTAGCAGTATCCGGTATAATAATGAGTGTGAAATTCACTTTTACACAAGCAGAGTTTTTGATGTCTGTGGAACGTGAACGTCACACCGTCACATAATATATATTTATATACATATATATATTTCTTCATCTAACAGGGCCATGCAAACTAGCTGACCTTTAACGCCTTGTCAGATCTGATGATATTTCGTCATGTGTGGTATTTAACAAAGCAAAAGAGATTTAGATCTGTTTATCTTTCAGTTGTTTTTGAATCTGCCCTCAAACCTGCAGCTAATCTGGAATCAAATTTTGTTTTGTCTTTTGTTTGACATTGCAGTGTGCAGTACGTAAGCAATCTTCAAACTATAAACTGTTTAGATTTATTAAACAAAACACGACTGTCGTGTCCATATTGCAATGCTCTGCTTCACTGTCGAGTCACGTGGAGTATTAAGACGAGATCATACGAACAAGATACATAAAACAAAAAGAAAGTTAATAAGGAGGTGTTTGCAAGCTCATTCCCACTTTAAAGATGTGTTACTGTAAAAAAACAAGTCAGGTTTTCTTTATCCAATTCCAGACTTCGATGTTCTGTATAAAAGGGAATAGACATGTCAATTTAAATGGATTTATAAATTTGCGGCGTATGCAATTCCCCAACAACAGAGGTTGTTCTTGCTATAGAAATAAAGCATTACAGTTTTTCTTAGCATCACTGTCAAAGTCTGGGGTGACTTTTGACCTTTCTTTATGAATAAAAAGGTCAAAACAAGCGAGTAAACATAATATGAAAAGATGTTGTTCAGGTTGTGGGTGGGTTACATAATTATTCCCTCGATGGAAGAACACAAACCTATTTTCCAAATACAACCACAAAAACAACGCCGGCAAAGTCTGTAGATGCTTTGAAGAGCACAGGTCATATTTATGCTTTATTTTGGCTTCATAAACATATTAAAGAACAGATGCACTCTAAAGCATAAATGCACTTTAAAATATCCCCCTTGCTTGCAACCAGGGGAATTTATATTTGCTGTATATAGTGTAAACAGATTCTGATGTGAGTTTTCGAGAGCCTTTTAGCAGTCTGCTCGCCGCGTAGAGTTTACAGCAAATTGATGGCTAGCGAAAACGATGCTCGCCTACGCCGCAAGGAACGTGCTGGAGTTGTGGCGTGTCGCTGCAAAAGACGAAATGCTCTGTCATTGTCTGCAGGAGCCAACACCTGCAGTCATCGCACGTTGAGCTAATTTGCCTAAAAAAAGAGTTTGCTATTCATCCAGAGTAGAAATTCAACTGCAGAAATAATATCATGCCTTTTTCTTCTGACAGGATGGAAATCAGAATGAAAGGTCGGTTTTATGGGGCCTTAAATGGTGAGAACTACACTTTCTCATGTGCGCACGTTCTATTTCTCAATACGAGTAACACATTGCGTTAAGCTGCCAGCACAAACAAAACGCAGAGAAGGGAACGATACAGAGGAGGAAAGTGAAAATCCTGTTGACTGGTTTTTGGAAGTTTTCATTCTGTTGTTTATAACGCTCGTGAAGACGTTAAAGCAACCAATGATTGATTTAACGTTCGGTCGGATTTGAACAGATGACCTAAGAATTACTGGAAGCAGGGTTTAGTCTACGGGATGTTAGACGTGGCGATTTATTAAAGGCGCAGTTCTTAGGATCTCTTTAAATAGTGACACATGAGCAATGAAAGCTGGGGAGAGGAACGCTTCATAAAACATAACCCTGCTCTCCTCTTGGCGACCCTGTCTATCCAGTGACAGACTGAGGAAATCTCATTTCCTCTCTTCAGGTCTCCCCGCTGCCTTTTTTCATGAAGTTATGAGTCACTGTTCAGACAGGGCTTTGGGTGCACTCGCCCTCTTGTGGAGACAATGTTCAGTTTACCCTCCGGGATGGCAGACTTGAAGTGTTCTATGGCAGTTTTGCCAACTTTTCTTTTCTTATGTCCCTTTTTTAAACTCCGATAAGTATCTTTAGCATCAGTGAAGGTGCACGTTTAAAATGTAAACTTGTGTGTTGCTGAGATATTGGCGGTGACGTGATGGGCGGTGAAGAATGGAGCTGTTAATACAAATTCATACAAAGAGGGATATCTTTTCACATTTGTTGCAGTTATTGCCAAAATGTGAAAGTTGTGCAACTTTGGAAAATGGACATTTGCTTTTTACTTTAAGCTATTAATTTAAAAGTTGTATTCATGCAGCAAGGTTGTAATTGGAGTGTGAAACAGTTTTTAGAAGAATTTATGGCAGCTTGACAAAAATAGACGTCACACGTGTATACAGAGTTAAAGGGATAGATAACCCAAAAGTGAAAATTGTCATTATTCACTCACCCTCAATTTATTGAAAACTGATACATACTTGTCTTTCCTACTATGGCAGACAATAGTGCCTCAAAACCGTTTGGTTTCAAACATTCTTCAAAATATATTTTTCATTGTATTCAGCAGAACAACAAAATGTATGCAGATTTGAAACAACTTGTGGGCGAGTGATGACAGAATTTTCATTTTTGGGTGAACTGTTCACTATTTAAGGTTCTGGCTAATGGCTACAAAATATAATTAAAAAAATATTAAAAGCCGCTTTATTTCCGGTGAGGTTAGTTTTTCTCAGTTTTGTGCATTCGAATAAAACCCATGATTGAAGTTTGTATTTTGCCAAATCATTTTGTCTGATAAATAACATTTTTATTTCTGCCCATTTTATTCAATACACCTCGTATTTAGATATTTTTCGTGTTTACCCCGAGGGGGCTTTGATTAATACTCTGCAGATATACCCAACCAAGACATCACTTCTGGCCACAACTGTATGTCTAAAATCCTTATATTCAAAAGTACCCCAGTGTTGCACATCCCCCTGTTCAATGTCACATTAATATAAAATGTGCGCTCGGTGTACTCAGAATAGATCGTCATCACTGTCGCGTAACAGCGGTCGGCTAGAACTTCACTGCATGTAGAGGCATTCACAGCCTGAAGCGAAGAGCAAGGCGTTAGAGGGTCGGAGTGTTTAGTGAAGTAGATGGGGGCTGTATGGAGATAAAGAAGCAGGCCAAAGGAAGGTGATTAGCTGGTGATTCATCAACTCTGTCCGCTGAGTGCCTTCACCGGAGCTCCTTTAATAAGCAAGCAGTATGCAGGCCACGAGATGAGTACTGCCTCTAATGCTGTAATTTGCAGACTCTTGCGTTTCAGAGACACGGGGCAATAAAGCATGCCGACGATAAAAATGATACAATTACCTCAGCTCTCCTGATGGCTAATTGCATCTGATCGCATTTTATCCCCCTCTCGACCAACCCTGCTGAACCGCTTGGCATTAATGAAAGCTTATCAGGGACCGGCTCGATCGCCGCGGTCACTCTTCTTTCCAGCGGAAGGGGACGCGGGTACCCACGGTGCACCGTTGGGTGATTTCTTGAAGTATGGGTGAAGTCAGCTTGTCTAGCCAAGAATTAAAGCTCAAAATATCATAACAAAGACCTGCGGACAAGTCACAATGTTGACATGCGGCGTGACCTCATGTTTGCTTCCCATATTAGGTCCTAATTGTTGTCTGTGAAAACAAAATAATATCCGCCCTTTGTTCAGCCTAATGTTTTGTACTAGCCTAAGTACTCGCTGATTGAGGGAATGAAACATTCATTTAGTGACTTTTAGTTGGAACATAATTACTTAAAATATCACAGAATAGGAACTATTAATTTGGTCATTAACACACAAAATCATCTTTAGCTGCCCGGCCTCATTTTCTATAACATAGCAAGCGAATGGGCCATTAGATCTCACATTACCGTGACTGCTTGTCCATATTACAGTATTCGACCGCATGTTACAGCGGAGATGCATCTCCTCATAAAAGCTCCCTCGATTTAGATTGAAGGCATCCTTTATTCTCATTATGTTCCAGTTTTGCCTGTTAAGAACTTAATGAGCTACAAGGGGGCCATTTAGTTCACCATTAGGTCCGAGCACGTTCTCAGAGGGCATATTTATGGCCTTTACATGTGGCGCCTTTGTTCAATTAGATTGAATAGAAAAACCCAGGAGAATGTGGACAAACAGTGGAAGAGTGATAGCCGCGGTAATTAGGGTTCATCTTTGACAGAGTCGCTCTTTGGGTCAGTCGTGCAGACGGATGATAACAATGCACCGACCTGTTAGGATGCCTGTGGGCTCCATAAGTAGTGTCGACCGTCTCTGAACATTACTGGATTTCACGCGGAGTAGCCTGTTAGCATATCTAGAATTGGCACGAGAGAGGAAGAGGGAGACTTTTTTGTGAATTTGTGACACACTGTGGTATGGGTAGTTGCAGTTTGTTGGTGAGACTGAACCATTTCAAGCGTTTAATGTCAAATTATTAAATTCTGCTTGTCCCCTTGACTGCCCTTGAGCATTTCGGTAGTGCACTTTTGTCTCTGACCTTTTGATAAATGTCAGTCCAGTTGTAAAAATGGAACAATAAAATCATTTCTTAATGTAACACTTCATCATGTCAACTCTCTTACTTTGCTAATGAGGAAGCTCATTTTTCAGACCGCTTGTGTCAAATCCTTTTCCTAGTGTGCAATGGCATTTAAAATGTGGGTGTTCAACAGATTTAAGATTTAATCACTTATCTATACATTTTCACTTATCTGAGGCATTTTTATGAAAGTTAAGCACGAATAAATAGTTTTTAAGAGAGTTCCTTAATAATTTTGCTCAGTACATTCACATGTCACTTTAAAGATTGTGATGTGGACCATGAATTATTAAACGCACTGCAAAAACTGAATATCTTACTTGTTTTACAGATATTTCAAAAGTATTATTTAAAAGTATTTACTTATATAGTATATATGACAATGGGGTAATAAAAATAAACCTTAGTTAAGTTTTCCCTCTTTATAAAGGGACTAATTCAAGTGACCCCTTTGGCTTTTGCTTGTTTTAAACAAACACTTGCTTAACATTTATTTTTCTTCTAAAAAAAAGATCTGATCTGTATATAACTGAATTATGGTTTCCTCTTTGTGATATGTGGTTTTGTGACCATACAATGGAAGTGTATGCGAGCCAATGTTGTTTGGTCACCAACATGCTTCAAAATATCTTCTGCAAAATAAATCAAGTCATATGGGTTTGGAATGACATGAGGGTGAATAAATGATGAAATGTTTTTTTTTAACTACGTATAAACCTATAAAAAATAAATTTTACATTAAAATACAATTATAGGGTTTTAAAAAGATTCAGCATTATAAAATATGTCTGTGATATGTTGTAAATGTATTTTTAGTCACTTTGCCGGATGTTTTGTGTAGCACTTCAGAAACCGAAAGCTTTTAACGTGGCTATGGTCTAATTTCTCCTTTTAAATTTTATTACAGTGAACATGAAGTATACGATGTAATTTGTCTGCCATGTAATGGACAACTATGTACTTTCTGAAATGTCACTCACATTACACTGTGTTATCAGAACCGTTAACCATTTTGTTCCAGTTGGAGCCGATCACATCCTCCTGGGGGATGACTGCCACAGTTATGACTACCTTCTAATACAGCGTGAAAGATTTACGAAGTGTAGTGTGTAAGTTAATTCATGCACAAATAAGCCTGTCTGCATGCGGAGCTAAGGTGATGTGTCTGGAGAGGTAATGGAGACCCGCTCAGATTAACTGAATGTGACGTGATTGAATCTCTCTATATGTGAGCTCTAAACATCTGTCTGTTTTCGGGCTAATCTTTATGGTATAGTGAATTTGAGAAATACGATGTTTGGCCTGTTCGCTGAATGACTCTTGCATCCCTGCTGTGCCGTCGGTCGAGGTTTGTTGATATTAGAGAACTCAAGATCCGATACTTTGAGTGTTAGAAGACTGCCGAGACATCCTGACTCACCAGGTTTATGTGATATAAAAACACATCATAAAGCATGCAAGCTCTGGAGCAATAATAGCTTCTGACAGTTGTTTTGTGATCTCGGAGTGCTATTCTTTTGTTGTTTTAAATGATGTGGGTCTCAGTATGAGCAGAAAATGTGTTACTTCTGCTGGAGTTTACATTAAACAAAATTAGATTGAACTAAACCATAATATTTTGAGCTTCAAGAGTGTTGGGAGAGTACCTAAACGCTTACACCTTTATTAAATTAAACTGACCCACTGTCCTTTAATGCAATGACTTGGTGAGATGTGACCTGGTGGACGGCGTGCCATGCCTGCACTTATACCTAAGTTCAATTCTGACTTGTGCCATTTTCCTCCCTCCCTAGCAATGATGTTAACATTGTTAATTGTGCAAAACACTCTGTGACATTATAACAAATGCTTTATAATTACCGTCGATGTCTTTGGGGAACTCATGAAGGCTCGATGATACGTTTTTATTGATAAGCTTCGATGGCGTCATTGAAAATTTCCCAGATCTCCTCTGTGAACATATTTTGACAGCTTCCCAATATAAACACATTGCCATGAAAGACTGTTCAACTAAATTTTACACAGAGCACACCCTGGTTTGGTATGGCTTTATATATCTTTATATCTTCTTTCAAGCGTTTGTATTGAGGATATATCAAATACAATCTGTATTTAAAAAAAAATGTTTTAGTATATGTTTTGTGGGGGCTACATTATTGGCCAATTCCAGCGTTATGGATGTGACATTTTCAGTCAAAGCTTTAAAAAAAAACTTCCAGCGAATTAATTTATTCCTAATATATTGAATCCTCAGTTTATGTTTCCCTCCCGAAACCCCTGATGACCAGACATGAAAAAAACATCAGACTACAAATTCAGATTATGGAAATACAAGCATCGTGGATGTGACAAAAAAGGACGTTTTCGAGAGACAACATACTTTGTAGGATTTCTGTGAAATAAAATGCACAAACCAGAAGCAATAAAACCCAAATGAACGGATAGAGCCTAAACAAATAGACCCTTAAAAAACAGTTATATGCTAATTTCATGTCCACATATGTAAGGAATAAGGACTTACGTTACATATGTGACAATTCGGAAAGCTGCACTTACCTGCCTTTTGGAAAATCATGCTTTGAAAATAATAAAACAAAAAAGTTTTTAAGCGAGACAGATATCAGTAATACTACGACTTTTGCATGAAATTGTCCTATTGCTTTTTTCTAGTGATCATACGATTTTGTATGTTTCACATTGTACAAATTTTGATGAATAAGCCACCTTGTAAAATGATTACGAATTCATGTTACATCTGGCTGATATGTCCCATATGCCCTCTGCGGTATTGGTTACTTATTGGGGCAGGAATATAGTTTATACAAATTAATGTAGCTTTGATGTTGACAGCTGTTGCATATATGCATATAGCACATACTAATTTGCATGTACACGGCAAGTGACATTATGCATACTTACCGAGAGGCTATTTAATGCTGGTTTGGCTGAAAAACACTGGCAGTAATGAGTGAAGGTCAGACCAATTAATGCAGCGGTAAGAAAACAACAGCAGGCTTCTGCTCACAGCAGAGCGGCTCTATTAGTTTAATTTTGCTTATCGTCTCGCTTTTCCCCTGTAGTCAGGTACAGACTCAATCAGCCTTTTGGAAAGCCGCCTCATTGTACAGCCGCTGGAGCTCAGGCATGATAACCTGAAGCGACTTCTATTAATTTTTCATTATTTCATTAAATTGCCAGTCCATTGTGCCTTTTGATTTGTGCTGAAGCACCTAGTCTGTTGGCTTGCTGCTGTCAGCTATATGTCAGGTTCTCTGTGGCTGGGCATTTTTTTCTTTACTATTCAGCCATGTTCTAGTGTATAACTGGAAATAGTTTTACTTGAGATTTCTAACGAGATTATTTCTGAATGACTATGTATTACCTTCGATTCTTCCTGCAAATGGATGATGACAGAAGGAAATGTATTACACTTTATTTCACCTACTCTTTGGATATAATAATTTTCTTTAATTTTATATAATATTTATTTTGGTTTCATTGCAGTCAATATTCTTCAGAGAAAGAAATTTGAATATTACAACAGTTACAAAGTTTCTTCCAAAATGTGGCAGAACTTAGTATAGAAAATGCGATTAAATGGTCACCAAGGGAATGTTTTACATGTAACATGTTAGTTTTGTGTTTTTTTTTATGTGAAACATGTCTCTCGCATGCTGTTTCAATGTTTGTCTCTCATCCCACCAGTCTGCTGCCATTGTGTTTAAGCTTTGGCTTTACATGAACCTGTTGCATTCGATGTTGTTGTTGTTTTCCAGCCATCGATTTTAAGTTCGATCGAATTGGCTTCAAAAGTCTTCATAACTTCATAAGTTATTTCAACTTACTGTTTAAATGTTTTTACATTGAGCTAACCAATTTCAACTTATTTTTATAAGTAACAGCAACTTATCCGGACAATTTAAAAAAGCTAAAATGGCTTTGAACGTGATTGTACTTAAAAATGTTGGTCAGCAAAAAAACTTTGCAGTGATACTAGTAGATGCTGAAAGTGTATATATTCTGACAAAACTTTTAGCAAGATCCATAAATCCCAAATATTTCATAAATCGTAATATATTATAAGAGTAAAACATATTGTACATATAGTAAATATATAAAAAATTCAATGTATTTGTTAATAGCCACATTATTTCAGAGGTGTGTGTAGTCACAAGACATTTACAGCTGAGGGTAATTGGCTAAAATTCTTTGCGACTCCCACAAGCACCTCCAGGGGGTCCCGCTGCACCCCAGCTAAAGCCAATGAGATAAATGGCAATGCTGTCAGAAGGCTTTCTGCAGGTGTTACACTCTTCCTTGCTGTTAGAACAGCAGACAGGTGGTGTGTGAGAAACACACGTGTGAGCTAACCCAAGGACGTGAGCCCCGCTGTGTTACATGAAGTGTAATATAGAAAACGGCAAAGTAATAAATGACAAAGTCTATAAAGGAGACAAACACTGGAGCCCCCTGTTATTCAGTAATAATGCTGAGAAACAGATCAGAGCTCTAAGCCCTACATCAAATCTGATGTTATGTCTGATACAGCAGGTAATAAGGCAGTGGGAAATACAATTAGACCACATGTGGAGAGTTTTAAGATGACACAGAGAAGATAATGAGGACGCACATTGTCCTGCTCTCCTGAAGGAGAAGAGGATGTAAGTGTCCTCGGAGACATTGCAAGTAATCAGATGCTTGTGATATGAGAGTACAGAGGCAGTATAGACTCTGTATATCAATCTGAAGGGATCTGGGTTATGCTCAGCCTCTCTGACAAAAACTGAGCTGAAATCCACATTGTGCTGTCAGTTTGATGAAGAATGTGCTGCCTAAAGGTGGACGGTTTTGTGACGTGAAGACAGCTGGCTATAAGAGAACAAACAAGGCTTATGGAAAGAAAAGAAACGTTGGTGTAGCTGAATAAATGAATGCATCAAGGAAATTGTTAAACTTAAAGTTGAATGTTGTCATTTCACAAGCACATCAGCATCCAAAACAACATGTAATGTATCAGTGGTGCTCTTTTCAGCACACAAACATGGAAGCATAGGGGTCACACATTTCAATTAAAATTTAATATGCAATATGGCAGTGCAATATGTAAAATTGCAATGCACTTGTGTATTTTTCTGTAACACCTTTTCAAATTCACATTGAATTATGCTGTGTTCGTCCAGCACTATACAAATGAAAATGCAATCCAATGTGTACTACCTGTTCCTGTTAATACATTTAGAGAAAATAACATTTAAAATATTATTGCTTCAAGTTTGCTTGACCATCTTAAACGTATCAAATTTGTTAAGGTTATGCATTTTAGGGCTGACAAAATCGATTGATCCCGATAAATCGGTTAAAAAGTCTTTGTTTATATATTATATGTTTGAGTAGTTTTTTTAATTTCAATGCAGAAATTAATTTCTATTTCATGTACTGCGGTGCCACATTTACATTCGCAATTGACCTTTGCTACCTGCATGCGTCCATATACAAGCAATAGGGTAATAACACTTATATTCGATCTGTTGATCACAGGTAGCTACTGTTAAGATTCACAATAGTTAAAAATATTGGCTACTTTAATTTTGCTTGTTTGGCCTTTCTGGAGCTTTACAGACCGGTCATTATAGACCGTTGTCGTATAAAATCTGCTTATTGATTCCTCACAATTGTATCCCGCGGAGAAAATAACAGCATGCCAGTTCAGAGTGACACGAGGTCGAATAAAAGCGACTACATTTTCAATTATGGGAAAACTGCTTCTTTAAGTTGCTGTATTTAATCACGCTTCTGTCTTGTATTGTATTTTAAATAGGCAATAGGGAATCTGATGTTGAAAGCTCTGAGTTCAGATGAAGAATGTGTTTCATTCAGAGGAGTATGTAGGTCCTGGATGGTTAAGGCCTGGGGTTGCTCAAACCACTGATACGAAACCCCTACTGAGCATCTTTATATCGTCACACCGAGATATGTGCTCCTCGGGTCCTGCGCACATCACTCGCTATTCATATGTAAAACACAACTCGGAATACTGAACGAAAGTGCTAATAAAAGAGCTTTCTAGGGTTTAAGTTTCTAAATCTTCCAGGAATAAAACTTTTTAATGGTCTTCTCCTTTGCTTTAAATCTATTCGAAAAACACAATTCGGTTTTTATTGGTCCTCGGGGAGATGATAAATACAGAGGTCACTAGCTGGAGCAACATGAATAAAATAGAAAATATACTAACCTTGAGAGAAAGTTATTTATTAAAACTCAGGAAGCCTGAGAACATAACCCCACATAAACAGTGGTCCTGTTAATATCCAGAAGGGGTAATTGCGAACAGGGCACAACGGTTAAAACCATAACCACTGGCATAACTTGCCCTGGGATGACATTGCAGCTTGGCAACGGGGTTTCTTATAAATGACTAGTGAGGTATACGATATTGCGCGAGCTCCGGCCTGTTATCGCCGTTGAGAAACACCTCATGACCGCAGCGCACCGCATCTGAGATCACAAAGTCCAAAGGGTCTCCAGAGCAGCTCCACCCCGCTGTTGGCCGTCTGCTCCGTCTGCGCAGCTTCCTTCTGCCGTCACCACAGAGACAGTGAGCTCATTCATACCTATTTTTTTCTGTTTGGTGGGGAGATTCTGAGGAAAATAGCCTCAGGAAATTACATATTATAAGCTGAATAAGTAGTTTGGATGGAGCAAGCAACATAACTGTGTTATCAATCAGCACGGTGACTGATGAGGACCGTAGAATGGTATAAACGTCAAAGGGAAATTCAATAGGAAATTTCCTTTCGCGCATATACGTACCCACATCCCATCTGACAGTTAACCGTGCATTCGGGATAACGTTGAAAGGTGGAATTAATGTTCTGTCTTAAAGTAATACAAATAATGGACGTTAAACATCGTAAGGAAATTATTTGTGTCATGAATGCATATCCTGCAGAAAGTAATCAGACATTAGAGTCATCTGACATTTTGACAGCGTAATAAAAACAAAATGCCGGTGCCAGTCAAAATGTTTCAATATGCTCGCAATGCAGGGTGCTCGTAAATCACCGTAATATGAAAAATTCATATGTATTAGAAGGATTAGGACTGTATCATATAATAGTGCAATATGTCCATATAATCCAATGAGAAAAAAGAATTGAGTTTGTGTCTGTGGGTGAAGGGGATGATGTAGGGGTGAGGCGGAGATCAAAGGCGTCTTGCACCTATTTTATTTATTCATTTAATGTGGTGGTCCGGGTTCACTCAGTGCCCTTGGCAAAATAAGAAAAAATGCTATCGCTTGTTTGCCAAGTAGCGCAGTTTTTATCTGGCAAAAAGCAGGAGGGGAATGTAATGTACTATATGTCTCGTCAAGATTTTCAAAGATACATTTTTCTTAAAGAATACATAACATGAGATCATGAAATTTACATTTTGTGTAGTGTTTAATGTTGCCTTGCGTGAAAGTAAGCTGTCTGCCAAGTTGTTAATCTGAAGGTGAACAATTAACAAAGTTATTGGCTTAGAAAAAAGGGAGTCGACTCTGAATCATTCAAACGAGTCATCCCTATTCCGAGACGCGAACCTCCGCAGATTTACGTCACTACATAGAGTCCTGACTACATTTTGCTAGGACTGCCCACCAAAACTTCACTCTTCTCCCCGAAAAACTATGGCTCGTGAGCCTCATTCGCGGTAGACCAATCTCAGCAGACTAGACCATCTGACCAATCACAGCAACACTAGGCTAGCAGAAATGAGGGGATTAAACATGAATCACGGAACGAATCATTTGACAGTCAGTCTAGAAATAAGGTAAGAATAACTGCCTACTATTATGAAATAATAGTGTTTTTACACCTTCTATGTACATAAACTTGATATTGGAGACTCCATAAACCAAAGTAGGACCTTAAAAATCCCTTGTTATGTACTCTTTAAAAGTTCTATGTAAATGTACAATGTTTGACATTTAGCGGCAGCTAGCAGTGAGATTCCAAAGTGCAACCAACGGTTCACTCCCCCCCTCCCTTTCGAAGCACTACGATGGCTGACACAAGACTAAGATGTCATCACGTTTTAGCTTCTTTGACGAAGGAAATAATGAATTTACAAAACGAGCAGTTTGTTTGTTTGTTTACTACAGTTTGTCTACATTTGTACTGTAAAAACAACACGGTGAATTCCATGTAGGAGGACCCGCAGTGTATGTAGATAGAACTAGCTCATTCTAATGTAATAAAAACATAACGCTTCATTATGTACAATCTTTATGCACCTCTGAACACATAGTTATGTATACTAGATCCTTCACACCAGACCTTGGTTAACAAGGGAAGCATTCTGAATGTATTTCATTGCCGTTCTCAAAACTATAAAATCTCATTTGCTTCCTTCTACACAACATGTGTGCAACACATGTCAACACGTACACCTCCATGTGCAGTCCTTATAGACCCCTGTCTTTCTTTTTAGCGAACATGTGTGTTTTGTGACCTCGCCTGTGCTCTTTTATAATCCATTTGCTGTTCTGCAAGCCCTCTCTCACCTCCACATCCGCCTTTATGCATTTATAGTTTTCATTGTGCATGTGACGGGGCTCCCAGGAGAAGCCCATGGCCCCTGGTCAGGTTATAACAAGGTGAGCGAACCATATCGCCTGCCTCTCACCTATCCTCAATATCGTATGAAGTCCTCTCTCGCTTGCCAAGCCGCTCGGAGCTCCACTGAAAAGACTCGGCTTCAGAATGCCAACGAGCGCTGATATCTCTGCAGCACCTGGATGAGGTGACTGTGAGCGAATAATGAATTCTTTAGCAGCTGGAAAAATTTCTTCACAGGATGTCACCCCCAGCGAATGCCCGCCGGCTTAAGGTGCTCCCAATTCAAATTTGCGTAGGAGTCCTTGATTCAAAGGGCATCGTTTTCAACGGGCGAATGGGAATGTAGGTTTACATCGAGATGTATGGAAAGTCTATCTCGTGTTGTCAGAAGAGAGAAGAACAATGTTTATGTGGCAGCTTGTGTTGTACGCCCAAGGCGTTTTCCTGTTGTACAGCGCTGTCTCCTCTCTTATACGTAATTATAATAACAAATGTTTTTTACTTTCATGTGTTTGTCTGTAAAAGCACAAATCTGTATATGAATATCGTCCATGGAAAGACTATTAATCGCGAATTACATCAAATGAATCATACTTCATATTTCAAATTAATCACTCTTGCTGAATATTAAAGTATTGTCTTTCTCACAGACAGTTTAATTACATTCCGTCACAAAGAGAAAATTGAAAAATGATTTTTCTTTTCTTTTTTTTCACCCTTCCTTTTTCCTCGCCACATTCAATCAATTCTCATTATAAAACAAAGAAAGACAGCTCTTGATTACAGGAGTTGGTATTCAGTCTTGGAAACATTTCTCTACATCCTTTAAAATCTTTTCAAGTCATTTCTGATCCGTCTCGCTCCTCGGAGAGCACTGCGGGCCCTCGCACGGCTCACAGATAAATCGATGAAGAGCCAAAGGCAATCCTGACAAAGCTTTATTCAGAGAGCAAACTCATACAACTGACTGCCCGCAACGTCCAAGTGTCAGGATTGGCCAAACTATTTTTGGAGAAGTCTTGTGCGGGAGAATTCAGCAAGGGCGGAATGTAAATTCGATTCAATAATTAAAAAGGTGAACGCCCGGGATGGGGGGTTTTAATCTTTTATCACACACTGGTTTTCTTTCTTTTCCGCACTGCCGTGTTGCACCTCTGTGGTCCTCTCCTGAGATTTTTTGTGTGTGAAGAATCAGACAATACAAGCTCACTCCTCCACGGAGTGACTCTTTGAAGAGAGTTGGCATTTCTGTAGATACAGCAAAGAAAATCAATTTCCCATTGACCCCGGCCCTATTCCATGCTGCTCTGCTGAAACGCATGCTTTGGTCTTGCTGGACGGCTGTGCGGATTGTTTCATGATAAGGTCTGAGGCGTTTACTTGGCCTCTCCGCTGATGTAAAAAGATGCTGATTTTTCTGTCCGTCTGTGTTTCTTCGATGATTCTTAAGTGCAACACACTCATACTTAGATTATACAGGCATCTCCCTGTATGTTTTAGTGCTTTTATTTGCACTGAGCTTATTAGTAAAAGGATGCAAACAAAGACCAATTTAAAATCAGCAGGGAACAAATGCGAACTTAAGAACTGTGAACACACTGTATTATGACATTAATACAAAAAAGCTTGAAAATTCATAGAAATCCATAGAAAGCTTGAAGATTCATAGATTGTGAGTTGTATAATAATGCTATCTTACTGTACACAACAGAACACATTTACATTTGTGGTCCTGGATGACAAAACCAGTCTTAAGTAGCACGTCGACATTTTTAGTAAAAGCCAAAAAATACATTGTATGGGTCAAAATTATCGATTTTTCTTTTATTCCAAAAATCAATAGTACATTAAGTAAAAATCATGTTCCATGAAGATATTTAGTAAATTTCCTAACTAAACTTTATTTTTTGTGAGTAGCACCTGTGATTAACAACTTCTAAGGCAATTTTCTCAATATTTAGATTTTTTCGCACTCTCAGATTTCAGAGTTTAAATGGTTGTATCTCAGTCAGATATTGTCATATCCTAACAACTCATACACAACTTCATTCTTCAGCTTTCAGATTATGTACAAACTCAATTTCGAAAAATTGACCCATAAGACTGCTTTTGTTGTCAAGGGTCACATTTATGAATTTGGCAGACGCTTTTATCCAAAGCAGTTTACATTGAGTCATATTATACATTTGTTTCTAACCTTATGCAATTCCCTGGGATTTGAACCCATGACCTTGGCATTGCTAGTGCCATGCTCTTACCACTGACCCACAGGAAGCTAACCGAACAATCGCTGCCCATTCACTTCTATTGTAGGCACAAAACCAATTCAAGTCAACAGGTACCATTGTTAGAAATATTTTCAAGTCATATGGGTTTATATTGACGAGAGGTTGAGTAAATGATCAAATAATTTTCAATTTGGGGTTTCATTGTACATTATAAACAAAAATGATAATTGTTTATTGTGAGTCAATTTGTGACGCAAACAATGTTGTGTGTTTAACTCCAAGCGAAGCAGTATTTAACAGTGTTGTCGACCCACATGCTTCAAATAAACAGTTCCTGAATGCTCGCAAACCCCACACAAACATATTAACTGCAGTTATTGTTGTGGCTACTGAGCAGCATAATTGATATGCAAAATATGAGTGGTATCAGGCAAAACAGCTTGACCTTTGTTAGTTACATCACTTCAGATTTAATATGCAAAATGATGAGTCAAACTGTGTCTTCATACAAGGTAATCGGCTTCCAGGACAACCCGCTAATTCGCCATCCCTGCGCATAATTAGATTGGCATATTTCACTAATGGCTTTTCCTCCGTAATTACAGATTGTAGTTTATTTAAACGGGCAGAGGGACAAATGAAATGACCATACTGCTGCTGTCAGGGGGAGTGATGGATTTCTATCTCGCACGTGTCCATTTCAGATTGTGATGTTGTAATGCGTGACAGAACAAACAGTTTGATGTCGCGCCCACTCATCGCTGCTGAGCCGGCCACAGAAATGACAGATTAATTGTGTTGTCACAGGTAAGAATTTTAACAGCTATCTATCGGCTATTTTTAAACCTCAAAGATAAGTGACAATTTATGCTTATATAAGATGTTTGTTTTCTGCCACAACAAAAAAAATCCAAAGCCTAACACTAGGAGACATCATATCCCCTAAGTAAGGGGCCCTAACTGACTTCAAATTCTGCTGATGAGCACAACCCCCCCGATACCATTTAAAAACGCAGAAATATGAATAAAACTTTATAGTTTTGTTCCCACAGGTCTAGCGAGCGCAGAAAGTTACACTCGCTTCTTGCCCGTCAACCGCCCCTCCGTATAATTGGCCCGGTATTTTTCTCACCGTGATTGAATTCATCAGGCATCTTTTGTGCGCGCCGCTTTGAGAGGCAAGGGTGTGGAGCTGCTTATTTATATTTATGAATTCGCACAGTTTGCCCTAGTGTGAAATAATGGGTCATTCCAACACAACATGGAGCGGCGAGGCTGAATTTCAAATGGATTTCCAGTTTCGCACCAGCGAGCTCTATGAATGCTGAGCACACGGAGGAAAGCGAGAAGGAGGGAGGGCAGGGGAGCGGTGGAGTGAGAGAGAATAAGAAAGAGGAGATATATACTGTAGCGGCATATGAGATTAAAAGGCTGAGTAGGAGACCACACAGAAACGTCATTGTTCCGGTCACCGGCTTCATTATTAAGAGCCGATGTACAAATGTAGAAGCCCTCCATGACATGCGCTCTATGAAGTGTACAGCGGGATCGACCATAGTTGTTGACATCCCCTGAGCAGAAACAAATTCGCCGCAAAACTACAATGTTACGAGCGAAGTGGACCGGCGGCCGTAAACTTTTCGGTGAGAATCGAGTTTTTCGTATCCCTGCCCGCTGCGACGATGCGTGTCGAGGGGAGCTCTTCTCTTGCACGCCTTGCTTAGGTTCCTGTGGGCTGTGACAGACTGTGACAGTGGGAGGTTTTCTCTGATTAAAAACACTGAAGCTTGAGCGCATGCAGCTGGGCTCTCGTGACGGCACACCTGGGTACCCTGGCAACACGTAAAAACATTGTGCCAGGAGAAAAATAAGCAATGAAGAAAAATATGAGAAGGTCATTACTGCGATTAAGTCTCTAACATTTGAGATACTTGAGTATGGTGGAGTGTGGTTGCCAAATACTAGCAGGAGTGGAACGGGTTGTTTGTGAATATGTACGGCCCGTTCTGCTTTTTAAAACTTTAGATCAGTACACCGCAAATCTAATTTGACACGAATAAAAACAAAGCTATGTAGGACGATAGTGCCGAAGCTTGACTATGCAGAATTGTAATAAGTTTAAATGTCACATTTCATTTTTGAATTTCCAGAGTTTTGGAAATGTGTATTTTTTTACTGTTGTCAGCTAAATGACACCCTTGTATAACAGCGCCTGTACTTACATTCTTGATAGCCTTGTTTATATTCATCTCAAATTGAATACGACATGTGCCCTGATTAAGAGCTGTAACGTTTTGAAGTCACTGGCTTAATATCAGACCGAGGATTGTGTGTCTCGAAGACTCCAAAGTTTATTTTCCGCTTAACTTTGCGCCGTATAACTCAAGGCGAGCATGTTCCCTTAATGGGTCATCTGTCTCCCTAACAAGCTGACAAATACTGAAGTACACATACAAATAATGTGATCCCAGCTTCCCCTGTTCAATCCTCAACGGGGTCTATGAAGCTGACTCAGTGAGTCATTGAACAACATCGACTCACGAAAGCTGCCGAGACTCAATGTATAAAATCTAAAGAGGGCCACGAGGGTTTTAGTTGCTGAAGTTATGACGCAGGTGTGTGAACAGTTTTATGGCCCGCATCTGTTCACCAGCAGCACTCATTTTTCAAGAATTATCTCTATTTTATGTCCGCACAATTTTTGTGCTCAAAAGAAACCCACCGGCACCGTAACAATTTCTCAGAGTCTGATAGTCATCCATTATCGTCCCCTTTTGTCATAAATAACAAACGGCAACCCACAAAGATTTCTTTCTGTTTCATCCCATTATGGCTTAACATGAGTCTTCGGTTATGTCAAGGTACAAGAATCACATCATATTATAGATGTCTACCATTGTAATTATCCGTATGTTCAAAGCTTCCGGTTATAGAGCGGCTCCACGCTGTAATGCTTGCTGTAATTGTACGAGTTGCCGGTGTGCACTGTGGTATGGCGAGCACAGGTGTGAGTCTGTGTGGATGCTTGGTTGCGTGGCCATCATCTGCGGGTCCACTCCCTCTCACAGCTGTGACAGCGTTGTGAAGGAGATTGGATTAGCTCCATACGAGGCCTTGGGGGGTACAAGTGAGCGAATGATTGCTTGACTGCCGAGTGTAACACAATGATAGTAAATATGGTTGGCTCCATTAAAGGCCCTGCACTGGCAAGGAAACGGCTGGAGAAAAAGCTCCAACTTCCAACAGGAAATATTCAGTGATTAATTGTGTCATTGCAATTTCACTTACAGTGGCCTATAGCAGAGGTGATGGAACCATACTCAACAGCATGTGTTTAAGGTGTCATATGGCACGAACACGTGTTTTTCTGTGTCTATCGTGTGTCATAAGTTGGCCATGCATTTATTAGACACATAAAATTGGCAAAATTAAAATGCATGAACAAAAGATGCATTCTATCTAAAAGCGAATGCTCACTCAGACATGCCTGAAACGCCCCGTGTAACCACACCCCCACAAATCCACGTCAGTTCGAAGACCGCCCAAATGTGTACTCAAACAAGGTGGGCGTACCTGTCAGTACTATTGCTTTGGAACCTTATGTTCCAAAAATGGTCAGAGGCGTTACATTTCCGTCACACACTTGCAATATTTGTCCAATCACTACGCACTGGTTAACTGACCAATCATAGCACACCTCGCTATTAGGAGCGATGAGTTTTGTTAAAAATCTGCACGTTTCAGAGAGACGGGGCAAAGAGGAGATACAAACATGCACGATGTGTGGAAAATACAGCGTTTTTGAACCTTAAATCGTGTTTACAAATTTTATCTAAAACAAACGATAATATTAATTTTAGGCATGTCACATGACCCCTATAACACAGATTTGTTTTATTGTCCTAAATAATCTTTATGTATTTTGCTACTATACCATGTTTTTTTGTAGATTAAATTTGTTTGGTAATTAATTATATTGTGATATGATAAATCTCAGATAGTTCCACCCCTTTCCTGTCTCAGTGACCAAATTATATGAAGAAAATAACAACAAAAAACCTCTATGAAAAAATACTTTTTTTTTAAGTTTCTTTGTTATTATGAATTTATTTTAAATTAAATAAGAACGTACATTTTCAGTCTAACTTTTATGTACTTCTTAGAATTATGAAATGAGGTATAATTTATGGAGACTTACACTCAATGTTTTTATTGAGATATCTTTAAAAATAAACTGAAGGATTCTAAGTATACTATACTTGACTTTCTCTTGTGTTTGGCATCCGTGGAAAAAGTCAGTTCATTCTTACAATCTTATGTCTTATAAACTTACTTGTTTAAATGTATATAGTAACACTATAATATACAGTATAATATAAATATGTAAATATGTAAATAGTGATCTATAGTACACTATACTAGAGTGATAGTATGCGTCCATGTGTACTTTTTATAACCTCAACATCATGCTACACTAGAAGTAGTATATGAACAGTTAGTTTACTTGTAGTATAGTTGTACTACACTTAAAGTTTATTTGAAAGTATACTAAACTAAAAAGTGGGGCAATATAGTCACAAGTGATTTCAAAATAGTACACTTACAAATATGCTGTTAGAGTGCATTGATATTAGGACATTCAATACATACATTATACTTAAAATATACTTAAGCTTTACTTCCTTAGTTAAGTTAACATGAAGTAGTTTTGTTAAGGAAGCAACAGTGCATCTAATGTATACAACAGTATGTGTTAGGGTATTATTCAGCCATCTATTTACATTTTATCATGATCTGGATTACAAACGTATGATCTGGTCACGTCATGAATAAAGCCTTGGTGCTTCTGTGAAAGCACACTAGCGCAGAGACTCAACTTAGCTCCTCTTAGCACTCTCCTGTGCTCTCTCTGTAGGAACCAAAGCAAGTGCTGTCTTACCTGCTGATTTATTGATGCTGTCACTCCGTAGCTTATTTCTCCAACAGCCAAACTGAACCTGGGCTCAGAAGAGTGCTCATTATTCTCATCACAGCCCAGGTCTCACCTGCAGATGAAAAGACTCAGTCCAGTTCTTCTTCCCAGCCATTTGGTAATTTGAAATTTGATGCTAATGATTAGCTGTCGCTTGAGTAAAGTCTGAGCGGCTCGGAATGTTTGGATAATGCCCACAAGATACAAAGAGAAATGAGAAAAAAACAAAATGGGAGGAACACAGTGTGTCTCATTCACTAAGAATGAATTAAGGTCTTCTTGCTGCCGAGATTTACAAAATATATGTGCAACCTTTTTTAACTTGTGTACAGTTATCTTCTATTATTAAACATAACATTTTAGAAGGACCACACCTTTAATTGCTATATCTAATACACATATTTATGTAAATAATCATAGTTCACTTGTCTTCTGTTCCTACATTTATACCTTCATTTTTTTAAAGGATGTAAACCTTTTCTTTGGCGCTCAGCCTTTGTCTGCTTCTCTAAATTAAATCTTTCTGTTAAACCCAGTTTGAAATAGCTTCACTGAGACCTTGAGACCTCGAAAGTTTCATTTTTGTTCCTCTGTGTAAGACAGAAAAGGTTGCCCTTGCCCCTGGGTCTGAATCAGAAGCAATGTTATTCAAGGCTGCTTGCTCTCTCAATATACTTTTAATCATTTTGTATTCTAGCAATGTCTTGCCTCCCCTGACCTATTATTGTGAGTCTTTTCAGACACTAATTGAAAATCATTGTATTGTCTTGAACAAAATGGACATGTGACTTGTCAGGTTTTATTATTGCCAGCGCTGATGAAACAATAAGCATGCAGAACGTCGTGCAGAGAAATAGGCACCAAGTGAGCCCATTCAATTTGAGGGAACATGTTTCCCGTAGTCTAAAAATTAAAAAATGGTTTTATAACCTGGACTAGCGGACTATTTGCTTCAAAAACAACAACAACAACAATGATAACCTAAAGGTCTCTTTGGATATGTTATGAAAAATGAACCACTCAACTGAATATATACAGTAAATATATTCAATTTAATTAAGTATTAAGTCTATAAAATCAAAAATCAAAGTTCAGCATTGTATTGAACTGCCGTATTTTTCTCCTCCACAAGTTCATGAGGTGCATGGCTTCACCAAGAGTGAAAGCCGATGTAGTTCAACATTCGTCTATCTCTGCAATGGCACTCAATCCCCACGCGAGCATTAGAAGCATTTTTGTTGGCATGGGAACCATTTGAGAGTCCCATTTTAGATCACAATAATATGGAGCCAGATTGCCTGAAGCCCAACCACTCAGTTTTGGTTTCAGGAAGGATAGTGACAGCGACATTCAGAGAGAAAGGATGAGCACAATACTTCAGATGACTATCCATTGTCTTCATAATGTCTGTCATTCCTGCCAGTGTAATGGAGGGAAGATCATACAGAGTGTGGTGACTGTCACTCCTATAAAACGGAGCTCTGATGTCTACCGTGACTTCTTCAATGCATTGTATTCAATCTTCTGATGTTAATAAATCTATGAAAGCATACATTTATTTGTCTTGAGACTATCCACAAGAAAGCTCGGTTTCTATGTTTTAAAGGAACAGTTCACCCAAAAAATTATACTTCATTATTAACTTACAGTCATGAAGATTTAATCCTGTTATTTTTTCTGTGGAACGGAGGAGTAGAAGATAGAATTAGAAGTTTCAATTTTTATCCATATCTTGCCATTAAAGCGATACATGACCCCAAAAATTTATTCTGTCAACATTTAGCCATCCTTACAATGTCCCAAACCTGTTTTTATATATTTTTATTTTGCTAAACACACAGGAAGAAATTTGGAAGACTGTCAGATCTCACCCACCATTTACTGCCATAGTTGGGAAATAAATACTATGGGAGTCAATATGGAGGTGGGATTTGACAATCTTCCAGATAGTAAATGATGACAGAATTTTCATTTTTGGATGAAGTATCCCTATCAACAGCTAACAATTTAAAGATCTTTTTTGCATTTTATTGAGACCTATTGTGTTATAGCAAGAATCGTCAAATATTTAAAGGTCTTGTGTGTGGCATTTAGCACCATCTAGCAGTGGGGTTGCGAATTGCAACCAAAGGCTCACTTCACCCCCTCCGAAGCACTACGGTGGCTGACATCATGTCACCACATTTTCTTTGTCAAAGGAGAATTTCGAAACGCGATCTATAGAGCAGTTTGTCAGTTAAAGGCTACTTTAGAAACAACATGGTGAATTCCATGCAACGGTAGATGAAAAGTTAGGTAATAAAAACATTACTCCTTATGTTAGGTTTTTATACACCTGAGAAGACATAGTTATGCACAATATATTGCATTTCTTTTAATAGATCATCAAAAACAAGCACACACATTGGACCTCTATGTGTCTCATTGAAACAGTAACAACATGGAACACCACAAGTTATTTTTGGTGAACTACTTTTATTCCTTTAGTGTATAATAAGCTTGGAATATTTCTCTGTAAGCCAAGTGTTCTCTGGTCCATTACAGAGCTATTGTTGAAGCTTGGCTCGTCCTTCAACTGTTTCTAAAGCATTATTTCATTTAAGAGTTTCCTACGGCCAGGAGTGAGGAGAGATATGAGAGACACCAGATCAATACGGTGAATTGTGTCGATGCGCTCAATAAACAGAAAGGCCACAGCTATGGGCTTCTTTAGATGCACAGTTGACCAGGTCAAGTGTTTTAAACATTTTTTACATTACATTGGCTTAACAAATAATGGAGTTCTTTGGATCTTTAAGAGCTGCATTCAAAACAGCATGTTTCATTTTAGCTCAATAAGTACCGCATGTTACTAGCAAAGCCAAAGTATGAAGTTTGATCAATTGAACAAACTTATAAAAGCATATATTGAACCCATGTTCTTGCAATGTGCAAAAAACATTGAAATATGATATACAGTACGAGGAATTAAAATAATAATAAAATCATATAAATGCACATGCATCTTTCATGTTTGGGTTGCGAGGCTGTCAGTGTATCAGGGTGGTGCCTTCTACCATCCCAGTGCCCGTGACTGATGTCTCTGACTTGACCACCCATGAGTGATTCATTTTCTGGTCTTTTTATGGACAAAGGCTGTCTCAGGTGTTGTATTCCTTCCTCTTCTCTTCCCCTCCTCAAAACTTTGGCTGCCTGTCAGGGCATTCGTCCTTGTATATGTGTGGCCATGTGTGGCGGGATGTGTGATTTCACATGAGATGTATGACGCACATCTGGTCTTCTGTGGTCTATCTTCCAACCTCATCATTTAGGTCTGAAATGCATTTATACAGAAGAATCACCCATAATAATGCCAGCACTCCTGACTGCGAATAGATTTAAAGCATATGCCTTTTTGTCTAGGATATGTTGTTTTGAAAGAACATTTTCGATTGAGGATTAAAGATCTTACAAAACAATGATAATTAACATTGACTTTGGGGTAAAAAAAAGCACATCTACAACAAGCAAAATGGTCATGTGAAACTAAAATGGTTCTTGTAACGTCATTGGTAGAGAGCATGGTGCTAATTTTAAATTTATGGGATTTTGTCACGAAAACACCAAGCATTATTAGTTGATTTTAATAAAAATGTTAAATACAGTATAAATAAACAAAACAAACAGACACCCAAAAATACACTTAAGTTGTTCCAAATCTGTACAAATTTCTTTGATATTTGGAAGGATGCTTGTAATCAAACAGTTTTTGGCCACCATTGATAGTAGGAAAAATTACAGTTAAAGGAGCCCCAGAACGTTTTTTCTACATTATTTATAATATCTTCTTTTACATTCAAACAGAACAAATAAATATGCATTTTTCCTTCTATAATAGTCAATGGTGGCCAAGAACTGTTTGTTCACAAGCATTACAGAAATTTATTTTATTTTAACCGTTCCTTTAAATATGTAGTAAAAAATCTATGAAACATTTGTTTTGAATGTGTAGACCTTTCAAGAAAAAACACACAATACCACATTGTAGAAATAATATCAATTCATATAGCAAGCACAATGGCTCAACATGTCTCTTTTTAACCACACAATGGCTCGGAGTGCTCTGGGTGTAATGGCCCTGATTGTGGGTATAAGGAGAGTCATCCATATCTACCCTCCATTGTTCTTCTTTCATGTGCCGGGTCCGAACAGAAGCTGAAGTGTTTACCTCATTTCTCTCTGGCTGTTATCCTCAGATTTAAGAAGATTACATTTCGGCCTCATATAATAGCGATATCTAATTTTCTCTTCATCCTTTTCTCTCCTTGTGGCACTCCACGCGATCCAGATGGGTTTAGGTGAATTCGGTGTATGTGTCCATTTCTCTGGGTAAATAACAGGGGTGAAATAGCCGACCGAGATTTGAGGTAATGCATCTCTGTTGGCTGTCGTCCTTCACTACATCAAATGCGTTCGCGGCCTCACGCTCGAGCATTGATCCACATATGCTGAGAGGTTATACCCGGCGCTTTGATAAAGGAGGCTCAAGCTGATGTAACAAAACTAAACATTACAGGATATAAATGATTTACAGCAACCATCTGTCACACATATGTTACCTCTGTTAACACTTATCAGCACAAAAGATATTGCACGGGCCGATGCCAAACATCATTTATTATTTAAACGTGTTAATGTTGCAACGAATCCACCAGTTTTACATACCACAGGCTTGGTTTTGTAGGTTCTCCTATTTGCAGTCAAAAATCTGATGCCCCGGGTTCACAAATCAAATACTAGCTGACTGTAAGATGCTGATTTTTATTTTTGGTTGCACCTCATTGCATACAGTGCAGGTTACCCTGTTGATATTCTGTATATAAACCAAACTATTGATATTCAGAAAAGATTTTTGAAGGATTGGTAAACCACGGCTCCATATACAGTGTAAATATTGAACATGACAACTAATGTGATTTGAATGTTCTTATGGAAATTGCGTTATTTAGAGACGGGCGGAGAGATGTTCTCACACAGCGGGCAACATTTTAGCTTCTCACTGCACCTCATTCTTATGAAATATCTATAAAGCAGCATCTAGATTTGGAATACTTACAGTACTTTTGACCTTATAATAGTTCATAACACAGATTTGTGACTGTTCAATTGCAGCATATTGTGGTCAAAATTTTGTATATAATGGCATCTAAACTATTTTTGACCATTGTCCTTGGCAACTAATACGCTAAACTGTGCTAGTTACAAATATCTCATATGACCCTGCGTTTTTCATCTTCTTAAGTAATACAAATGTCAATTCACATAAAAATTGAATGTGCTTTTTTTATGAGTGGTCATTTTTGGAAAAAATAAAATAATACAAGACCCCCTCGCTGTGTGTCAACGTCCTGATCACTCTGTTGGGGAATTATTTGCAATAATGACCAGTTAAATGTACGCTAACCCTTACTTAATACCTTCACAAAATTACAAATAATACCCTGCCATTAACTAATTTCTCTATGATTTCAAGAGGATATCCAGTTTTGTGAATGACGGTAAAGCAGAGAGAAATCTATTCCAGCATGTAAACCCATGGACAGGCAATTGTAGAAAGCTGTCCAGACCGCCGGCTCTCTATTTTGTGTCATTTCGAAATGTAAGGAAGCCAAAAACATTTTCCTTTCCCCAAAGGCCGCTCAATTTTTGACTCACTCCTGATTTGCAGACCAGATTTTCCTGGCAGGCCAGATAGCATCAGCCCTGCAGCTCCATTTAAAGTATTTACCTTCTGAAACAGTCAAAGGCTGTTAGAGGTCCATGAAATGGTGGGAGAATAAAAGTTGGTACTGCACCTCAGCTCATTTGATTTATGTGGTTTGAGGAGCTTAGTGAATAAATATTAAAACACTTGCATGTATTAGCTGCCAGTAATAACAGGCTGCCTGGTTTCCTGTGCTGTGTTTGATTGTCTCCTGCTCACCGTGATTAACAGAGCGGAGAGAGAGAAAAACGAAACAAATCAGACTGAATGAGAGAATGAAGAGGGAACGGGAGCAAAAGAGAGAAACTGTTAAATGTGAGAATATGAAACCGACCAAACCCTGTCATTACATCCACCTTAAACCATCTGATCTAAATAGGACGTGAACTTTAGCGATCCTTTTTTAAAAACTCTTTCAAACCGGCGACGTCCGGGAGCATAATTATGACGTTAATCATTCTTACACTGTTAAATTGAAAAAGAGATTGTTCCTGAAGCTGATTTTGGAGATTATAGAATCTATATAAAGCAAATAACATCTGTCATGATTGGTGAGGGAACAAGGAAAGAGGACCCAGGTGCAGACAGCGGGTAACACAAGACTTTAATAATAAATACAAAACAAAAACCTACGAGGGGGTAACATAACAAAACAGGAGATGGTAATACCAAGACAGGACCAGACTAAGACTAACTACATTAAAACAAGACTAAAGTAAACATTTGACAAGAACTATGACAGTTTAGACAGGCACAGGAACAGTTGACACACACAATGAACCAACACAGGACAGAAAAAACATGGGCATAATAAAGGGAACCAAATCAAGAGGGAACAGGTGCGTTGAAATCATTAACAATCAATAATAAGGAAACGAGAAGGCGGGGACAAAGACGAGACCGGACGGTATGGTAAGCCTTCAGTGCCAAATTTCCTCTCTCCACATGAAACAAGAGGTTCTGTCATGATTCTGCCACTAGATCAAGAAAAGCAAGAGAAGATGGGGCAGAACCATGACAACATCAAACTTGTCTATTTTATTAATAACAAATCTCCTGGGTCTCGAACCAATGACTTACAGCATAGCAAAAGTATAAACAAAAAATAATGCTTAACAATACACAGTTTTCATTTCTTTTTAACAAGGTAAATCCAAACTGTCCTTAGGGAATACTCAACTATTTCATGAGGTGGCTGTTTATGTGAATTATAATTACGATTAGAAAAATAGGCTTGTTTGACTTCATGAGGTGCGGGTCAGACCGATTGGCCCATAACGTCATAGTAGGGCTACATGATTGATCATATTTTAATCGGGAACGATTTATGCTTCCCACGATTAATTGAGCATAAGCGTTGTGATGTTAATGTTTTTAAAGTAAGCTCCCGATAAGGTCAGAAAATCCTTGCAAAGCTTGTATGTTTTAACGGCCACTTTACAGGAAGTAAAAAAACCTAAAAATAATTTATCGCATTTTTTTTGTTTTTTGCAACACCCACAGACAAACATGAAGGGTGACCAATAGTAATGATCGATGAAAAAACAAGAAATCAAAAATGTAGTTGTAAGGTTTCATTCGCAAGGTCACAAAATGTTCGTTTTTGTCGTGGAGTGTTTAGATGATTGATTGCGTGCTTCAAAATACGGTGTTGAAGTCCAACGGCAGCCGATTATAACATATTCATCGGCTGTAAAGTAAAGGCCTATAAACATGCTAAAGTGAAAGTTCTGCACTGACAACATAATTTAGTTTATTAACTGTGATAAAAAATTTAATCGCATAATAATTGTGATTATTATAACCATGATCGTGCAGCCCTACGTCATATTACCGCGAGACAGAGTCACGACCCGACCGCTCTGTATGCTCCTGAGTCGCTCTCGCGGTACTGTGATGTCACTCACTGATCGGTATTTGAGATCGAACAGGTATCTCAAACAAACAAGCCTAATATGAATGAAGCTCCAACCCCAAACCTTCTTACGAGATTGTTCATACGTATGACGTCGTAAGAAGCAATGCATATTGGCCAACTTATATAAATAGCCAAAATAGTTACGAATTAACATTTACATTTAAAAACATGCACTTAAAAAATAACAAGAGTGATCCAAGGGTGGGGTTGGTCTTAAATCTGCGTACTGGAGGAGCTTTACAGGTAAACACACCCCTCGGCGTACTGCCAGCCAAAGCAACAACTGCTAGCACACTCTCCTCATAATTGTCCTGCGATGACAGACGAGGGAAAGGAAAACCCTCATTCATTACAACAGAGCTAAACACATTAACAAGCTCGCACACGGGTGAAGATGAGGTCATCGGAATTCCTAACGACCATTTGGTGATGCCGCATTCGTATATATTTCACCAAATTGAATCACATACGCATCAAGCCAGGCCCTGATTTTATTACTCGCCCGATGCGTTATATAGCTTGCCGTTAGCGAGAGGTCACGTGCAAATGAATCCGTGCACGAGCACTTGGTCGGGTCTTTTGGCGGTTATGGCTCATATTCATTAACAAAGTGACACTGAAGGCAGTGTGTGCTGCGCGTTTGTGATAGATACGGACGGCAGGTGCTCTATCATGTGTCGTGGGTGCAGGCGCCATGACCGCATCAGTCCTGACACCCTGCAAATGGGACGCATTCATTCCCTGTTAGTGTTTCAAATGAGAGTAAACACTCAACTAGAGGACTTTCGATCATACAGCACCAGAGAGGGAAAGATGCTGAGAGGAAGACAGTAGAGTTATAATCTGTCACGCAACTCTAAAATATCATCAAAAGTCTGCTAAACTGTTTTTTTTAACAGTGGTTCTCAACTGGTTTTGACACAGCAGATATCAGATTATTCATTATTGGAAAAACAAATAGTTTTGTAGATGCATAAAACAGTAAACGCACAATAATAAAGGCTACAAAATTGCTGTAATAAGTCTATTTTGTTTTCTTGTTTACTTTTTCCACTATGCATTGTATGGTTAGTTGCAGTTTTTAGCATTCACTGTTGTACTTTAATGCTTTTTGTGACCTAATTTTGGGTCCTGACCCACCGGTTGAGAACCATTATTGAACTTCACATTTCTGAACCAAAGCACAAAAAAGCTTCAATTTCTGTTAACTCGTGAATTTCACTTCCACTCCTGTGTTTAAAAGATTACAAAAAGGCAACAGTACAGGTTTTCAGTCACCGATGTAGAAAAAGCAGATGTCCTCAGGGTGCTCGATCTTTACATCGAGTGCGCGCCTGACATTTGCTAAGCATTTGAGGCACTCGAGCGAGAGACTCCAGCATCCACGGAAATGATTTCTTAGGATGCCCGACTCCAGCAGTGTCAGTCAGTTTGCTTGGGCAGCATCCCTTTGAATTGATTATAGCGGAATTTCTTTTTTGCAAATCCAGCATTACACGGCCTGCTGTGTGAATGTCCTCAGCTGTGACTGAACCTGCCATAAGGTTAGGAAATCAAGGGAAGGGGAGCACCCTTGATATTTAGCACTGCAAAACGCAGCTCCTGAGATTTTAAGAGGAACACAGGGGAGAAAAAATGACTCTTCTCAGACTCTTGGCCGCCAGGCGATGGGGAGATGTTTGGATTAGGGCTGGGGGTGATAGAGAAAGAGCAGGGTGAAGAGTGAGGGATGAGGGGAAAGCTCTGCTGACGGTTTGCTTTTGTAGATTTCACGGTGGATTCATGCATCATGAATGTGCAGGGTGCATTAAGGGGACCTCTCATTTGTTTTTATAGTCAGATTATCGCCTCCATTTGGGTATAGGGAACCCATTCCCACAACATTTTGGCATGTGTTTGATACGTATGTTGTCACCTTTCTCAAATATAGACCGCTCTCTGCAGTGTGATCCAATAAGTTATTTTTTATTGCGTCTTTTTTTAAAGTAGGACAATAGATTCAACACATTGTTTTACCCTAATGAGGGTTCGTTGTGAAATGATCTACGACCCCTGTGAAGTTTTTGACGTGTTAACCCTCTGACCCTTTTCCCCAGCCGTTGAAACATGGTGACCTTTAACCTCTGGACTTGCCTTGACGTTTACATCATGTGAATATTTAGCTTTGTTTCCTGGCCGTGAGAAATAATGGCTTCAGCCTGCCATGTGTGTGAACTACCGGTTACCACCAGTGAGAAATGCGTATTGACAGGCATGTGCAAAACCCAAATTATTTTTATTATCGTTAATTAAATTGCATATTGTTGATTTATCTGAAATGATGTGACTAAATTTGTTGTTGTACATAAAATTGTATAAGCCTTAGGTTGCTCAAATAGAGCATCAAATGGACGCGTCTGGCCCGAAGTTAACTTCCGGTCTGTGTTTGTTTATAATAAGAATTTAATTATTATTAATATTAATGTACAATAATATTTTATTGTATATTAAATTTAATTGAAATCAACGGATTCTTTGCGGAGGTCTGCCCGATGTGAATTATTTTAATAGCTTGTTTAGGTTGTTTCTGCTGAAACCATCTGTAGGCTAACATTATTATTACTTATGAAACAGAACACAATTTGTTATAATCAATGTTTATTTAAATTTGGTTCGTTTTAGTATTAAACTATTATAGTTTTGAAAAACATTTATTACCATTGGTATGGATTTGAACCTTGGTCCCCTTGCACGCTATATGAAAACAGTACCGCTGGGCTAACACATTTAAAGATGTTTTTCATGTCATTGTGAGCCAAGACTGCAACAGGTGCCCCCTTATAAAACGTAGGTGCGTGACGCCTCTGTGTAGCGATACCCTTTTCTCCTCTTATTCAAAGATGTCAGTCGATGATTTTACCACGTACTGTATGTTCTCTCCTCATGAACTTTTAAAGCCTCCGAGCTGCAGTATTCTCTTACAACCCACTTCAGATCTGGATTTTTCTTTTAATCTTCCTTACCTCAGCCCTATTACTGCGTAAATTCAGTGCCGGCGCACTCGCCACCAAACTGTTCCAATGTGTTCTTTTATCATGCCGTTGCACACTGAGGCTTGGCAGACCGTCCGTAAGTGGGCCACTGAGGAGCCAAGGCCCGTTACAAAAAAGCTTGGTCTGGTTTCAGAGGCTCTGACCCGCTCTTTGATCCACTGCTGGTGATCTTTAATGGTTAGCTCTGCTTTAGAGGTTGACAGAGCGATTTCTTTCTCTTCTGTTTTTTTCTGTCTGCACCGAGCTTCAGCTTGCACAGCTGAATTTTGTCAGGTGCGTCTACATCATTGATCATCATGACAGAGCATTTACAAGGAGCTTAAAAGTAGACTGTGATGAGGTAAAAAGGATTTTCAGGAAATTGAACAAACACTGTATTTTTTTTTATGATTAAATACTGTGTTGTCAAAGTTGAGAAACACTTTTTAATACTTTTTATTTGGTTAGATATTTGCAAAACCCAGTGACAAACAAGGGTGACTAATAATAATAATAATAATGATTTATGGCAAAAAAATAAAATCAAGAAATGTGGAGATATGAGGTTCGTTTACATGTACAAATATTATATATAAAATATAAGTTGTCTTTTATCGGTTTGGTTTTGTTAGATAAACAATTAGTTTTAATTAAATTTGCATGTCTGAGTAAACCCAAGCACTTTGTATGCGCCCAGTCCTAATAATGTTGCATCTCTGCATTTTAAACAACATTTCTCTCACGCTGTGAAGACCAAAAACAAACCTCATAAAGAACATTGACACCATTTACAGCAATACACGTCCTCGTAGTTAAAAACTCTTTTTATTATTTTCTTCCTCTTTTTATTATTTCTCTAACAACAGGGACCATTTTAATACATGTGTGTGTAGGCTCAATATGACTAATACCCCTGCAATCATCATCATTTTACAGATGTTTTTTGGCTTCGACTGTGTTCTTTTTGGCACCACCCTTCCACCTATTCCATCATGTAACACAAAGTCCTGCTTGTAGCTCCACCTGCACGTCTGCTGTCTACCCTGAAATGAGTTTAATGGCGATCACTCAAGCCGAAACGCCAAGCGCTGGACACAGACGGCCCGCGTCATTCCCCGTCGGGTGAGAGGAGCGGGGTGTCAGGGTTGAATAAACTGAACTACAGAGGGGATTAAAAGAAGACTTTTAGGGAGAAAGAACTCTACATCACTAAGAACTCGGAGAGAGACGGTGTCTGTGCATAGTGCTAAAGAGATGGAGGTTCAGACCTTTGGCCCTGTGAATTAAAAGGCCATGTTCCCTCTTTGAGTATTAAAGGTTGTTAGTGAGAGGGTTGCTGCTAATAAGACCCCCAATTGGTTTCGCCATAGGGCTTCTGCAGTGAAGAATGTGCAGAATTATTATAGCTTTGTTCAGAGGAAGATAATTACGCATGCATTTATCACTTCAATGCACCCAAGTTTTTGCAAAATTAGGAACTCGCTTTGAGAATTACATGAAGAGAGTCTTTAATGAAAAGAGCCTTAGGGTGGGTTAATAGTTTCCACAAGAGGACGCTATGTTATATGTTAGCTGCTGTCAAACTTGCGTGCACGATGTAATGCGTCTGGTCTTTGTAACTTTTCTCATGCTGTGCAGGCCCATTAACATTAACCCAGGAGATGGTGACACAGGACATCCTGGAAGAGCTGTCTACAAATAGGACGGGCTTAAACAAAACAGGATTCCTTTACAATTCCTGGATTCTGCCTTTCCTATTCCTTAACTCTCCCACTCACAAAGCTCGCATGGAATCTGCAGAACACCCGTCATTCAGGAAATCATAAATATTTCCTGCCTGAATATTTGTTTCTTAAACATTTTGCCTACTTGACTTAATTTAACACGTTTTGAAAGGTGCACTCAGTCATTTTTACCTATTTTTGAAACGTCTGAACCAATTAATAATTATGCTCTATAGTGAAAGGCTTCAGTTATATTTAATAAATGCTTTACGTTTTATTTTACATCAAGCTGGGCAGACTTCGGCAAAAGCTGAGAACTATTTTCTAAACTGGAGTATTTTCATAACCTCCCTTATCTGAGACTTTGTCTCAAGTGATTCTAAAGATCTGTATAATTGCATCAGAAATTGAAAACATTTGCTTTTTTGATGACATGTCAGGCGTAACGTTTACCAGTAATTATTGAAGGCAACTTTAAATCCATGCCACAGAATTCCACGCATTTTTGCTGAACATGGAGGGAAAAAATCGAAGCGTCTGGGCCTGCCAGTCATCTTTAACTTAAATAACTGTGAGAACAGACAGGCTGTCTTGGAAACACACACGGCAGCCCATAAACGTAAATTACTTCTAGGGTGACAATGAGAGGCGCTGAGCATTTTTTTCCTGCTCTTGTTGTTCCTCTCTAAGAATTTAGCCTGGTTTTATTTAAATGTGACTCTGGATCACAAAACCAGTCTTATGTAGCATGGGAACATTTTTAGTAAAATACAAAATACGTTGTATGTGTCAAAATTATCGATTTTTCTTTTATGCCCAGAATCATTAGGATATAGGAAAGATCGTGTTCCATGAAGATATTTTTATAAATTTCCTACCTTAAATATATCAAAAATGTAGTTTTGTGAGTGGATGGCCTGCTACAGTGCCCCTGATTAACAACTTCAAAGGCAATTTTTGCAATATTTAGAATTTTAAACGGTTATATCTCAGACAGATATTTTCCTATTCTAACAATTCATACATCAATATAAATCTTATTTATTCAGCTCTCAGATTATGTAAAAAAAACAATTTTCGAAACATTGACCCATAATACTGCTTTTGTTGTCTAGAGTCACAAACAAGTAATGCTTTTTTCTTTGTAGTTCTAATTAATTTGTCATTGTATTGTTACATTTGTGGTTTGATGGTAGAATGATGTTTGATTTAAATTGTCCAAAAACATCCCTTTTTTATTTTGGGTAAAGGGTTAGTTCACACAACAGACCATTTTGTCATGAATTAATTCCAAACTTGTATAAATGTCTTTGTTTTGTTGAACACAAAGAAAGATATGTGGAAGGATGTTAGCAACTGAGATTTCTGGTGTAGTCAAAAATGGTAGTCAACGGTGCCCCAGAAATCTTTTGCTGCTAACATGCATCCAAATATCTTTCTTTGTGAATTAAAATTTTTGGGTGAACTATCCCTTTAAAGCTGCACTCCATACCAAAACTAAAAAAGTATGCTGATAATAATGGTTTACACATTGAGATGTCCTTTGAGAATTGTCAGTCTTGTGTCATTTGACTTCAACTCTATAAGACTTAGTAAAACACATAAAACTGCAATTTTAATGTTCTTTAATTTTATAATTAATTTGCATGTAGATGAAGAAAGGAAATCATATTCATCTGGGAAGGCACGAAGTATGAGATCATTTTCCTTTTTGTGCGAACTATTCCTTTAAACAGCGATGGTGATACGGATGCAAAATATTGGATTGCTTTGGAACTTTAAAAAATGATTGTTTTAAAGCAAAGTTTTATCTTTGTGCTGGTTTTTAGTTAATGATTCTAACCTTCCTACAGGAAACTGTGTGTCATTGAGAAACCGGCTAATGAAATGAGATCTTGGATGGTAACCCGGCCCTCTGGCGTTCAGGCTTTCTGCCTTCAGCATTGATAGTCCAATTAAAGTTGGTCATTAAACGCTTAGAATGAACAGACCGTCTCCTGCAGTCACGCAGGTGCTCCGGGTCTGCAGCTCTCCCTTTGAACAGGGGGCTCAGCACAAACCCTTTGTTTACATTCTTCTCCTCTCTGAGGCGGTAAAGCACCGTCGCCTCAAGTATGTTAGCTTAGCTTATCTAAATTAGCCACACTCTGAGAAAATCCACAGTGACCGCTCGGCTCTATTTCCCTGTCGCAGGTGGAGGAAGGGACACACATTCAGCCATTTATAGCCTCCGTTTATGGATCTTTTGCTTTTTTGTCCCCGCAATTTGCTGTGCAATGCTCGTTTTACTACACAGATGCGTCTCTGCCCATTGAATTTGTCCTTCAGGAGCATAGATTGTTTAGAGAGAAAGATAAACAGGTTTGAGGACCTAAGGTTGTGGAATGCGCTCAGTGGGTCAACTTGTGTGATTTATAGGCGCCTATGATGAATTGCCTCCTTTTAGAGGGGGTGGGATGATCAGATTTGCCGAACCGAGAGCAGTGAACTAATCTGTGGATTCAGCTGTGACCCCTGGACCCTCGCACCTTTAGCTGGTGAGCGAATGAGGTGAGTTTGTTTAATCCGACCCTCCGCAGTGTGAATGTTATCAGTCAGAGCATCTACACAGGCCAGACAGATTGGGCCAAAGTGCAGACGACTCAGACGGGTGAACTCAGTCAGGCTGTTCACAGATTAGGGAGAGCCGCACGGTTTATCGCCCACTTCACTTATATTTCTCTCCGACATGACAACTTTATTTATATCTGCGCTTCTGTGCTAGAAAGATGAAACGTACTGATGCGGTTGCTGTGAGCTACATTTGAATAAACAGAGTTGACAGGGATATTGACTGAAATACGTCAACGTCATATGACGTTTGTAAATAGCAGTGCGGGTCATCAGATCTTATACTTAAATTAAAGGTCATGCAAATTGAATCGTTGCACTGTTTGTACAGTCTGCACACTTCAGAGCCATAAGAGGAGAGAGAGGACAATGAAATTTAGTTTTTTCAGGATTCCATTTTAAATTTCACACAGAATTTATGAATGAACATCTTCATCCAGTCACATCTGGAGATCTTTCGGGATCAAATATGAGCTAATGTCACCCAGCTAAAGTCATACACATACGGTCAGTGGTATGCTTATAAAAGTTAGGTACATAGGAATTTTGCGAAACAGATGCATGTGCCTTTATAATAGAATTAGCTTAATTCCTATGAAATTTTTTTTATGACCCTGCCCGTGAAACACCCAGCTCAAGTATCGGTTGTATCATTATTTATGCCATTGCATATGTTAACATACGTTTTGGACTGTTTGATCATTTCTGCCATTTCGATTTTTTGAGTGTTTTGATAGTTTTATTAGTTTAATTCATTAAATTTGGAGTGGTTGCATTAAGTGTAATGAACTTCATATACAGTAAAATGTAACTTCTGCGGTAGTTCCCAGCATGCACTGGGGCATAATACATTTTAGTGATGAATGTTTATTGCTTTATTGTCTGCTGCTTCTTCTTATGCGGTTGCTGTGTTATCGTTCATAGTTATTTGTCAGATGGTGATTATTCAGAGCTCATCGGTTTATTTGTCAGCATAGTACGTGAGTTATGTGCTGGCGTCCATGTGTGTCCAGTTGAATATTTTTATTTATTGGCTCTTCAGATCGTTCAATGGGGCAATGTCAAGGCTCTTGGAAAAGATTTAGGAGCATGAAATTGAGAAATTATTTCGTAGAAGATTTTGTCCATTAACCCTCCAGTCATTGTGTGCGTTTTTGTAATGCAATATAATGTTAATTTCACCGGAATGAGTTTTGTGTGGCATTTAATCATTTGTTGTTTGATATGCATTGCTGAATTAGAAAGGCAAGATGGATATAGTATATCACTTCCTAAGTAACACCACACCAATAAACAACCCGAAAGCAACTGAGATTACAGTTCAAAAGTGTCACACTATTTATAATGTATTTATTTATTTTATTATTTATTTATTTTTATCTGTATTTAAATTTCCCAGCAACAGCTTAAGTAGAAGCAGCAAACAATAAAACAATAAATATTCATGTATTAATGTTATCTTATTTCAATGTTTTGAGAGTTTGATACTTTTATCAGTTTAATCTATTAAATTTGGAGCGGATACATTAAGTGCAATGAACTTAATACAGTATACTGTAAAATCAAATTTGTTATCCCAGCATGCCCTGCTTCACGAATAATTGTAATGTTTATTGCTTTATTGTTTGCTGATTTTACTGTACTTCTTGAAAGTAGCCACTATTTGCCTTGAATTTGCAAAATAATGTCATGCCCTAAGAGCATTAAAAACACATAGGAATCTAATTTCATAATCTATGAAAATAGCTCCCATCTGTCTGCGCTCTTGTCAAATGCTTTTTCTTGATTATTTGTTTCAGGTAATTAATTAAAAATAAATTGTTTTGTGGATGTGGATGTTTTTCTCCACATGACTGTTTTGTCTACAAAAGGTTTTCAAGGTCAGTAAACTCTTTATTCAAGTGACTCAACACTTGTGTATATCGAGCTAAAATAAACTTTTTCTTCAAAGTTTTATGACAGATGGAGTTTTGTTGAAATGCTTTACAGTGAAATGTCTTTGACTTGTTTTTACAAAAAGCACACATATCTTTTGAATTGTATCCGTGTGTTATCACTGTCATGCCACATTTGATGTTCCTGAACTAACCAGGGCACGGTGTGAGATCAACAAGTATCAGCAGATCTCAGGGATTAAACACTAGAGACTGTTATGCCGTTTGGTGAGAATTGGCTGTAGCGCTGTGATGGGCTGTTAATGAGAGGAGATCCGGCTAAATGAAGCATACCTGTGACATGATGTTTCTGCTCGCTGCTCTCTCGCACGCTAATTATTCGGAGAAAGAGAGAACGGACTCTTTGTTTGGCACCTTGTTTCATGTGTCAGTCTTGAGAAGAGGCTCTCTTCCCGCCTGTCAGTATCCACTGTGCACTGAATTAAATACAGACACGGGTTGACTCGAATGCTAAAACAGTATAAAACATATTAAAACCCCAAATAATATTCAGTTCAATTAATTGAACATCATATCCTTAAGATTGTTAAATGTGTCCTTAAAGATATGCTTTTATGAATAATGTCATTCAGCAAAGTTATCGTATTTTTTGAGTGGCAGTCCTGTTTTTCTAGTTCGTTTTTAGGATGTGAACCTACTTGGCTGCAAATGAAGCAAAACTGTGCGTGAACTCGACAGCCCAGTTTTACTATTCTTAGGGCTAGCAAACTTTTGGAATTCATAAGGTTTACATATGTTGCCATCGAGTATGCATCATCTAGCACCTCCTGTGGAGGTGGTAGTGACCAGATTGCTTGCCGTCTCTAATCTGTTTTAGAGGTCATGTACAGTTGATCTTCACATGGTTAAATAGCTATGTAGTCAGTGAAGCGCATTAAGTGACCAAGTGTAAATTCCCTATGAGATTCAGTTACCATAAGTGTCTCCATAGAGATGTAGGTAAATGAAATATTATTCTCCCGGGTAGATGAGGAATGGGCGTTTAAGGAACATATCACTCAGTGGATGGTCTTTTCATAGCACCTGTCTGTCCTTGACATATCGGTTACATTGACTAGCCCACAACAACCACCGCCGGCTGGTGGTTGTGTGCTCCTTACTATTAAATGTTCACTAAATCCGGCTTTGTTTATTCACATTTAAGATGGTCTTTTGCATGTTAGATGCAGAAAATATGTGATTTTTTTTTTTCGATATTCAGGCTGGGTCTTCAATACTTGGAGATTTGTTCTGGCTCAATCTTAAAGCTGCCCTGGGTGCCGTAGATCAATACATTTCATTTTTAACAGAAGGGTGATATCGATCGCAAAAAGTGTCTTTACTCAAGAGCCGATCTCATTGTTGCGGAGTGAGACGCGTATTATTGTAATCATTGAGATGTTTCATCTGCCAGTCTGGCGGTGTATAGCAGAAATTCTTTGGAGGAGCAGGTAGACAGAGAATGGAGAGCAGACCCCGACATTGGAGCTCAAAGTGAAGATGAGAAAATTCTATGAACTCAAATTTATTTTTCATGCCATTTGGCACGGACCCCTTTCCATTTTTTGCTTTTCCATTTATCGCTCCCTCTCTCTCCCTCAACTTCTCTTAACGCGCACGCACAAAGGTATGCTATGGATTGTGACGAATGGATCTGCAAAAGCGCCGGATATGTGAAATAAAATATGCATCCTGAAATCGCTTTCGTCTGTAAAGGCTCATTAAACCAATTCACATTCATCAGGACCCTCCGGGGAGTCAGTGGAAACTGTCCATCATTCAGAGCCTGGGTGCCGGGGAGCGATTTTCAGCCTGGCGCGTTGAACTCGACGCCAACGTCCGCTTAACAAATAATTGTCTCTCCTCCCGGGGGAGGCCGTGACATCACACCGGGCCACAGCCAGTCTCTTATCCGTCCTGCCCAATAAACAGCTTGCAGCCATTATGAAATCGTACAACCCTGGGTAAATACCACGGTCATTATGTGCCGCTAAATGGCAGCCGGTGCTCTCGCTGGGATGGGGGTAAATGCCACGGGGGTCATTGGTGTGCCAGCCTTGCAAACAGTACTGGGTCATTTCTGAATGATCAACCACACGGTAAAGGGCAAGGGCCTCCCTTTATACCGACTTGCGGGTAGACATGTGAACTGGGAAATTGCTTCATAAGATGTCTTAGTCTTTACGGAGCATAGAAATACATATCAGTGGCTTTTAGTTATCTGGATGGTTGCTTGTCTTTCACAATCAATTATCTAGGGATTTTATAGAACGCCGCCTTCCTTATAAGGTTGCCCGCAATGGGCTCTGTGTAACGGTTATTCAGTGTTATTCTGGATGATAGATATTTGCACTAGCTATTGGAGCTGTTAACAACATTATGATAACGTTGAGAGGAAAAAAGCTATCTTTTAATAATCTGAATGGCACAATACAATGCAAAAATAGAATTTCTTACTTTGTATTTTTGTCACGCTATTTGGTACAATTATCTAAGAGCTCTTAAACCAAGATAAATGAAAAAAGTGAGATATCTTAGTAAAAAATAAAATGTTTTCTTCAAGCAAGCAGAAATATCTGCCCACTTGAATTATTAATACTTACTTTTAAATAAATATTTTTTTTAATACTCAATTTGGATATTTATAATATTGTTAGTATTAATATTAATTAAAACTGTAGAAAGTGTTATTTTACATTTTTGATTAATAGATTTTTTACATATTTTGAAACCTGAAATAAACTGCAAATTCAGGTAAATTGGGTGTAAATAACAACAAAAACATGCAATTTTACTTTACAAAAGTTAATTTGACTTTTTCAGTCAGAATATTCCCTTTTTTCAGTGTAGTATTTTTAATAATATAATTAAACCTCATTTTTATATTTTCTTTCAGTGTACAAGATTCAACATCTTAGCACTTTGCTTGTCATGTAAAAGTATCTTGATTTAAGAAATTTTTATATTCGGCAAAATGAGTTAATTCCTTGCAGTGAAAACCTTATTTGATTTTAGCATAACTTCTCTTCACCCTTTGCTGGCATTTTGCAGCTAAAGAGCAGCATTCAACACGCATTTGTAATTGAGTTGTTGATAATTGGCGAATTTGTAACATTTCTTTTTGAGGGCGACATTGAATTTCAATCGTAAGTCTTTTGACAGCTTGTTGGGTCAAACAATCTACTTAATTTGTTATAATTTTATTCATTGAACTGCATTTGCAATGGAAAAGAACGTTCATACGGAGTGAGTGGGGTAGATTGAGTACAGTCGTAAACTGTTCTTCTGTTCGCTCTAGAAGTAGAAGTAGAAGTCAGAATGTGATTATTGTTTAGAAACACATCACCGTATTCAAATGTTTTCAGTGATATACCCTATTTGTAAAGGTTCACCAAAGCTCTTAACCCATCAATGTATCCGGTCACTGTACACGCAAACAGATATTTCGAAAGGTAACAGAAGCACATTGTGTTTAAGAAATCTGTTTAGCTTGATTAAATTTGATCCATTCTAGATTACCTCCTTGTTCACTATTTAAGGCTAAACTTGGAGTCGAATGTTCAGTTTGGCTCAGAATCCCGAGTTATTCAAAGAACAGCTTCTGCGTCCCCGATAACATCTGTTTGTGTAATATGCGCTTATTTTTCTTTAATCGTAGCGAGCTCGAATTCGCCTCCGTTTTCTTTTGAATTCAGGCCTTGTTATTCCCCGTGATCATATTTTATGCAACGCAATTCAGCATTCCTACTCCACCACTCAACTTCATTCTTACTCGTAAAATATGTTACCTTGTCTTCTGAACTGTTATTGGATTTGTGAAAGATGGTTGCCCATGACTAGACTGGCGGTGTGTAGCATTGTAATGAGGCGGCCTTCCTCTCACATATCATTACGGATGGTTCTCTGGAGAACGTAAATCTCATCTTCTGCACTAATCACAGTAACCCCTTCCTTCCCTTTACATTTCAGCCACCACATTCAACACGGCCCGCTTCCTTATCAGAGCCATTGTCCCGAACGCGGTCGTTCCCACAAAAGAATCTGATTGTGAAGTGAGAGGGGCCCTTGATGTGATCCAGTGTCGGCCCTCATGGTCTCATTAGAACGTCTCTGTAATCCCAGAGAGCACATTTCGGGAGTTACCGCTTGAAGAAAAATGCTGTGCTTAAAAAACACCTTCTCTCTGGCTCTGTGGGGAGATCTCTAGGGAGCACAGATGGAGTTTGACCATTTCACCACTGCTAAAATTCCACCGCTCCGCTGCTGGTGCTCATAAACTGGTTTACAGTGTAAAAGTAGCTCAAGGTGTTCGTGGAAGTACATACATGTTTGCTTAAGAGCACGTATGCAATATGTTAAGAAGTGCGAGTGTTTTTGGAGCACACATGGCGTGGAGGTTTGTTTGGTTTGGGTGAGGTAAACTGTCACCTGCGCAACCTATGGGGTGTTTTCTTTCCCCACTGAGTTTAGAGTGTTTGATGCACTAGGCCAGCGTTCACTTACCACCTTTGTCTCTCCTCCAAGCACCATGTTTTTTTCTCGTTGAGTAATGGATGCGTTTTAAAAGTACCCTGATCGTGAGAGAGCAAACGTCTGTGAAACAAGCCATGCATGGAATGGTGCAAGCATGACAATGTCCAGGCTTCCCGGGCCACCCTCGGACAGATGCCTGTACGATTAATCCACCACCCCCCATGTTTACTGCGCTGTGGATTACTGGTACATTTCTGGGATTAGGGGGAAACGCATGGACCGTAAACTAGGGAACAGTCATAATTCACAGAATTAACAGCCAATTTATCTTTGATTATGTCATAGGTGGGTCGTTCATACCTACAGTATGTGTTGCAAAAGTTAACAATGAATTCTTTATGGCGATCTCATCTTTTTATGGCAGGAATTTTATCAGCAAGTTTATCAGCAGGGAACATCTTAAAGTGTCAACCCTGTTGCTTTGATTTTGTGTTGTAATCAATTCATAATTAAAAAGCGAAAACTGATGTCGGCATTACATTTTCTTTCTGAGAGGGACCTTGTAGCTTTGCTACCGGGAGCGCAAGTAATTCAAATTAAACTGTAAAACTGTCAACCCTGTTGTGTTTTGAAAGGCATAATTATATACCGGCACTTGAAAAAAATGATTTACCTTGAGGTTGCACAAGGCAATTGATTAACACGTAAGCACATTATTTTCCAAGAAATGAAAAGAATCTTAGAAAAAATACTTTTATCAAACCAGAAAAGGCTCTTCTGTTATAGAATGACCCACATACCGATAAGGTCCCATGACTAGATTTGGCTGGATAAAATAGGACCCTGTGAGCACGAGGGGCGATCCGATCGGAGGTAGAGAGAGAGGGGTAAAATGTGTGAGACGTTCCAGCGCTAATGCATCCTGACAGGGTGAGTGAGGAGGCAGCTCATTATTATGCCACGCATCAGGAGTCTGGCACTGACCCCTGACTCTGTAAAAGACCCTCCACAACATGAGCCTCGCCATTCACTCTCTTCCAGCAGTACGGCTGAAACCGCTCGGGAACAAAGAAAGTGTGTACCCTGTGATACCAGGCCGTGCAACATACCCTCCAAATATCTAAAGTTAAGACCAACTCGTCCAAAAGTCTTAATAGATACTTCCTAATCTGAGATCTGTAAGTTAGTCCAAGTTGTGCTTAGAAGAGCAGTTCAAACTAATGTATCATAGGCCTGACAGATGTCGTAAATCTTAATAAGGAAGCTATTAAATGCATCAAGCAACCAATAAATCATTTCCCTGTGTCAGCAATGTTTAGCTCTTAGATTAGGAATGAGATGAGAGAAGTCAGAAAGAAATGACAGCAGCTTTCATGCCATGACAGGAGCTGGTTTCGTGCCACGGATAATTTGCGGTTCCGTCGTGTTTGCGGGGAGCTTCTCGATCCGTGGTCACCTTGTGGTGCTTTTCTACCACGGGCGGATAAAAAGGTCACGGGCGCTAACCCGTGACATGACTACGCCGAGACACCAGCTGCTTACTGTTCCGAACGCCATAATATCGTTGCTCAATGTTGAGGGGCGCCTCTGAGCGTAGTACTGTTGAACATTGGTTTATTTTAATTGGAAAGAAAACAGTTAAGGTATGAAGATACATGCTGGTGTAAACAGATTGTTCTTGCTTCACCTAAGCTTCAATCTTTTATTCCCAACACAATGCGAGCCGGACTCGGCTGCTGTAACCATCTTTTCAATATTCTTTTCACAAGCGACTCTTTCTCATTCGACATGTCAGTCATCAGCAGCAAAACATGCGAGGAATGACTTGAGCAGGCAGTGTCTTTTCAGGCTGAGTAAAAGGCCACCGTTGGCTCTCCGGCTTTATTGAAATACATCTGCCTTTTTCATTCACACACTGTGGATCCCACCGGAGGGTCAGGTATCTTTCCGTAATGAAGCCAGACATTCCTCTTTTTTTCCCGGTGTATTCCCTTTTCTACCAGCGAGGGCCCTGTAACATGCAGATCTCTGCCTGCAACAGGGAATTCATGGTCCGATTTGATAGGAAGCGTGTATGCTGGCTGTCTCATACACAAGGTCTTGGATTGTTACTGCGTATGCTTATCACCTAAGACTTCCTTTCTCCCTGAGGACCTGTCCTTAACAAGTGCCATTTTCAGGGGAAATGCTTTTCTGTCAAAGAGTGCTGAGTGAGTGTGTTAAGTGCTTTATCATGGGTCGACGTTCATAGAAAGCTGTTAAGATAATGGGAGACAATCCCAGACAATTGATAAATCACTATTGGGGAGATCGGGGATAGTTGTCACACAACATTTTAAATGTTATATGTATTTATTACAGAGTTTGGCTTGCAAAATATAGTTCGGTAATTTGATGTTTTGATAATGTTACATTACAGTTGTGAATTTTTTTACCCTTATTTTACTTTGTTTGTTAGCTGATTTAATGGCAGATTTAGTAATGGCAGTATGAAAACATGAATTGGGTGTGTTGTATATTTGTTGTATGTTATGTATATTGAGTAAACTGTATTATTTTGGGTCACAATAAGAAATCTTCTATTTTTGTAACCAAGACTTTAATGTATGCGTCCAAACTGAAACTGAAATTTATCTACCATATGAAATATTCACTGGAGGAAAAAACTGCGACAACTAGCCCCGGTCTCCTGCTATAAAGATCTCAGAGCATTAATAAGAGAATAGATATATTTTTGTATATTACATTATTATATTTTTGGATATATTGCATATATAACTATTATTCTTTTTTAAATATAATATATAAAAAGATGGTTTGCAACTATAAAAGTTGTGAAAAGCGCTTAATAAATGACTCCTAAAATTGACTTGACTTATGCATGATTAGAGATGCCCGTACATCTGACACGATCTCACACAAATGCGTAACAGCTTAACAAAGTGGCTATTTTGTATGAATTTGTACAATCTAATTTGTAAGTTTTAATACGATGTGGTTTCCTGCCATTGACGTTAAGTAATTTTACTGCCTAGTCTTCTCAACTTTACATCAGAAATTCCCAAAGGACTTAGGTTGTGTATGTTGAAAGAGATTCCTATAATACTCCCTGACATGTTCTTCTTTATCTTTTAGACTGTCATTTGAAAATGTGTCCAGGGAAGGAGATTACACGAATGAAGTCAACTGAAACTGATAACTGACTTGATGTCAGTTGAGCGAATGAATCCGGGTCCTGTTCTGAGCCGGATTTATTCAGCCCCAAGAGCTTCATTTTTCTCCTCCTATGCTGTCACGCCTGTGATCATAGACATGCGGTCAGTCTCCTCCGTAACGTAAAACTACGGTGGGAACTTAACGTTTTTGAATAGTTGGCATTCCAGTGTCGCAGAGCCCGTTTCGTACAATGAGCTTGAACAGGGAAGGTTCTGTGGGTCACAGGGATTTGGTAATGTGCAGCCGGGACACGCATGTCAGTGAAATACATGTGTTTACACCCATCCATTTTGTCTGAGGGCATTAGAAGCACGATGTGTGTGAACTGTGGGTCATCTGGAGATAAGAGAGGTCAGACCATGCACCGCATATGCACGTTAGTCAAATAAATCATGTTTAAACAAGCACAACAAGTCTAGTCGTGCTTTTGCCAGAGACGAAGGAATAGAACCATGTCAGCGAATCTGAAAATAACGCCTTTAAGGTCTTTATCATCTCATTATGCTGAATGTGTGGACAGGGAGAAAAATCTCTCATTTTGGAATAATTGGATGATTCAGTTCATGTTTTATTTTAGGCAGCCATTTACAAGATGCCACACGAGTCGAAATAAACGGCAAATGGATAATCTATTAAACATTTATCATGGTTAATTAAATGAATGTTTGCACTTGGACTTTTAATCACCACTATGGCTCCATTAGAAAGGCCATTTTGTTTGCGTGCGGAAATGGCAAATACGCAAAGTTCCCCCATTATGATGTCATCACAGACAATGACAGTAATTACGTTTGCATCTTGAGAACCATATAGTCTCGATCATCGCTCTGATTATCTACTTCAGTTTCTCTCTCTGTTGATGATAAGCTCCCCATTGTCGCTGATGGAACGGGCATGTGTATACGTTGCTGTACAGTCACAGAAGACTATTGATCAGACAGTCCAGCTGGAGCTAGTTTCATTAGTTCCAGGCCTAACCTGCCAAGACCCTAAAAAACAGAGAAATAAACAGCTTGCCTGCGGTAGATATAAACATTTATTCTTCCAGGAGTCTGTTCAGCAGGGTGTATGATGAACAGAGAGACGTAGGGGCTTACGGCATGTAATGGGAATGGGAAACGGGACGAAATAAAACGTTTGTTATCGGTGTTGTTTATTGCATCAATTTGTTCAATAAGCAGTTTTACATTGAAAGGAAGTAAATTTGAACATCGGTGTAAAGTGTAATTGTGCTCATCAATCACGTAGTAAAAAAGTCAAATACACAAAATTGCTTTAAGGATCAGGAATTACCTCCAAAATATGATCAGGGAATGTTTAATGTAGTTAGGGACTTTGGTTTTAACAATATGCAGTTATTACATAATGGCAGAATGAGGCTCTAGGGGAGAAGTAGAAATATTCAAAATCGTTGCTGTTTATGACACTTTGTTTTATCCTTTACGCAGCAAAACTCAAATCTAGGCACGGTTTAATATCCGAATCTTTTAAATTCCCAGTGTGAATGCGCGAGTAGTCGAAATGCAGAAGCTGGAAAATAACATGTAAAAAGAGTAGGAGGATGCTGTGATGAGATCGTAGCTCCATATTGATGCCCTCTGACCCTCATTTACAAAGGCTCCTTTGTCTGAGATGAGGCGATTAACAGTGACACATTAGTTTGCAAGGATGGACCTACATTTTTACACAGCGCATTTAAAGTCAGAATCGGTCAATACCAAAAACAGTGAATCTCTTAGAAAATGTGTAAGTCCTTTGATTTACTGTAGTTTATTCAAACTGCAAACATAGCTTCAGATGAAACGGACACAATAGACCATCCTGCTGCCTTGGCATTCGGTGCCCACGTGTTTCCTTGGACGCTTTTCAATCGCTCCACTACGGGGCGTATAAGGGCTTGAGGTCTGCGGATGGAGCAGGCAGTGCCAATCGTTAACCTGAACCCTCTATTTACTCGAGTTGAGAACGAGTGGGAACTGTTGTAATTTTGAGGACGTGAGCATCAATATCTCAAAAAGTAGACTATACTCAACCACCCACACAAACACGCTTTCTGAATAATACGGAGTTTTACTCGCGCGTTTGAGTCTTTTAAGTTATTTGGCAACATTGAAGCAGATCTCTTTATAGTTCTCGATGCGCTTTTTGCGCTGACAATAACGGATTAACGTAGCAAATCTAAATGTACCATGAAAGGATGGATAAAGGCACCCATTTGACGTGCGCGCGGTATTCCTTTAAAATAACGCAACACTCTCAAGTATGTTGTGCACGCAATAAGCGTTTAAGCGACTTTACCCTGGGAATTTATTCTGTCTTGGGAATTACACCACCGCAAAAAAAGCTCCACCACATTCGAGGCGGGTTGTAGTTTTTGTAACCGAGACGCCCATCATTCAAAATGCAAACCAATGAGCGCGAGAGAGCGAGCGCTGGACACTGTACCTCTCTCTCCCCCTCTCTCTCTCTCTGAGACAGCATGGCTCATGCACCCTGACCAACTCAGCTGCCCGAAATCACACTGTCGTGGACTATCACACCATTTCATCTCGAATGCCACAAAACATCCACTTCTGACGCGCGTCTGTACGTTTTGGTCGCTTTTCGACCACGAAGGCAGTTGGCTCTCCGGAGCGTCGGCTCGCTGAACCCTGACAGTTTGAGGACAACGTCTGCGTAAATGAACTTTTTCAACGTCAGGTTTGACTGTATGGACAGAAATTCACATATTGGAGAATAAGGAACGCCGACGGATGCGGTTGTTTTCGTTTGGCACAACTAACTACGTTTGCCGGCGTTTAAACCGCGTTGACTGTCTGACGCGCTTTGGAATGGAAAGTGAAAAACGTTTAAGGACCTGAAATTTGTCTGATCTTGTGGAAAACTAACACTTTTGTGGCTCGCAGGAGATCGGATGCGCTTGAGATGAACGCATTATCAGACCGGACAATTGACAGACGGCGAACATAACCTGCTTCTGTGTTTATGTTTGATCGCAGTCCGATACTTCACGTAATTCAATGTTACTGTGACTCTTAAAGACTTGAGCATCGCTTCCACTGCTGTTGTATTGAACTATCGATACATTTGTACGGCATCATTTAAGTTATAAAGAGAATTTCTCACGTGGGATATTTAACAAAAACATACTTCGGTCACGGTCAATCCACCGACGCTGTGTTTTATTGAACAGACTGAAACTTTCAGAGATGCTGCAGGTGGAAATGTTTTATTTTGTGTGTATCAGCCTGTGGATGTCTGTGTTGGGCCTGGAGCCGGCGTCTAAGGTTGTAGCAGATCGCTATGCCGTCTACTGGAACCAAACAAATCCAAGGTGAGTTAGTTGCGCAGTAAATACAAAAAAAGCTTATGATTGTCATTTTTAAAAGCGCTGTTTTGACCAGATGAAAACGCATTTGTGCGCTGATGCCGTGCAGAGGGTTTTGCAGTTTTAATGTTTCTAAAAGACTTAAGAACATATATTTTGTGTGAGACGCGCACATTTGACAGTGTTATCGCACAGTCATTATTTACATCGCACAGCTTCGGATATAAAATACACTACCGTGGCGAAAAAACAGCGCTCGAGTTTGAGAAATGACTTAGTTTTGTTAAAATGTTCAGTGCGCCTTGGTCATTCATAACCAAAAGGACATATCACGCTTTAGTTTAGTGGTTTAAAAGTGCTTTCTGGTGAAGAATTTAGGCTTATTTATTTTTTAAGTGTCGTTGTTTTGTATTATTATTTGAGGAATTTTGTTATGATTCATATCTAAAGTTGTTTTCTTTCTTTATACGTTTGAGTACGACAGACAAGCTTTAAAAAAAATAGGAAGTCATTATCTGTCCGTTTCAGGCACTTAACCTCCAGCTCGTCCTGGACATTGCCCTCTGGAAACATCATTACAACTAAATGTCTTGGTCACTGGTCAATTTTAAAACGTTAAAATTCTAGTTTATCTCTTTGAAAAAATATTTGTATTTATCATAATACCAAAAAGGCAACATTCTTTGGCCGGGTTTGTTCATTTTGAAATATTTATAAAATCTCTTCGTAAAATCTTTAGTTTTAAAGAGCTTTTTTACCCCTTTATTGTGCAGGGTGGTAAAGTCGAAATTAATACTTTTGTGTCAAGATGTGAACTGCTGTATGTTATATTAGGGACTGTTCTTCTTAGTTTTAAGGTGTGCTGAATATCAATAGGAGTATTTCAAGTCATTATTCATCGCTTGATACATTATTATTCATTTGGAGAAAATTTTGTGTAACAGCTTCGTAACAATAAGCCCATTTATTAACCCATCATGCACTTAAATTAAAATGATGATCAGTATCCTCTCACAGAGCACCTTGAAAATTTAATGTTCTCTGGACTTTGCTGGAACTCCATGGAGTTGACTGAAAGCGCCCGATTCCAGCTCATCCCCATTCTCAGTTGTTCCTCCTCAGTTGCCATGGGGCTTTCTCTCTGCCCTGCACCCCAGCCTCATGCTGGGTTTACACAATGGGTCAAACCTAGAGAAGCATTTCAGGAGTGGCTGATGCCCAGTTGGGTGCATGCTCATGAGGGGCAAACGCATGCAGGGGTCACACGTTCAGTGATAACAGCACAAGGCTGTGGTTAACCATCATCTGACAGTATTGAGCTCTAGTTAGGGTGAATCCGAGGGCGAGCCTCGTCTGTATAGCTTGTGTGTTTGTGCACTTGTGAATATGTGTGTATTTGTGTCGGAGGCTCCCCGCCTGGGTTTTGTCGGGGTAAAACGAGGCCCCTCTAGCAAATAAATGAGTTTGTCCAAATGAGTATCTCTCATTCGCATTCATGCGCTCACCCATTGGCCTAATTCAAATCTTGCTGCGCTGTATAATGTAACAGCACTCTCTGTTACCAATTTGGGGCCCGGAATCAGGCAACGTGTCAGTCATAACCTCGAAACAAGTTGCCTCCTTGGCACTTTTTGGATTATAACATGTCTCTAAAGTTTGGTAAATATTAAAAATGAAATTGTTTATCAAATAATTATTTTCACAGTCACAGTTCCTTGTGTTAATTTAAATAGCCGCATCATCCTCTCTTCATATATCGCTCATTAACATGCCTAAATGACGAACATTAGAGACAGCTGTGCAAAAGTTCAACGCAGAGATTTAGCTAGCTATGCCGTGCAATATTAATGCCTCCGCGGCAGAGAGATTGCCTACATTAAGACTTTAATTGAAGTTTTAAACAGCTAATGGCATTTAGTGACAAATGTCTCTCTATAATAACGAGAGACACAATTGTTTATCCATTTTTTCTCTAATTGTGCTGCAGACTTATCTCTTAATCCGTATTTTGCAAGCGTTGGAGTTGCACTTTGGATCGACGATGAACATACTCAGAGACTGAGTATTTTCACATGAGTGAGTACGGCGGAGTCTATAGAGATTCTTTAGAGGATTTGAGAGGGAATGGCTCCTTTAGATTTTGGCTTGAGATTTGCAGCGCACCCATTCAAATGTAAGCCTCCGCAGTGCTTTGCGTACGGTGGTCTTGCAGGCTTCACTGAGTTTTGGGGCTTTTTTTAAAATGGAGTCCACGACGCCCGCAATTACAAATTCAATTCAAGTTGGCAGATTTCCTCGGAAGTTTCCCAGCTCATTCGCAGATTAGCCATTTCTTGGGTTGAGACGCGTTCTTTCTAAAGAATCAAGCAGATTGGTTTAAGATCTTGAGAGCTGATTGTTGCCTCATCTGTGCAGCCTCCTTTTCTGAGAATAGGGTTCATGCAATCTAGATTTAGCATCTACATAAATTACAAATGTTGGTCAATATTCGTTTTTGCGTTATTTATTACAACAGTCTTGCATTGAAAACGAAACCCGTTTATTTGTTGTTGATAGGTAGGATCAGCCAGGAATCAGTATTGAATTCCTCCAGTAATCTTCTGGCTGTTTGTGTGTGTGGTGCCATGGAAGCTGATACTGCTGTCCATCAAAGGGGTCTGTCGAATGAACCTAACAGCTGGGCAGAGGGATTTTGGCATTCTGACGGAGTCAGTCCAGGGTCCAGTTTTAATCACTGATAATGCTTCTAAAATCTCTCAATAGCACATGTGGCACTTTTTCCTACAGTTTTTAAAGCTTTCTCTGTCAGGTGGTGCCGTGAATACAAAGCGCGTCCTGTTTAGATGTGGAATGTTTTTTTATTACATTTCGAAGTTAAACGATTTATCCTTTGTCTTTCTCTTTCCATCTCTTCACTACACAAATAGGAAATGTCATGGATCTCTTCTAAAGCCTTCTCTTTTTCACCTCTCAGCTCAAGTTTGGGAGCGCCGGGCAATATGACCTCAAATGGTTTCCTTTTTGTGCCGGCTCAGTTTTAATCCCCACTTTAAAAACAAAGCCCATGGTTTGCGGTTTGCGGCTAGTTGATATTGTGATAGCTGTTCGGTGGTATTGTGTGGGGTTTTAGATTGTATTGTTCTGCGTGTATACCCTCTTTTTTCCTCATTGGCACTTCTGGCCTCCTAAGGCCAGGTTCCTCCTGGACTTTCAATGTCTGGAATAAATCGTGTCCAAATATTGACTGGTTTGAGGAGTGAGATCTTCCCCCCCTTCTGTGCCCTGTCCCCCGTGAAAGGGTGGCATTGTTTCCATCTTAGTGGACCTTTGCCAGAGTTTAAAGTATTTGGGCTCTTACACACAGGAAGAACATACAGTAGGGCTTGTCTGAGGATATACGGACCTCTCGAAAGAAAAGCGTGATTGGATGTAGAGACTCTAACCAGAGAATGGAAAGAGTTACAGATAGGAACCGCAGGCCTCTCGGTATGAGCCCCAAAATCATACCCCATCCTGATTTAACCCTCTAGGGCGGTGGTGCTCTCAAAAGGTATCAGAAGAATCATTCCAGCAGCGAGAAAGTTTCTCCTGCGGGATAACTACAGCATCATGCTGTTTGATGAGCCTTTGCATGCCGAGAGGAGGCTGGCCCCTTCCTAGTTCCCTCAGCTCCGCTGCTACGCTATTAAATCTCTCAGGACTCTAGAAGAAGAGGATTCTGGGTGCGCCTCTTGTTTTAAATAAAAGTGAACCATTCCTCTTTTCATTTCACAAAGTCACGCTTGAGTCATCACAGGGGTGTCTTATCCTCTCTGAACTTTTAGCTAATAACTGATGCATGTCGGATGCCTATGTTTGCTGGGGGTAAGCGGCTCAAACTTTGCGTGCTTTTAACCGCGAGTGGTGAAATGTCTTTGCTGTGGTCTTTAAAGGTATTAACAGAAAGGCACTAAAGGGCTTAGGAGGTCATCGGCCCATTGTGTAAAGATACAAAACACTTCCTCTGAACCCCTTCACCCCTCTGTGTTTCCCTCCGAGAGCCACGACCTCAACAACCATTCATATTAATCAGCTTCAGACCTTAATGACCTGATAAAGCTCCTGAAAGGACCCTAAAGTTTGCTAAGCCCCCTTGATAAGAATTGGAGGAAAATGTAGCATGCGGTAATGACTACTTTGCGCATTCTTTCGCGGGGAAAAAGCAGGGCACTTTGCTCTTTGTACCCTTCATTACGGCACATTTAATCGCAATGAGAAATAATGAAGGAAGCGTTTGTTCGACAGCCTAAGCTAATAAAAATGGACTGACTTGGCATGAGTCAGAATGAAAGGAAAACAGGAAAGTATAAGAGAATTGTAAGCGAGAGAGAAAGTGCTTTCTATATTGAAAAAGTAGTCTCGTAGATTTGAATTTGGTCTGTAACCGCTAAAACGGCTTTCAGCTGCTGAACTTATAAACTCTTGGTTGAAAAATACTTCAATCTTTCTTTCATATTTGGAAAGAACTTGCTAGGATTTTTGATGCACTGCCTTCCATGAAACATTTCACTCATTCAGAGCATTCAAATATTGCTTGATTAATTTATATTTTAAGACATATAGTTTAAGGACATATTAAAAACTGTTTTGCCATTTAAGCTCCTTTCGCTCTGTTATTGTGAACATATTGCAATTTAGGCTACGGTTATGTGCCAACATAACCATCTGACGGCTAATGTTATATTGTTTAGAAAAAAGTACGAGACATTTTTTATTTCCAAAACGTTTTGTGAACAAAAGGGAAAAACAACAACAACAAAACTTTTATGTAGTAATGCAATGTAGTATTTTTATTTATTTATATATTTTATTTCATGTCCAAAACCTGTATATGACTCTTTCTTCTGTGGAATGCAAGTAATATATTTTGAGAAATGTCTCAGTTTCGCGTCCACAATGGAAGTCAGTGCGGTCCACTGTTTAAAATATCTTTTATGTTTTGCAAAACAGATAGTCATACAGGTTAGGAATAACATGAGTGTGAGTAAATGATGGATTTTCATCATAAAATTTTTGTATTTTTTAGTACTTTCTGAATGTCATTTATTTATGAGTTCTTTGTTATTTTTTCCCCAATTTAAAGAAAAATCACAAATGTAAAAGGACAAACTTTTCCAGCTCTATTCTCCGATTGTATATAAAAACAGGTGGGATTTAAGATGTTCTTTTCATGTATCTGGTTTGAGATTTATTGTATATTATCAGTCTGTGGTAAGTGCTAGAGCATTTCCTTGTAACAAATTTGAGTACGCTTCGAGCATTGGGACCCATCAAATATTAAACGCTGTTTGCGATCTCCAAGTCAAGTCTGGCCAACAAAACCTTCACACGCAATGTAGACAAAATGAGGTCAGGATGACCATCACTGGAATCTGGGGGTCAGTGTTTTGGCATATTCCAGGTGTTTCTTTTCTTAGGTTTATATGCTCTTTTTCAATACGAGTATAGCCTTCTGTCTGTTTTATCAATTTAATTGATAAAATTTTGTTTTTGATCATATTAGTCATGTTCGTTTAGTTGGTTTCCCTCCCTCCTTGTAGTTTTGAGGAGTACACGCGGCCATTTTCAAACTCGCTTCCATTTTGTGTTTTGAACGGAACAGCTGTGGATTTGGGAATAGGCTCCCCTCTTTTGTAACCCTTTTTTCAGCACATCAAGAGGTTACAACGGCTTTCCCTGCACACTGTGTTTAATTTATACCTTGCGCTCAATCGATGCGACAATTCCGTTAGATTCCAGCTTGAATTAACCGTTTATCGATCCCTAGCAGTTTCGCTCGGGCATCTCAATCCCTCTTATTCCAATTAAATGAACTAGTCCTAAAACTCGAAATTGCACGACACAAAAGAGTCCTGCATTTACCGATTGGCACCGTGCCACCAAAGATCAGATCTGATAAACTCCACTTGAGCCATGGTGCCACCCTGTTTACATACTCGTGCATCGCTGCCCCGGCTCTAGTATCATTGGAAGGGGGAACATGCTAGCAGACGGGGGAATCATGAAGGCTTTCACTCCTCTTTTATGTATCTGCTGTGGTTGGGCCTCAGTTATTCTTGTGCATAATTGATGGAAAAGTTAGAATAGCAGAAGTAATGCGATGAGAGGGTGCAGTGAAGCGTCAAGGCGGACAAGCGCAGCGCTGGCAGCCGGGAGCAGGATCGCGTGCGTGGGGCAGCAAAAATTGCAGGGATGAGAGGGCATCTGAAGTAACAGGTCATAGCGGAGAAGCAGGACAAAGTGTCAGCCCGTAGTCAATCAAGCACTTCCTATTTCGAGAGGGACCTTTTGGCAAAATGATGGTCAACCGATGACATGTTGACTAAGACCTGATGGCTTTGAGCATAAATGTGATATTTGTACTCTTTAATTAGACCTGAATAGCGCCGTACTTTATGTTCGGGCTTGTTTTGCCATTTGAAATGGCATATTGTATATGCATACGGGTGTGTTCCATTGTCTCGAATGCTTTGAACTTGTGTAATTCAGTGATACTGCAGGCTGGGCGGCCGCTGCACCGACAAGTGGTGTGTCACACCTCGAGCAGATACTACAAAGAGGTGCTAATGGGCGAACAGCCCTACTTTTGTGTAATAGACAATGAGCTTCTAACCAGTATCATCCTGTTTCAAAGCACTATGACCGTTCTTAGACTCTGGAGGAAATGAAGGTATCTTCCCCTCGGGCTCTCTCTGAATCATTGGGGAGCCGATTGTAAAATTAACAGAAACTAATCACAACTGGTCCTCCCAATTTGATGACGAGAACTGATGTAATGAGCAAACTGGGACAGGTGGAAACTGGAAGTTCAGGAATTCTCACATTTTCACAGTCTGAATATGAAATTCTTGTTGTGCGTTTCTGCTTCGGGGTATGATGCGGTATTTCTCAGGAATAAGAATGCGGTGAGCAAATAGGAAAAGGGGCAAAATGAAATGCCTTTGTCAGATTTGATGCCTTTTTGGTTTGGCGAGGTTTTGACGCATGAAGGCAAATAATCTCAAATGTTATTTAAACACGAGTAAATGCACAGATACATTTTTCTTTGTAGGATAAGAACGGGAGATCTTGTTAGGTTTAGTGCTGCTGGGCTGTGATTATGAATTTCAGGAGCAGTGGATACGGCTACAGAATTTAAAATGTGTTTATTTATCACACTTTTAAAATTAAACTCAATATCTATTCGTGAATATTTTTCTTTTCTTTTTCTTTGTTGTTTTATATTAAAATCAAGCTAACTGTGGCGTTAGTTGATATTGCCGTTAAATGTTTTACATTATATTTTACAAATACATACGATCGATTTTTTACTAATATAATGTTTTGTTGTTAAAATCTATATGATCGGTGACCGTTGATCCAAAACTAAATAATTTCGCATGCAGATATAGAATCGATACTTTTAAGGGTGATTTTTTTTTTTTGCGACCACAAGACATGAAAAGAAATATGATGCCATTAAAAGTGAAAGGAAACCATCTGTCTTGGACATAAATATTATTGCGACGCCATAAAGGCCTCCGATGGAAACATAAGCAGCGAATGTGCTCAGGAAACAAATAAAGGTTTTTTATGGCTGTACCTGCAGCCCTCTGGGCATCTCTGCTCCACTGAAAACTCCAACAAAATCATCACCATCTAATGGTCTCAAACCTGCACTCTGTCATTTGTAGTATTTTAAACATTTTCATTTGAATTTTTTAGGTTTAGATTTACCTACTCAAATTCTATTTGATTAATTGGCTAAAATATTTATTTTATTTAAGTGTGATAAACGTATGATTAAATCTCACAGTTTGAATTGTGATTACACAAAATGATTTTAGTAATAAAATTCCAAGACTTTTTTCATGTCTGTTTTTAATTAAATGAAAAATTCAGCATGTTTATTAAATAATTTATTCAGCTAAAGTGCAAAATTGGAACATTTGAAAAATTATTTGCCCAGATTTATAATTTGCTTTTTTTTGGTAATAATATAAAATTTTCACAAAAATGTTCTGCGCATTATATTTTCATTGAAACTGTAGTATTTACAGCATTTACATCAGATTGATTTTAAATCTTTTAATTTCTATCTTTAAAGTTAAATGTTGTTTTGTATTGTGGTGAAGTCACGTACGTATGACCACATGAGAATTTGTTGTGAAAGAAGGTTCTCAGTGGCCCATTACTATTGGTGTGGATGTGATGTGGGTGGATGTGGGAGTTCAGTTGGTCAGGTCTAGACACGCAATGCACATGGGATCTCCAAGTGCTATTGCTATTGTCAGACACACATTTTCAACGCAGCTTCCATCAGATCAGAAAATAGGGTGTATGGGGTTTAAATGATAAGTTTCGTGTATTACAAATGCGTTTCATGTATAATTAGTTTTTTACTGGTTTAATTATAGTAATTCACACATTCTATTATACATTCCATTCCATCATACGATCCAAAATAAAACTATTGTGATTTTAATAATTTTTTAAGTAAAAGGCCGGTGTTTGGATAATTTTTCCGTTCATCCCAATGTTTTTTTACTGTACATATTTGTTTTACTACGTTTTACTTCTGTACACTATGTTAAAGTAGGGCAGGGGAGTGGTTACCAAAACCCACCAATTGAAGCATCAGTGGGGGCTCTGCAGATCTGGGAAAACCAATAAGATTTTGCCGCTTTTAATATCCTCAGGCACATTAGTGTAGTGTAAAAGCTTGGGGGTGGCTTGCAAGCAGAACATATTCAATCTTATCAGCATCAAGATCACTTTAGGCTGATTTGCATTGTGATTTACTTTGAGTTCGCTTAAAGATCGATCAATCCAGGCTTAAAAGCATGCCAGCGTAATTCATAAGTGGAGGAAACAGAGGCACTACTGTTGAATTTATAGCATTTAATTGTTGGGCTGGCACTAGTGCTTGCCAGCGGAGAGTGATTCATAATATTCTCATATTAGCGTTCATATAATTCAAACGCGTTCGGGGACGCTCATTTGCTCTGAGATATCCTGTCTGAAAGTGAGAAGGTTACAAGATGCACGGGGCCCCCTTAGCCCCGCCCCCTCCCTCTCTGTCGCCGTTTGTCTGCTGCGTCCCCTGATTCTGTCTTAAGGGGCTGATATCAGATACGGTGGGGTATGAAATGGCTTACGGCGGGCTGTATCCCAGGCTCAACCAAATTCTCGCCCCTTTTTGTTGTCCGCCTTAACTCTGATGTCATTTCCATTCCCTCTGGCGACCCTGTCGAACTGATAATATCTTTGGTTGGCAAGTCCCTTGTAGGACTAATCCCTGTATGCATACCAGACTTGATGTTGCTCTTTGAAACCGAGGAATATGTGTTATATGGGCATTATAGTGAAAGCATGCCGCCTCTCTCAATTTTAGACTTCCCACCGGGGGATTGAAAACCCGTCTCATCCCTTATGCCTTATAATGACTTTGTGTTTTCTCTGGTCTGTGTTTGATTATTTCGCTATCTCCCAGCTCCCTGCCTAGGTGCGATATCGCGCGGCGGCCATTGAATTCGCCATATGGAGCCGGTGCGGTGGAGGCCATTGAGCAAATCACTCCGTCCAGATGCTTTTTAGATGATTCTGTTGCACTGTGTGATTTTAACGTGAATTCCCGAGCTTGCCTAGACAGACACACTAATTTCATTTGTTGCAAAAGTGGAATGAAGGACGTGCTGTTGAAGTTGGCCAGCGGTACCGGGACCTGTCGGGCCACGCTTATCTGTACAGTTACATCCTGTCACATTTACACCCTTTTAATCTGTATTCACTTATTTTGTGCAACATCCTGGACACGCTTGTGCCGTGAATGTTATTTAATGATACTGAAATAAGATAATCTAAACAAAGCAAAACTGTTATCGCATTGGATTGAAAGGAAAAATGGGAATATTATGTTCATCGCCTCATTTTTCACAGCCCTTTGTGTTACGGTTTGGATTTACGTCCAGTATTCATTTGTCTGAGCTGGTGTGGGAGTACAGTGGGTTTATTTGTTTCTGGGGTTTTTTAAGCATGACAATGAAAATGATCATTGTGAAGGAAAGGAAAGGTTTACTGACCTCATAGCACGTAGTGTGATGTCAAAGGCAGCCAAAGGTTTATGGTGAAAGGTCGCAGACACATCGCTGTGCACATTTCCCGTCTCTTCAGACTTCAGCCCATTAACACCTACAGCCAATGGGGTTCCAGCCGGGGCTAATGACCGCTCTGCACTCAGATGTTTATGATGCATTCCGAATGTTTTATCTCTCAGACGCAGTGTTTGAAAAGACTGCAGTCAGCCAAGTGTAATCACTCAGGTCATTTCACTGACTCGCATGCTTAAAAAGTAGGTCCAGCTGTAAAGATCAAAGTCACCTCAGACATCTGAAGTTTGCTGCTCTGGTACATCTGCAAAGTTATGATTTGCAGAAAGGTCAGAGGCGAAAACATTTTAAACCAATTGCTCGAATTAAGCCGGATTTGGAGAGAACCAGTATCGAGAGACATTTAATGGGAGCAATCGCAGATTTGGTCAGATTGTAAATAAGTGTTTTGTGGTTTTGATCATGTCTGGTGCTTAGGCCTATTTGTATGTGCTTGTGTGTAGTAATTAAGGTCATTATTCAGCTCTGTGGGTTAGTGGCTGCGCTTAAATAACCGGCGTTATTTGTAATAAGATGTGCTTTAATTACTGTTCGTGTTGCAGTTGCAAAATTATGACATAATATGTAGCCTATTTAAAATATGTAATTTTATATACATTTTAAATTTAAAAAATAATTTTTATTATTAGTTTTATTTTATTGCTTAATTTGCATGCTAATGACAAATTTTACCATTTCTTTATTGTTGTAACATTACATTTTCTTATTTTTGTCAGGAACTAAAAAGTGCTTTATTACAGTATTTATTTATTATAATAATGGCAATTCAATATAAATAAAATAAATAGAATTAAAATGTAGTAAAAAAAGAGTAAATATAAATATATGTCTAAAAAGTATTCAATATAATAGTGAATACAATATGAAATGCAGTCACGATATTCCTATATATGTCATATTTTATATATATATATTTCATTTTTGCGGATCATCCGGAGAGCTCATTGTGTGCTTATTTTACTCCAGATATACCCAAGGTTTCTGAATGGGTATCATTCTTCACACACAGCAAGATTATTTGTGTTCCTTTCCGTTTACACCCGTGTATCGTGCAAAGCATCATGGGGCATAGGAATTTCATATAGAAATAAATGTTGCCTTTTTATAAAGTCTGCATGCCAGGGTGGAGAAACAGTACCTGGAAACATTCTCCGCAAGATTAATGAGACTGAAACACGTCAAGTTCCAGCCAACACCATAAGTCATCTTTAATTCTAAATCAAATGTGTAATCGTGACAAAAAAACGCTGAGCCATTGCTCAAAATAAACAAGTGGAAATGGACTACAGCACATAGAGCAGGCCGGAGCTGAAGCAGGCAGTGATCAACAGAAGGTTTTCCAGAATTCTTCAATTAGCGAGCCAAGAAACAGATGAAATAATTACACAGAGGAGCCCACTTTCTTTCAGGTACTAATTGAATCGGAGCGTTTGCCAGAACAGACTCCTGTTTTAGCGGAGAGCGAGAGAAACTGCTCGGGCACATTCGTGCATTGATGCCAGAGGCGTTTTTACAGGGCGTGATGATAGTGTTTTCAAAGAATATCTGTGTTTGTATGTGAATCATATGTTATGCTCTCCCAGGGCTTGTCAGATGAGCAACCTGTGACCTCAAACGTTACCTATATAGCACTGAATAAAAGGAGCTTTGATTAAAAAGAGCATCATCTTAAATTAGTCAACGATTAAAGGGACAGTTCAGCCAAAAATCTCAATGCTGTCATCATTTACGCAGCCACAAGTTGTCCCGAAACTGTATAAATGTCTTTGTTCTGATGAAAAAATAAACGCTTGTAACGCTTGTAAACAGTTCTAGGCCACCATTGCATTTCCTACCACATAAGTGCTTTCCTACATTCTTCAAAATATCTTAATTTGTGTTCAATAAAATGTATAACATTCAGAAATGTAGAATGCAAATTTTCCTACTATGGTAGTCAATGGTGGCCAAGATCTGTTTGGTTACAAGCATTCTTCCAAATAAGAAATTCACACCGATTTGAAACAACTGGAGGGTGAGTACATGAAGACAGAACTTAGATTTTTGGGTGAACCGTCCCTTTAAGCGTGCTTTTGTTAAATAATCTAGTTTTCTGTGTACTTATATGTGCTTAAATAATGTCAGTTTTACGTGTTGCTTAGATCTTTTTAAAATGCGTTTTTTAATGAGAATTAGGATTAATTTTCATAGTTACAGGTGTTTATTAAGTAAGAACTACTAAGAGTTTGTAATTACCCCCAAAAGCTTTAAGAAGAAGTCATTCATTTTCGGTGAGAGCCAAACATTTTACTTATTAAAAAAAAAAAAATTTTAAGTTTAGAATCATTTTAAACTTGTATATTCAGTTCATAATCAAAATGGTTTAAAATAAAAGGAAGCCTGTGACATTTACTAATCTCTTTCACCGCAGGGATTAGGATTATGAAACTGGTAATTATAGAATATGAATCAAAATTTTGACAAGAGAGAGAAAACTCTCTAGTCTCTGTTGGATAAAGGAAGTCTAAAACAACAACACAAACCTGTACAGCTCTTTTTAAATACAAACCTGCCTCTAAATCTCCAACAGCATTGAATGAGAATTAATGGATTATCTAGTAGTCATTCAGCAAAAACAATTGTGACATTCACTTTTTGCGGCAAATGTTTTTCCTGTTTCTGTACCTGTACATGTCGTCGTTATTGCTGCAAGCACTTCACACAAATACTAGGAAAATGAAGAGGAAGCTAATGCGCTTAAGCCCAATGCAGTAACACATAGTTAAAAGAAAGTTTCTTTAAGATATAATCTGCACGCCACAAACCAAATAGTTTATTTGTCCTGCTGTAGCTATAAATATTATGAATTTACAGACATAATAAATGGTGGCGAATGTTCCTTTTCAAACTAAATTACGCTTAGCCGTCTCCACAGGACGCATTCATCCTGCAAACCGAGTGTTTGACACCTCCGCTCCAGAGAGATTTGGTTCATTGACTGAGACCACAATCACGCCTGCTTTGTTTAGCTCTGAACTGAAGACTGTTTCTCGCTAAACTCTGTTTGGTTATGTTCGAGCGCGTTCTTTTCCTATTGAAATAGATGGTCTGGGGAAGTAGATGAAAGAAGCATTGAAGTAAATCTTTGTAAATGAGAAGAGACAGGCAGCGCATTGGTTCGTGCGGCACACGGGGCAAGGTGTTTGTTGGGCCCCTCTCTCCCGGCACGAGCGGGAGGTTTCAGTGCCGTTACATGACTCACAGGAGTCTATTGTTTGCTTTATATTCTCTATGATGTCATACGATACAAATTAGAGTTTTGATTGATGTCAGCACCCGAGTCAAACGGGTTATTGAGGATTTGCTCCATTAGTTGCGTAAATAAATTTTGCAGTTCTGTGTTTGCGTTGTCTGATGGGCACAAATAAACATGGATGTGAGTTAAAGAGATTGGAATCTCACGGCAGAATAGTGGTTTTTCTGCCCTTTTGTGTGTGTGTATGTGTCTCCCCGCTGAGCAAGCAGCGCGGGCTGTTTCTCACAGACGGAGGAAACTACACACCAGGAGTGTGACTATCAACACCATCGCAGGGACTTTTCCACTCTTCCTGGTGTGTTTCTTCTCGCCCTGTTCCGTGATACAGCCACTGTGAATCAAACGGCCTATGAAAGCTGAGAGGAAGGTTATCTGCCGGTGTAGACATGTGATAGTTTACGGCCTCTTTTAAAGCTGCCTCACTGAAATTTACCTTCAGAATGTTAAACAAATCATTCTGTCTTATCTCTCCGTTCAGATGATCTATTCATGTTTTTTCAGAGGCGGAAAAAATGAAAATTATGATTGCATACCTTCATGTCGTCGCAAACATTTTATTTTGTTGGAATGAATGTGGAATGAGGCTTTTAAAGGCCAAACATGTTCTATTATCATTTATTCATCCTCATGTTGTTCAAAACCTATATGTATAGCCTATGACTCTTTCTTTTTGGAACACAAAAGAAGATATTTTGAGGAATGTTATGTCCATACTATGGAAGTCAATGGAGTCCAATGTTGTTTGGTTTCCAACGTTTTTCAAAATATTTGTTTGTGTTCTGCAGAAGAAAGAAAATCAATCATGGTTTGGAATGTCATGAGGGTAAATAAATAATGAAATGATTTTCATGTTTGAGTGAACTATCCCTTTAGGCTTCAAAAGGAGGTGAAATTGCACAATAGCACTTAACAAGAATTTTTGTTTTCGGGTAATTTGGTCTAATTCTTTAAATACCTTCATATGTGCACTATATGGGTTTATGCATTCACAAATGTCCAACCAGCTGTTTTTGCCAAGAAAGGCCATTGTTGGTGACTTCCTGTACAGAAAATGAGTGGGCGGCATGGGAGTGCCCCAAGTTCACCCAGTGTGACCACGACAAGTTGTTCTTTTGTAACTGTAATTTACCCACATAAGGCCTTTATCAATATAATGACCATATACTGACCCCATACCGGCCCCTGAAAACACAAAGAGCCTTACATGCAGTGTCCCCACACCAAGACGTTTATCTCTGATCAGAACCAGACCTAAACCGTCTCAGCTTTGACAAGAGAAGATATTTCCCCATCCCACGGCAGAGTTTTTCTGGGAATTAGAGTGGTTAACAGGCTCTGGTCTGCTGGCTTAAGGCTGATTAAACTATGCAGTTTTGGTCGCAGGATTTTCAGGACGGCTTTAGTTGTGGCTACAGGCATGTCTGCTGGATGTGCATGCAACGCCGATGATTAACGCGATCTGTCACAGTGCCATGACGCCGCATGGACAGAGAGCCTCTTTTATGGCGCTGTATTTTGCTGATTGAATCAGGTTATAAAACTGTCTCTCCTAAAGAGCCCGGCTCTCATCTGTTTGTAGACTCACGTTTTTGTGCGTTGCCTTCCTTGCTGCACATGTTCAGCCCATTTTGCCTAAATGGCTAGCGTTTGGTTGAATAGCTATCCAAAAGAGGGCGACCAATCACAGGGCAGTATTTATTAGTATTTTATTTGTTTGGGAGTAATGCTCATTATTTATTGGAACTCCAAACAAATAACTTAACAGCATGGCAGTTTGAGCATTTCACAAATACGTTTTAGTAAAATCTGCTTTCGTGCCAGTGGCGGGTAGGGGCTTCATCATTTTTTCAAATAATAATAATACATTATTGTATGATTCACATTGTAAAAATTCATACAAATTAGCCACCTTGTAAAGTATAAATGAGCATACTAAGAAAGGGACTACACAAAGCATCGAAATCCAAATGCAGTTAAAAAAGTCACCATATGTCATTTTTGGATAGCCAAGCATAAATATAAAAAAATCTATATTTTTGTAGTGTGACCCATATATTGATATAATATCCAATTGCTAAATCCCTGCTGATTTCCACCCGTGTAAACAGATCCACACACATATATTTTCATTCAGCCTGTGGATCCTCTTAAATGCACAGCAAGGAATATTCTTAGATTCACAGTGGAAAAAGAGAATCGAGGGCCAGCGTGAATCACAATATAAGCATGATGACCAAACGCATGGCTATTCGCAGAGCTGTCGTCATGGTGACAGTAAACATGGTAACATATTTGTTGAACTGTGGCGAGGAACTGTTTGGACAGACTCTTTTCCGTAACGCCTTTCCATTCGTTTAACTGATCCTGGCCGCCGACTCGAACTTTTATAAGTTCCCCTTAAACATAACTCACCCAAATAAGCTTTACCACAAGCTGAGTGACAAACTAAATGGACGTCTCTGTGTTCATTGTGCGCGAGCGTTCGATCCCAGATTTCCTGTGGGAATTACACAAACATTTTACAACAAAAAGGATAGAATTTCTCCCACTCCGAAGAACGGGGGCTGGTGCGTATGCAATTGTGGTTTCGTTGGGCATTGTGAGCCAACCGCTTTCCTCTTTTACATTTTATGCTGAATCGCCTATTAAACCTTGAGGTGCCCGCAACATGAAAGACCTCATTGCGACACCAGAGAAATCATTGTGACACCTAATCACGAAATAAAGAGAAGGGAAAAAAATCCTGGCATCTCGTAACAATCTCCCCGGGTTATCTTGAGCGAGCGTGACCTTTGTGACATTGATAGGATTTCACACAAGCATATAAACGCGCCAGGGCTGACCCGCACAGGCGGGCGCACATCCGCCTAGCCTTTCATATGTCTGTGGTTTGTATGTGTGGGATTGAGCTCTTTGAAGCTGTGGGTATCATCAAGGCATACGTCGCCGTGGTGATCTGCTCTCCCAGCTGCACCGAACTGACCTCAGGACTGCGGCTGCACCGACTTAAATGCATTTTAGGCTTTATAATATTTTACTCAACGTGTAAGTCACCCAAATAGCATCTATTTTGCGCTTGATGGCTACCGTGCTTAATAAAATTTGATGGGGCATTAAAAGTATTGCATGCCAGTTATTAATGTCTGGCTGATCTGCTATTGGCTGGATGGTGCTGGAATCAGTCTGGACTTTTCCCAGCCCTTCAATTTCACTGACATTAGCCTCTCAAGCTAGGCCAAACATGTGCTTTCTCTCAACGCTGGCCCAATGATAACCTCCAGACGGACCTATTTTTCCACAAGCTGTAAATAAAATAAACGTTCCTTTTTATATGCATACGGTCCTCGTGCACGTATACAGTAGAATGAATGAGGTGTGTCTGTTCTCTGCTTTAAATCTGTCAAAACTGAAAGCGTTTAGAGGAAGTTGGCCACGGTAACTCTACCCTCACCTCATCATCCGCGCAGGTGGAGTTAAGCCCGGCCCTATCAGGGCCCTATCTGAGTCCAACACAGAAATAAGGGTCATCCATCTCCGCACCCTCCCAGCCAATGAAATGCTGCCTTGGCTCGTGGCTGGCTGGGTGATGTCACCTTAATGCAATTCTTCAACGTGCGTTGAGAAATTAGCTTCTAGATGCTCCAAAAGGGAGTTCTGCTGCTTTTCTCGCACACCTGCCGGTCCCGGAGCCCAGCGTAACAGCGTAATCCGAGGCACCTGGATGGGTTTGTGTTGGAGTAGAACATGTGGGTTATCAGAATCATCTGCGCTGTTGGCAAAACAGGCTCTCGCTCGCATGCATCAAGGGGATCCCATATGGTTTAGCAGCACAGTCGTTTAGAATCTAACCGAATGCAGCGTCACACCGCAGAAGTGACTGTCAATGAGCGGCCCCGGCTCTCATTATCGCCAGGATTTGTAGTTGAGAAACCGTGTCGCCGTCTGACACTGTGACCTTTCTTCTATTAAAATCCAGAGGGTCTCAAATGTCGCTCATCATAACATGACAATTGAGAGCCGGGCTCGCTCGTGGTGTGAATGTCAGTTAAACCCGATCACTCCCAGTGCTTCCGCAGACGAGGAGCCTTTTGCACTCGATCAAATAAAAACAAAACGACCATGTCCACGGTTGTGGTTCAAACTGCTTATTCTTTCCTTAATCCCTTTGAATACACAGCTGCTGTTCTCTCGCCAGGCTTGTAAAAGGGTAATTAGTATGTACAACACATCTGCAGTTTCTTAAGAAATTCCAGGGAGTTTTTTCTTTTTATTTATTTTACAGTAGGTTGTTTCTGGCCCCAATTGTTTGCCCTGTGAGAACTCCGGGCAGATCCTGGTATCAGTGGCATTGTCAGCATTCCTGTCCCTCTGTGTCTCGTGATCTCATTTACGTGCTGTATCAGCTTCTGAGACTACCAGTTTACAGCTTGATGGCTTCAGGATCAGATGGCTGAGGCCTTTGCCAGCATTGCCTTAGGTGAAGGGCGGAGCCTAAAAGTGTATGCACAAACCTCCTCAGAATGTCGGATGTGGAGGAACTGGCTGGACGAGAGCGCTTTCTGTTTGAGTCATGTCATGTTGTTTAAATTCAAGAGAAAGGCCCGTGGTTCGATGCTGCTGTTGTTGTGTGTGTGTGTGTGTCACAGTGGCCCGTGTTTTGTTTTTTGGAGTCCTCATTTCTCAGATGTCCATAATAATACCATAAAGACGATTTAAATGCTTTGTGTAGCTTAACTATTGTTGTCTGGATGAACAAAGGCCCATATCTTCTAAGATGCCCCATGTGCTTTTGATGAAAGCAATGTGTGTGCTGTTATCTGCTCATAAAGGCAGAGAATATGAGCCCTGTTTCATGCTCTAAGCCCATTACAGCAAAGCACCTGAATGCATCAGATATGTCCTTGTTATCTTAGATCTGTGGAATAGTGAAAAATAAATCAATAGGCAGCGGCCCAAAAGTCCAAATGAGGAGTCCACAATGAAAATCTGGGGTTTATTGTCATTTAAACTTGGCAGTGAGGAAAATTGTTGGACCGCTTAAGATAAAGAAGAAAGAGAAGTGAAACGAAATGAATAAGACTGCAGTTTTTCAAGGTCTATCATCTATGCAGGCTAAATTTTGGTAATCCTTAAACAAAAAGGTCAACAAAGCCTAGCATTTTGAAGCATCATAAGATGCTCTTTGGAACATTCTCATGATATTGGTGTAATGTATAGAATCAGGTTGTTAAGAACCTTGTGGAGGCCATGCCAGCTCAAGCTCTTTTATGTTAGAAAATGACAGACATACCTAAGACATTCTGAAATGCTTTTACATTTTTCAAATCAATTCGTCACTGAAACTATGTTTTTAATTACATTTACAATGGAATGTTTTCGAGAAATGCATTTTTAAATAGAAGCATTTTCACAGAAAGACTGTATCATAGATGTATGTTTTTGAGTCTGTATCAACTACTAGAAAGTTGCCAGATAATGTTGCACATTTGTGTTAGTGTTCTTTTCATTGGGAAGTCTGGGTAGAATGAGGGCAAATAAGAATTAAGAACACGGTGAGGAGTTGCTGTTTCTACATCTGACAGAAAGAGTGTGTTTCTCACCAGTGGGGTTTACAAATGTTTTGAGAGAAACTATCCCTCCAGCGTGTGAGTGTGTGTGTGTGTGTGTGTGTGTGTGTGTGTGTGTTTGTGCGCGTATTGCTGTAGATTTCCCTTCAGGGCTTAACAATTTTTTCTGCTGGCTCAAAATGCTGCCCTACCAAGATTTTTACTGGTCCCACCATTTATTTATAAAAGATACATTTTATTTATTAAACATATTGTTTATCAAATGAAACATTTTATTACTCAAAGATTTTTTTGGTTTCATACAATAACTGGAAACCGTGCTTTACAATGCTTATTTTTATTTATTTATTATTTACCATATTTTTATTTATTTACAATATAATTCCATGTAAACTTCATAAACAATTGTCAATGTGAATGTATTTTATTTTTGTATTATTTTTAGCCTCTTCTAAATGTTGACTTTAAATGGTTTTTGCCAGTCCTTCCATTTTAGCACAAAGCTTGCTTATACTTACCAGTTAGATACTGTTAACTTGGTGACAAATGTACATCCTCAGAATAACAACATTCCAAAAACATAAAAAAATTATAGTTTTAGTTAAACATTCATAATCATGGACTAGGCTTGTGAGTTTCGTCAGCTGTGTCATATTAGCCCCTAACCCTCTAATTGTTGAGTTCTACTTTTCCAATGGAAAACTGCCTTAGAGCTAGATGTCCAACATCACTATAACTTGTAAACCTTCTTAACCATAGTCTGCGATCTCTCTCCCCACTTCAGCCTGCATGTGTAAACAGCTCGTCATGGAAAACTGTGCTTGTCGGGAATACATGATTCACTAAAAACAAAATATTAGGTCACCTGAAGGTTGGAACAACCCTAAACTGTGACATCATAGTTAAAGAAAGCGTTTAATCATCAAGTATGCAAAAACAATTCAGGCGAGGTACAAAAAATCCATCAACCATTGTTACGGGACATGCTTACTCTCCCTGACACAGTCAGAACGTTTATGATGCGGATTTATTAACCTTTTACCTGGCGGATTATTATATGGAACAGTGCAATGTCAGGATACTGTGACGAGTGAAAAGACTCTGATCAATACAGCTGAAGTGCAATCCATTTAGGTAATGGACATAGAGTCGTAACTGTCCACTCGGGATGAAGTGCCATGGGGTCACAGGGCGACCGTGTCTAAGTCAGGAAAGGGATTTCAACCCACGAGTGGGCATACAAGAAAAAAAGTTGCTTCCTGAATGAATTCGCCTCTCCCTGCAATTTAATGCCATTGCTCAATGGTGCCGTAACTGTAATGGGCCGTTGAAGTAATGAGAGCTTACACAGTAGTGCTGTTAATTCAGGGGTCACTGTTTTATTAGTCCGTCTGTGTACAGCTTTTTAAAAAGCGAATACAGATGCTTATGTTTTTATATCAGTAAGCTTTAGAAATGACCAGTGAACTAACAGAGGTACTTTATTCAGTGCAGATTTACAGGGGCTGTGCAGATAAATAAACGTTCCTGTAAATGTGCCAGTTTAGCTATTATAGCTAATTTTTTAACCGAAGTCCCTGGACAGGTATTATAAAAGGAGGAAAAACATAAGGGTTTTAGCAGATGTTGCATTTTCCTGTTCTAGATTGTTAGATTGGGAATGTAATAGAAAACAATAATCAGATTAACTAACCATTTGCCTTTTCTCTTTCCTTTGTCTCTGTTGTTGTTTGCTTGCTCTGGGTGACGTGGAATTTCCCCCTCTGCAGGTAAGAATATGCAAATTCTTTCATGCCTAGATTGTTAAACTGCCGTTGAATTTTATTTACCTATTAGAGGGTCGCACAAGGATAAATACCTGTATGCCATATTTATTGGTGTGAAAACACAGAGAAATTGAACCAAATTAAAGTATTGGGTACTGTGTCGAAAAAGTCCTCAATTGAATTTAATGTAAGTAGCCCAAAATATAATTATAAAAAGCTGTCACATGTCATGTTTAAAAAAAGTATACATAAGAAGTACACATACTCATATGAAACAAATATAAATATAGACCATTTTGCAAGATGTAAGCAACATTTTTTATTATATAAATAAATCCTAAAGATGTTTGTTAAACTTCTTGATTCAATTTTAAATATTACGTCGGTTGTATTTTGTTGTAACATTTTAGTGTTAAAAATGTAAACGGGAAGTGCTTCTGGACTAGCGTTGTTTACATCTTGCAAAATATCCTACACATTTAACATAAGACTATTGCAATAGTGCCTTTTGAAAAGAAAACGAAGAACAAATTATCAAGAATAACACTAAACCTTATGGGTAGTAATACAAGTAGTCCTGTACACCCCTCGTGTTCCCTCTCTGTCACTCAAATTTTGTTTTGCCCCACGTAGATTGAAGTTTCCCTATTTAGGAAAGCAGCGCTAAAACATGTTTGCTATTAGACAACATCTGCGCCGCGTTAGCTCCATTCAGTAAAAACATGTGAAAGCCCTGTAATAAATAAGCAGCCCGTACCCGCACGCTAACAGGGCCGAGCCCGGCAACTTGCATTAGAGATGCCACGCTCACTCCGAAAGAATGCCGTGTGTTGGGAATGGCGAGCGGCCGCAGAGACTCGGAAAGCAGATGTGTGTCTGCCCGAGGCTCATCTGGCGCTCCTATCTGAACCTGCGTGACGTGGGAGTTATTGATGGGTAGCCACCGTGTGCCGGCAAGCAGCGCGGTCATTAACGTGATACAGGTGGGGCAGGAAGAGAGACGGAGAGAGCGAGAAGCAGTGGGTGGGTAAATGTGGGAGTGTGTCAGAGGAAAAAAACAAGTCTTTCAGAATTCATTCATCAAGCTGGTCCATTGAACTCCCCTCTGGATGTGATTTTCAGACAGGCTGAAAGAGTGGCTAAGAATTATGGGTAAAGAGACGTGGTGTGTGGTAGGGTTAGAGGAAAAATTATATTGCGAAACTGTATTGATATTTTTACATCCAAATTATTTTTTAACGTATAGCATATTTTGTGAGAAAGTGATTAAAATGTGATGTCAGTGGGTTGTTGACAAATATACCGTACATGTGTCGTGAAACTTTTTGAAAACAAACTGTTAATAATATATTCTTTTAAATTATTATTAATATTTATAATATAAAAAAGCATAAAGATTTATCTTCATTGTTATTTTTTATTTTTTGCCATCTTACTATCTTACCAAATATATATTTTTAATTATTTAAAAAAAAATCGCGCTTTATAGTTCAGCAGCTGTTTATTTTTTCAGATTAATTGTGTAGCTGTGGCATACAGTATCTATCTTATCAGTCCTCTACTTAGTCTTCTTTTGCCCTCTGGACCTTTTTCTTTTTGGAGATAAATCCAAAACAGATCCTTGAAAGAGGGTGTGTGTCTTGTGTCAATAGTCAACAAACTGTTTTGTTCCGGGATTATAGAGGTTTAGGAAAGAAGCCCATGCATGTTGATGCTAAAGTCAGTTCCACCCCCCTGGATTGACACTCCATCTGTCAGAAACCAAAGTTCTGTCGTGTCCTTTTAAAAGGTCCTTGTATTAACTTCACCATCTGAGGATAAAACGAAGTTGTTTTTTATTTGTTCTTGTTGCCTACGTGTGTGGAACTCATTCATACAAAATATTGTTATAGCTTTGCTGAGTTCCTTAGAAAAATGTTGTGCTCCTTCAAATGCACGTCATTGTTTTATTTGGGTACGTGTCTCGTAGAAATTGGACGTTGTTTGCTATTCTGTGGCTTGCGAATTCTTTCCCTTCAGTTCTGCTGATTTACCCCCCTAGCAGGTCTCCATACCTGCCTTTCAAAAGTCTTTTTCCACGTTGTATACACAAACGCTTTTAATGTTGGGGAACTTTATGACTTGGAAATTGACTTGGAGTTTGAGGTAATCTCTCTGAGGGTCATGGTTATACCAGAGTTAGAGCAACTGTTGAGCCAGCTGCCCTCCCTCAGGTCCACGATGGGGCACGAAGAGTTCTTCTCCGCTTAGGTCAGGGTTGGAGGTGAAGAGAGACGAGACTATAAGACGAAGCACAATCGGGGCTCATCGGTGCCTCCTGCATTCCCAGCAGCCCGAGGTGTCCATCTGAAGAGAAAACTGTCAACACGGAGGGTCCTCTCCTAAACCCGGAGTGTTCCACAGATTAAATTCCCACATTCCAAAGATAAACAGAGGGGGTCTGACCTCAATGTTGTGGAGGCTGCAGGACATTTTCAGGTCCGCTAACAAGGGTGTGCCAGCTAAAGCTAGGCTAAAGCTCAGATAAGATTATCTTTTCTTCAGGTGTCATAGACAGTATCTGTCGTTATCCAGTTGGATGTAGGAACTGTCTCAGACAACTTGAAAGAAGTTTGTTTGGTGCCCATAAGAGTTTAAAGATTAGGCCCCTATTTTACGATCCAAAGCGCCAGGCGCAAGTGCACTTGGGGCGTGTCTGAATCCACTTTTGCTAGTTTAAGAACAGGATGGTCTGAAAGGGTTGTCCATATTCTCTAAATGAGTCGTGGGTGTGTTTTGGCCAAAACTTGCAATAAACCAATCAGAGTCTCGTCTCTCAGAGTCTCGTCTCTCATAACCTCTAAGAGCCAGTTGCGCTCGCTTGAGGTTAAAGTGCGTGAGTAGACCATCTATGTTTAATATTTGGCTTGTTTGTGTGCTGCTGCGCATTCCTCTGTGTGTAACAAGCAGAATGTACGTGCGCCGTGCACCCGCCTATAAGCGCATATAACCAACACGCTCCGTTGACTTTATACCAGGTTTCAGTCGGGCATGGCGCAGTCTATTTCAGTTGCCTGAAAATAGCAAGGCGCCAACAATGCGCCTGAACACCTTGTTTTCACAACAGCACGCCCATGGGCGCACAAACGGCAGCATATGCATTTGATATTAAAACAAAGTGCCGAAGGATGTGAAAAAGGAAAACTGCGTCGAGCTGAAACTAGCAAAAAAAACTTGCGTCGCGCCGAATGTATGATAGAGCCCAAAGTGTATAGTTCAGCAGGAATTGTGTGATTTTTATTTTTTATTTTAAAGAAGTTTTTCAATTCCAAAATTTTAATTCTGTCATCATTTACTCACCCTCTTGTCATTTCAAACCTTTAAAAGACTTTGACTATATTTTGAAGAACTTTGGTAACCGAACAATGGTGGTGCCCATTGACTTGCATTGGTTTTGTGTCCATACAATACAAGTGATGATCGGGTACCGCTGTTGTTACGTTACCAACATTCTTCAAAATATTTTTTCTTCTGCAGAAGAACTAAGTCAACAGGTTTGAAATGACAAGAGGGTGAGTAAATGATGACATGATGAGTAAATTATTTATTTTTGGATGAACTATCCTTTTTTGTTAATTCTTAGTTTCTTCCAGTCATCAGCAAAATCTTACTGGTTTGGAATGACATAAGGATGAATAATATTTTTTTTTAATGGCCTGTCCCTTTAAATCCTCCTTTACCTCACACACCACAATCACACGCCTGTGATTGATCTTATTCTCATGTGGCGTTTTGAAACTCCCCTTGCATGATTCACACAGATAAATGAACGCTATCGCGATTCTTCATTCTTTTAACCTCATACACCCTCACATACCTTCTCAGAAAGGCAGACTGAGGTCACTCTTAAAGATAAATCTTAAGTTTAAATTACAGGAAGTTCACCGACACGCACTGAAAAATCAACTCAAACTTTCGCGGTCGCATCTTTTGCGCATTCCGGTTTCCTGACGTTTTGCCCGCAGCGGCTGGCAGCAGATGAGTTTGTTTAGGAAATATTCACACCTGAAACAAGGCTGCATTGTTCTGCCACGCCCGCGAGCTAATGAAGCTTTCTCTTCTCTGTCTGGAGTCTGTGGTCTCATGAGACCTCACACACTGGAGGCCATTGATAAAATGCCATGTCTCATCTCTTTCCTGCTTTCTTTTTTTACGTCTTTATAAACTCTTTTCTGGCTTGCTTATAGCACTGGTCGAGCTCAACCCTCTGAGCTCATCTGATCAGAATTTGGCTAGGTGAGTAACGTTAAGGCTTTGTCTTATTGATAATTGTTGACGGATCAGTATACCAGTCATCATTTACTCACTATTTTGGTGAAGCAAATCATTTCCTCATCCTTTAGATTTTGGATTGAGTTCATACCTTTGGAACTTTAATTACCACATTTATTTTCATTATTTAAAGTTGCCGGGTATTCTTTGAAAATGCATCTTTAGTGACAATAGAAAATCACTAGGGTTTGGAACAACAATGACAGAATTTTTATTTATGGCTCTCCCATTCCTTTAATAGTGTGTCTGTTTATGTGGGTGTGTATGTTTGTGCGTGCGCGTGGAACACAGCTTATTAGGTGTGAATGGAGACAGGGACGTGCTGGGGAATGTGTTTGTGTTTGGAAAACCGCCTGACACTCATTTGTGAAGCAGTGAAAAACATTGGCAGCCTGGAGGAGCCTTAGCCCACTTCCCAGTCTCATATTTCAAATCCTCTTAGTTGAGGAAGATGATAGTGCTGTGAAAATGGAGATGATCATGTTTACTTTAAACAATGCCTAACAACAGCCTGATGCCCGGGGAATTCCTTTAATAACAAGGAATTGGGTGTAGGAGTCAACGCAGTGCCCTCCTGTTGTAATGGGGTGCGAGATGTCACCTGGTGTGTTCTCACACCTCCGTTACCCAGCAGGCGGTACGTTGTTTAGCACGGCCGGTCAATTTTACAGTAAAAACAATAAACAAAGGGGTTTAGTGATCCATTAATCTGGATTGGTGTATCAATTACAGTACCAATGCAACCTGGTGGTGGGAAGCTTATTGTGATTAAACTCGCTACTTACAGCAATAATAAAAAATCTTTGAGAACATTAGCTTCTCATAAAAACAGCCTGTTAAATGAAACTATGCTCTTACAGCAAAGAAAGGCTGCTTAAGTCATTTAAATACACATTGGCATTTTCAAATCAGGAATTCACTAAACCGCTTTTCCACCTCCATTTACTTTCAGATTTGTTGAGGAAATATTCGCCTTTTTTCCTCTGCGAGAGGTGTTTGTCTCCCTGCTGGTGTGTTCAGCCGAATTGGTGTTAAATACCACAGCAGGAGCGACTTAAAAAGGAAAAACCTGGCAACTCACATGTACGCTACCACACAGCACACCGACGCTCATTAGGGACCATTGCCCCCTTTCAAAGCAACATAATCTTCAGAGAGACATCAAGAGAAAGAGACAGAAGCAGTCTAGGAAGAGAAAAAATACAGAGATTTGGAATGAAACAGAACAAACTCTTCATGGAATATGGTCGCTGGCATTAGTAACAGGTTCCTTTTGCATGAGAATTTACTGGCCCTGTTGAAAAGCCAGCTTAGTGCTCAGCACATGTTGTGTTTTAAATTTTTTCCTAGCATGAGATATCGGTGAGCTGGTGTTTCCAAAATGTCTTTTTTCAATAAGAGAAAATTGAAATAGACAGAGATGAGACAGTTGCTGAAATACAAGATAATATTCATCTAGAAGTGGGCTGTAGTATAGTTTCAATTATTTGAGTTTGAAAGTAAAATGTTGATCTCCAATTTTTTTATTTCCAAATTTATGATCTTGGCAAATCAAAGTCTTGAGATGTATTGTTGGTGTCTACATACAAAACCGTGTCCACACCCGATGCGACATGACAACCTGCTTGTCCTCAATGGGACATCCATCCACGCTTCCAGTGTGGACAACATTTTAAATTATAATGTTTCTAATGCGTTTCTAATGTCTTTTGTCAAGTCGCGTCACAGCGGTCGCAAACAGTGTATACATGGTGTGAGGGAGACATATAGACAAATGTAAACAAATCTGGTCTACACAGTAAAAAATTAAGTTAGTTCAACGTAAAAAATACTTAAATTGGTAACATCTAAGAAAATTACGTTTTCAACATTAATTTTACTAGGTTAGATGCACTTAAATTTCTGTGTTCATTCAACCCTACAATTTACATTGATCTAACTTATTTTTACTGCATTTTGACTTTAACATATTCATTTTTCTAAAATCATCATATTGCAAGTAAAAACCTTGCAGATCAAAACCTAATATTGCTTAAAGTACGATTTTAATATTTTTTGATAATAAATGTTATGACAAGATTTAAATTGCTTAAGAAATATTTATTAACATTAATTAATTCATTAATTAATTCAATAGACTGTCAGTATTTTTTTATTACAATTTCCTTAATCTGGACATACAATAACACATTCGTACAAAACATAGGTATATCTTGACAGTCTTACAAACAAAAAATAACTGAAATATTGTAATATTAACTGAGTAAGAACATGCGAACAATTGAAATCACACTGAAATAAATAATTGAAAACAAATTATCATGCGCTTAATCTCAAAATTAGATTGAGACTCGAGCCTGGAGTCCAGAGACAGGGTCACATATTAGCTACTTACAATTATAGAACCATTTTTATAGAAATTAATTACCAAGTAAATTATCACAAAACGCTCTGATTAAACGGCATCAAAAAGCTTTGTTCTAAGAATAAAAAAATGATAAGTGGTCCAAAAGTGTTTGCTATAACAAGTAATAAATTGGATGTTTAAAAACAGATTTCTACTACAAAACATCATGATTGTAAAACCCTTACAATCTTTGAAACATATTTTTCATTCAAGCAGTTATGTCCCGCTACCCATGCGCTCCCGCCTAGCGTTTCAAATATATAGCGAGTCGAGATATTGACTGACGGAAACTAAGATTACATCTATCATAAAGTTTGATAGATTGTAAATTAACATATCTAGTTTAAATAAATTTAGACACATGCTCCCAATATAAAAACTGAAAACATCCATCTACACCACACGCGTCCGACGCAATGCGACAAGACTAAGTAAAACAGACTCAAATAATTTTAGCTCTCCAACAAACACCCATGTTCACTTTTTACAGTGTAGAATAACTTTCAAGCTTTTTAACAAATCACCACCAACAGAACGTTTGCAATCGAATCAAAATCTGAAACATATATTTTGACAAATGCATTTATCTATATTCATAAAATTTAAACCTAATCAAATTTTTTAAATTAACCAGAAATGCTTCTGTACCAGTGTTTGCATCTTGCAAAGTGGTCTATAAAGGACTTTTTCCTTGGAGACATCTGAGAAACAGAAGACCTAAGCAAAACTTTCCATGTAATCCAGGAGAAACAACTGAGAAATTAAAGAGATCTTGTTTGTGATTTTTACTTTCCTATGGGATCATGGGAATCTGGTTTAAGCCGGTCGGGATACTATGAAATAAAATAATAAGAGTAAAATTTCACCCTTTTCGTGTCTCCTAATGTGCCTTACATCTGTTTGGCATTTAAAACTTTAGACTTAAGTCTGTAATTTTTCTCCAAATATACCTGGAGAACTAGAAAAACATTAAGGTTTTACAGCTGCCCCTTGTCTTTCCCTTGTTGCCAAGCCCCGATTTGAAGCAGGGCCTGAATGTCTAAGACCTGGACAGGAAGTCCTAAATCCAAAGATGCGGAGGAGGAGGCGGAGCTTGTGCAGCCAGATGGTGCTAAATACTGATTAAACCCTGGATCTTTGAACCTCATAGATCTCTCCAATTAGCCATTGTGTTGAGGACAGGATGAAGTGGAGAGGGGCAGGAGGCCCCCTGTGAGTCCTTAAGCTCGGCTTTGTCACCTGACACTTCCCCCGTGCTAACAGGCTTGCAAGAGTCTCTTCAGAAGACTCTAAAACATTCGAGTGGCTGAATTTCAGCATGGCAAGTGTAGAGGGACAAGAGCCAGCAGGCGCAATTCTGGGACTCAAGAGCGGTGAATGTGTGCGCCTTTGTGACAGATCTCCCGTGGCCTTGTGATTGGTTGTTCCTCATCAAGATTTCTGAAGTTTCCTTTGTGTTTCATTATGTCGTCTAAGGATTTGTTTTTTTCTCATGCTTTCTCCGTGACCCGTCCTGTCTTTTCCTTTCGGTAAATCCTAATGTTTATCCTCATGCCAGAGGTGTGGTAATGTAAGATCTCTTGTTAATACGGACCTGCTTTCGATTAGTTTGGGAAGAAAAGAGGATTAGCTCTGTTTTACCTGCTGCGGGAAAAAAGCAACATCATTGGTCTCCCCGTGACAGCATTGCTTACCATCTTTCACCGAGTCCATCAATACTGTGCACGGCGGCCTGCCAAGACCTGTTCTCAAATGAGCCTCTATGCCCGTTCACACTGTTTTAAAATGCAACCCAAACCTGACTTTGTTCCTATACCATGCTCCAAGTGAAACGCACACACACACACACACACACACACACAGGTAATCCCACTTACCACCCATCTGTAAACTTCACCCTCCCTTCAGCGTGCTGACTATGAGTGATCGCTTCTCCTTGTGGGTCTGAAAGTAATTCCTCTGAAGGATAAATAAACTAGGAGAGTCTTTGTCTGGTTAACTCAAGGTCTCCAGCAAACACAGAAATTGCCCACCAGGCTGTTTTCTATACCTGTTGAAAGAAAAATTCACCCTTGATTTAGTGGAAACCTGAAGCCCGCGGAACAAATAAGCAATGTTTCCATCACGGCAGCATGAGGACGACGGAGGATTCATTGCTCAATGTCTCAGCACGCAGGCTTAAAGGAATAGTTCACCCACAAATGAATATTATGTCATTATTTACTAGCCCTCAAATTGTTTCAAATCTGTATAGAAATTGTTGTTCTGCAGCAGCTGAGAAAGATATTTGTGGGAACATTTGTAACCAAACGGTTCTGGGGCACTAATGACTAAGAAAAGGAAACTACTAGGTTAGTTAATGGTGACCCAGAACTGTTTGGTTTCCCACATTCTTTCAAATATACAGATAATAACAGAACAAAGAAATGTATACATGCTTGGAAAAACTTGAGGATTAGTGAATGATGACATACATTTAATGTTTGGGTGAACTATTCCTTTAAAATAAAAAAATTGACAGAAATGACAGAATTATCATTTAGGTGAACTACTCATTTAATCACATTCTTGTCATTTGAACCTTTGTGACTTTCTTTCCTCTGCAAATCACAAAATAAGCCATTTTTAAAATGTTTTAATTTGACTTTTAAATTAAGTTTTACTTCTCTTTTTAAAAAAAGAAAAGTTTTAAATTTACTTCTATTGTATTTACACAAAACCTATGCAAGTGAATGGGGACCGACGGTTTTCTGTTACCGACATTCTTCATAATATCTTCTTTTGTGTTCTGCAGAAAAATGAAAGTCATACAGATTTGAAATGTCAAGAGGGTTAGTAAATGACAGAATTTTAATTTAAGGGTAAACTATTTTAAAATCTATATAAAAAGTCATGCAAATTGAATTGATTTTATTAACAAATTCTCTTTTTAGTAATATTTTATGTATTATATATATCAGTTTTACATCTGTTCTAGGTCCTTGTCTTTTAGGTTTCAGCATTGGCTATTGAAAACTCATGTCGGTCGATGCCTATATAACACACAATCAGTTGAACTGAATTGGTTGTTGAGTCTTTCTACAGCTAAACAAGGATGTACGTGTTAAGCAGCTGTGTTGATAGAAGCTTGATGAGCAACGTGTTGAGAACCGGTTTATGAACGTTAAGTTTGCGCAAAAAACCCTCTAAAGTCTGTTGACTGATGCCTGTTGACACCGTTTTCATGTTTCCCGCAGCCCTCGGGAAACTGGAGTTTGCAAAGCAACGCCAGGCTGCTTTCTGTTCGTACATCACCAAATAGCTCGTACTGACATTGAACCAACACAAAAGGCTGATGGCCCTGCTTTTCTTAGACACATGTTAAAAAAAGAACTCGCCCACCACGTATTATCGTGTAAGCTGAACACTATCCGCTCGCCTGTTGTCAATAATGAAGCAATCGTAAATTGTTCTTTATTGTGGTGGAAAATGTCTCGTAAATGGAGCAGTTTACAGGAAAAGCTGTAATAAAGTCATCTCTCCATGTGGTATAAGAGGGAATAAACATGCCTGTCATTCATAGAGGTTGTGGTTTAATACCCGACACCGACTGGATCCTTCGGTGTCCCCTATATGATGGGACGGGGTCGCTATATTAATCTGTTTAAGTGACAACAGTGGGGGCTTTAGCAGGCCGACAATAGAAAGGTAGCTGGCACATACCATGGATGCATATGTGAGATTGTGGATCAAATCTGGCCGTGTAGTGTTCGAAATGGGATGCTAATGACTTTAGCTGGCCCACACAGACCACTGAAGGCAAAGATATTGAATGAATTGATATTTACACAGGACCTTAGTCAGGTTATATGCTGTATTTAATTTGATGCAAATGAAAACCAGGCTGTGATGGATAGTACCCTTTTATGTAGCCAGTCCTTTAAATAGGTAGTAAAGATTGAATGTTTTTTTTTCATTTAATTTCGCAAACCTTGTAAAGAGGAATAGTATGTTTTATTTATTTATATATTTATTTTAAGGTGTATAATTGTACTCTACACTATAATAAACAATACTTGGTTCAAGTTAAAATTCAATTTAAATTTAAATTCATTTAAATGATTAAATAAGTACAATACATTAAACTAAATAAACTAATAATTTTCATTTTTGGATGTACATACAATTGAAATTGCAAAGGTTAATTAATGTAAACTAAATGTAAATTACAAAATGTAATTTAATTGAACAGAAAATTTTAAGTTACACAAAATTTTAAACAAAATAACAAACAATTTTAATTAAGCAAAGTAATCTCGAAGAGAGCTTGTTAAAATCACACAAAAGAACATTAGGATTAGGCATCATATTGTAAAAAATATCAATAGCTCTGCAGTTGATACATTATATACATTATATATATATCAAATATCAAATCTTTAGAATTACAGAATTCACTAAAATTGCAAACAAATAATTTATGAAGATGTACATTGATGAGGCTTGAAATATATTTAGTTGTCTGAACAATTGCCACCATTTTAACCGCCTTAACGGTTTATATTTTACTTCGTGAAATTCAATGGCGACTAACCTGGCTAGAGAAATTAACGCCTCCTATTCCAAGCCAATCATATTCTGCAGATGAATGTTCAATAAGTGAAACATGACGATATCCCCTTTGTTCATCAAAGATATATTCGCCATGGATTTATTACCTTCGCATGGCAACCACTAATTCTTAACTTCAAAGAATACCACAGCGTCCAATATTCCATCATATTCCACTTCATACTCCAGGATGTTATGCTATGATGTCAATCACACAACCACAGCCCATAATAAATATTTTCTCACAAGAGCTTGTTGAACTTGGAAGCCGCGGTTCTTGAATGCAGATAGCAGAGGAAGTTTCCGGAATGAGGGGAAAGATCTGCCTCCACTAAAAACACAGTTGAGTCAGACGCGGAATGTTCTGCTGCAGTGTGTTATATACTGCACTCGACGCCCTGTTTATTAGCTTGATGGTGGAGATAGAGAACATCTGTATCAAAGGTCCATCCTTCATCTTTCCTTCATAGGCACAGCGTTTTTTCGCTTGCTGTGATACGAGCATCTGGACTGGAGCAGGAATAACAGGATCAGATTTATGGAAAAGTGTTTCTTTCTACATTTAATCACCTGTCATCAGATAGAGTTCATAAATCCTGCTGATTATATGGGTTGGGGCTGCCCAAATCCAGGGCTGTGAAGGGAAAATGAACTTTCCAGAAATCTGTTTGGCTATTCTGTCTGTACAACACAATATGTGTTGCATCAGTGAGCTAATCCGTCCAAGCCAGTATGAAGTAAATTCAAATAAGGTCTGGAAGGTGTTGCTTCTGGAAACTGTTAGACTATATCTGGTCAATACCATGAAGGAAATAGCCAAGATACAGCATACTAGTCAGGTATGCTGAGGGAATAAAGATTTTGGTGGGCGAGATAAAATTATTTTAAAGTAATATGTCGTCGCTGCCCTTCCAAAAACTCAGATGTCCAAAATCACTGTTTTGGGGGAATTTTTTAAATAATGAAATACTTGGTTTTCAAAGTTGACAAGCACTTTTAAATACTTTTATTGCTTGGATATTTGCAAAACACAGTGCGAAAGATAAAAGGTGACTTAAAATAATGATTTATGGCACCAAATAAAAATAACGAAATATGGAGATGCAAAGTTTCTGAAGGACAGCAGTGATGTATTTTGTTACAATGTAATTCTTATTTAGTTTTTTCTTCACGTGAAGATGGGATGGAAGGGCAACATACCACAAATTACAAGACAAAAAAACGATGTGTAATAAAAGAACAAAATAGGAAAAATGCTCAATATAAACAATAAACAAAAGCCAATGGTCAATCTATACAATAATAAATCTGTATGCAATAAAAACAATTTCAGTAAACGCAGTTAAAACTTTTACCTGTGCTGTTGCATGTTATGCTGAAAAGCAATAATTAAAAACTATCAAACAAATTCTTTATGCTCTTTATTTAGTGCAGCTTTTATGAATTGAGACTGCAAATAGTTGTGCTTTTCAATTTAATTTATCGGAGTGCACGACCGTGAAGGTTATTTAAACTGTTGAAAAGGAAATCGCGAGTAGATGTTCACTTACATATTTATATTCCTTTTAACCTTGCCTTTATTTAAGAAAAAACAACATTTAGAGAAGCAATAAATGTTATTTTCAAGTTGGCTGCCTCCATTACAGTCATGTGTAGGAATTTTAAAACGTTCCCTTAAATTATGACTGCTGAGTACGGCTGCAAAGCAAGCAAAGTCCTCTGTGTGTGTGGATGTCTGTATAGCTGTGTGTTGGCTCTGGGCCCTGCAGGGTGTGTTAGCTGGCCGGCCGGCTGATGGAGGAGGCTCTGACAGGGCCGCTGAGGGTTCTGATGAACTGGGCTGAATGGAGGAGATTGAGAGCAGCAGGTGTGGGGGGCAGCTTGAGCACGGCATGCCCGGCACTCTGAGGGGACTCTATGTTTAGATGTAACATTACGTTACATGTGCTGTTTTTTTTGGAGCTGCCGCGTTTGTTGAAGGTAAAAAACTTTCTGTGGAAGCTTTTGGACCACCCTCTTTCTCTGTAAGGGTGTTCGCACAACCCTGCTGAAAAAACGGCATAACAAACATAGCTGATCCCCATCATGGGATGCAAGTGTTCCTATAGCTCAACTGGTCATCAAGGACATGAGTTCAACGGTAACACTTTACAATGAAGTTGTATCTGTGAACATTAGTAAATGCAATAACATTCTTATCATTTAACATTTTTTGTTGATGTTCGCTGTCAATACAATTATATGTGTTAGTTTATGGTGCATTAACTAATGTTAACAGATACAACATTTGATTATACAAATGTTGATGTAAATGCTGACATTAGCATGAATTAAGATTTAATAAATGCTATAAAATGATTGTTCATTGATAGCTCATGTGAGGTAATATATATTAATCTACTTGTTAACAAAATACTCCCTAAATAACACTAATAGTACTAGATAAAAAAAATGTGGGGTATAGATTTGTACTGTAGGGGCTTGTTGGATAAAAGCATATGCGGGAACGTAAATGCAAATAATGCGACCCGCATGGAAAGACAAGGTCTTGTTGTTTTAAACAGGAAAGCTGTAAAGCCACCATACCTTTCTCCCCGTGCCAATGCCACCCTGTTGATTAAAGTGTAATTTCTGGAAAATCACCCGGGTAATGTTCCCACACAGCTTTTTAATAGGACATAAACAAACGTGTTCATCCGTAGACTATTTTAAGTCACCCGTAAATCAGTGGGCGAGCATTGCGGACAATTAGCGCGGGCTGTTGATTAAAGCCAGATTTTGTGGCTCGCTAACCGCCTCTCCTCTACTTTAATGGATTCAATGCTGTCTTGATTGGGTGTAGAGGGGCTTTGCCCGGGGCGATGTAAACCGATCCGGACAGAGCGAGTCGCGGAATGGCCCCTCTGGGAGAGGTCAGCTCTCTAGCCTGCTGTGAAGGCAGGTTCATGTTTACATAGATGTCCGTGAACACAGACTTCCAGCCTGTTCTATCTCACCTGTGCCGTTGATCTGTTATTCGTTGCGCTCGACGAATAGTCCGGGCTGGTAGATTCATCCGTTCGCCGTGTATTTGGGGCATACGCTTGCTAGATGGGTGACCCCAGGGTTAGCGCTGTCATCCCGTTGAGTCTCTTTTGAATATGGAGAGCTTCATTAATAATGGCCAATCCATGACCCCCGACCCCAAGCTGTGACCTCTCGTGGTCTCAATGTTGCAATAAGGCCACTAGAGTATATTTGGTGCCAAGCGCTGCTGTCAGTCTGGATATTTGAGATCTATATAGAATCTACTCAACTGGCTCAATAAAGTGGATCCACTCAGTGTAATGAGGTTTTTAATCTAAAGAAGTGTGTCGATGTAAAACAGCGCACATCCGTGAAGTCCACAAGGCCAGAGGGCATCCAATTCGAGATTTTATGTTTCGGAAGGGAACGCCGTGCTGTATTTTTCATTAGTTTTAGCGCATTGGAAGGTCAGCCGTCTGTTTATCGAGTATATGTGTATGTTTATATAGGGTTAACCACAGAATCAACTTTTCGCTTGATGAGTGACGTATACCATAATGCACTTCACTTATCACAATGACACGAGGGCAGGAAGATTAACCTGTGCCGCTGTGAATACATTCCACATTTCATACATGTTGGACAAGCACAATCTCACCCAAGCCGATATACGTGTTCTCACTCACTCATGTGGTCTTGCCGTATCACTTTTGTCTTCTTTTCACATATCCACCCATAAATATCTAGCTCCTTTCTTCTCTAATCCAGAAATATATAGACGTGCCTCCCACAAACAGCAATATGTTTTTAATATAAGGCACCATATATCTTGTCTCTCGGAGCGTTTTCCATGGGAAACTCGGCTCAGCCTTTTTTCTCTCACCTTCATCAGTCTTTTGAGGCGTTCGCCAAGCCAGCACAGCTTGAAGTCCTGGCAGGCTATTGTTTGACTGTGATGTTAATGCTTCTGGGCAGACATTCTTTTGGAAGGGGTGAATGAGTGATATCTGAGGCGTCGGGAGATGTACGGTTGCCCCCCGACTGAATGATAGGACAACTGTGTGAGGGCTGCAGCACCGCTGCTGTGAGAGATGTAACCTGAGGAGGTGATCCTCCATCTGTGCCACTGAAAGGCCTGGAGGGCTTGAGGTTTTGTTGACCTACACCCCTGGGAGACATGTCAGTCATTGCCTCAAGAGCGCCCTCTACAGGAATCTGTGTTGGAGGTGTGCTTAAGATTTACCTCAGATGCGTAATGATGCTCCGTTGTCCAGAGGCTGGAGTCGGCATGTGATGGATGTTTTGTTTTAAAGGCGTTTCACTGAAACATAAAAATGGATATTTTTCTTTAATGTTATCAGAAAATTAGTGTGAACGAAAAGTGTTATTAACAAAAATCTCTTGTTGAATTTTTCTCAAATTGCTTTGAAAGTATCGCCTACGGTGTATTTCGCTCTGGTAGGACTAATGTAAGGGAGTATTTTAATATCAACTATTTTTTGACTGATGAAACTAGACAACTTGATCTGTTTTCCTCTTGCTTTTCTTAACAAACTTCTCCTTTTAAACAAAAAACCTGCCATCTGTTTTTCCAGTCTATTTCATTGTGGTCCCCCGCTGTTGTTGATCTTAGTTTTATTGTTTTACCACACCTCAAACGCTCCACTTACTTTAAAACAAAAAAAACTTGACCTCTGAACTCTGAGAATGCGTAGGCTGGTGCGCTAAATGACTGAAAGCGCTACATCAGGCATAATAAAAAGTAAATGATGTCGTTTATTCTCTCTGTCTCCAATATACAGCTGCAACATTTCAAAATCAGTTCAACAAATTTTTTTTTTGAAAAGTTTATCAAAGTTTCCATGTGTCTTGTCATTCTGTCAGTTTTTCACATTGCTGTTGGATGACTTTTGGTCACGCCTGAGGTTTGATTTTGTTGAAATTCAACCGACACTGAACAGGAATGGCCACAAAACATAATAAATAGTAAAAATTTGTGTTGGGTGTCTTCAAATTTTTCCCACGGCTGTTAATACTCTAAATTAGGCTAAAAAGTTTACCACGCAAACACGTGACCCTCTCCTGATGCTTGCCTGCTTGTTGGCTAGTTTTTGTGAGTTTTCTTCCTTTCATTTGAAACTCAATGGCAGCTTCAGAGAGCTCTTTTGATTTAATTGGCTTCCTCTGGAAATTCTTGAGTGAAGAGCCTCCTTCATTTTTCATTCCATTGTTAAGACTGAGGAATCTGACCTTGGAATGAACCAACCATAATCATGAACTCCTGGAGACCACAACCTCCCGGTGCCCAGCCTTTCTGTAGACTCAGGTCTGCCCCGGTCATCACCCATCAACCTCTGTTTGAACATACTGAGAGACTGAAAAGAAGGATTATCCTAACGGGAGTTTATTGTTGCACGACTTGTTCTGATGCCGCCGTGTGCCATGTTTGTTCATAGAAATGGCTAAATGGGTTGCTTTCTCATTGATAATGATGAATTGACACATTATTGTGTGCCTTATTGACCAGCATGCCTATTGCTCTTCGGTCGCATGAAAGGAGGAGTGAATGAACATCAACATTGATGAGTTGTTTGTCTGTTAGTTGGTCTAATGGGGTCAGATCTCTTTATAACATACGGGCTCTCATCAGATAGATTTTTTGAAACGGAGGACTGAGGTGGCCATTGATTTAGATGCAAAGTATTATAATCTGACACAATGTTGCTGTTAGTTAATCTTCTCCTTCATTGATTCTCTTATACAGACACATTATTTTGGTAAAAATTTGCTATTTATAATCTGATATATTCAATATTATTTTTGATTACATTATATTTGATGCATTTATATATTATCACATTTTGATGTATTTATAATATATATTTATATAGTCATATATATTATTAATTGTCATTATACATTTTTTATTATTATTTACATATGTCCATATGTGTGTGGATCTATGTGTTTGTATATTTCATATAATGGGCAGGTGAAAGGGGATTTGCCTATGACCAAGTGCAGGGCAAATTTCGAGCTTATTTTAAGATGTTGAATGACAAAAGCAGTATTTCCCACAATCCCTGGCTTTGTAACTAGACACCAGTTGGGCAAAAGACACAGATTCATATTGATTTTATGTCAGCACTAGACTGAGTTATGCCATTTCAGAAAATGCATTCAGTCAGGAAATAGCTTATTTCTTCTTGGGCATTAGCAAAAAACATCAAAAAATGTTAATTAAATTCATTACATGTTGATTAATTCCATTGTTTTCCTGTGAAAAGACTTTAAATAAAAACGAGTCGAACCATTTCATTATACTTACAGCAATGAAAAGACAAAGTGGCTTCAGAAGTCTTATTTTTGCATGCAACACAAATAACTTTCACATGCCATATTTTGAGCCGGACCCCTCGGACTGAGCTTTCCCAGGAAGTACAAAGAAAAAATCTGCTTTTTACAGCAGAACTTTCGCTTTCCATTCCGATGATGTAGCTCCCAAGTGTAGTAAACAATAGTTGTTCAAAATAGCCCTAAAGTGCTTGCAGACTTTGAGCAACATCGAAGCACCTCCAAACAGACACACACACGTGCATACAGTACACACAAACCACCGCCAGCCCTTCCTAACCTACAGGGACACTCTGTATTCCAGCAGTGCGTTTGAAATCCACATAATGATAATCTGATAGGTCTTGAGCTCCATCTGCTCTCAATAGTCTTTTATTGTCCATAATGAGTGGAAATCTTTGTGTCAGTGTGCCCAGCTGTGCTTCTGTCCACAGCAGGATCGCAACGCTAACCTCACATTAGCCCCAAAGCTCATCTGCTTCTCTCCAGGGTTCCTGCTGGGTGTCCATTGGCTCCAGCTCTTCTCAATAACTCAGTCTGAATCACTCAACACCCCAAAAATTCCCACCGAATACTGCACCACCGCCTTCAGGTTTACAAGTCGAATCACCAGACCACAGTCACGTTCGCTTACCTCACTTTACGCAGTCACTGACGGTCTTTGCAGAAAATGTTTTGCATGTGGCTCTACAAACATTACATTACCCTGGTTAAACGTGAGTGTCTGACAATGTCTGTTTTAGTCGGTAAAAAATTCTTGGATATTATCCACTTCAATGGTTTAACATCTGGGAGGTCGATTGTCGCAAAGAACAGAAATGATCGACAGCCAATGAAATGACTCACGTGTGAAAAAGCGCAAAAGGAGGGCGAGGCAATGGGAAATGGGAACAAAACAAAACATCAAAGGGTACCGTCTCGCCTAGATTTTTTCCTGTTGAGAACGAATTTTGGGGTCACTGCTAAATTCGGGTGGGGGGAGTGTAATGGACAGAAGTTAGTCTTTAAATGTGCGCACAAAGGGGAGATTCAGTCAGTAGTGTTTGCTTGGCGTTAGCGGCCGACCTGAGTGTATCCATCTCCACTAAACTGTTCAAAAACCAACCTTATATGGAGCCTAGAGGAGTTTGTGTTTTTAAATTGCTTCCTCGTCAAAATGAATCCGGCACATTCCGTTGACATCCATGTTTGGATTGGTCCTCCTGAGGTCATCTCAATTTACAATAAACAAGATGTAAATCTGAAGTACTTGCCTGTTTTGGCACGAGAGATGCGCGTTTTTTCCTCCGCAATTCCTTGGAGTGCCATATTTCAACCTGTCATATCTCGCCCATGGAAAAGTCATTCTTTCAGGCGTATTTAAAGCAGCGTTGTCAACGGCAAGATTATGAATTTCCCCCGTGATCTCCGGCGAACTGAGATTGGATGATTTACGTGCTTTCACATTTGTGGTAATTGCCCTCAAATAAGTGGCTTCCTCCAGAAGTGGTCTTTTGGTGAAGTAGGGTCTCGATGGCTCGTAAAACATACGCATGAGAATAACTGCGTTGGTAATGTGTCATATTGTATATGCTCTGCTTTCTCTTGTGGTTTATTCACGACGGCCTCTTTTGTTTCCGTCTTCATCGCAGGTTCTACAGGGGAGACTACCACATAGACGTTTGCATTAATGATTATTTGGACGTCTACTGTCCTCACTACATTGACACGGTTCCCGAGGAGAGGACGGAACGGTACGTTCTCTACATGGTCAACTACGATGGTTATAGTTCCTGCGACCACACGGCCAAAGGTTTCAAGCGCTGGGAGTGCAATCGACCCCATTCGCCCAACGGGCCCCTGAAGTTCTCAGAGAAATTTCAGCTCTTCACGCCTTTCTCACTGGGGTTTGAATTTCGGCCAGGCAGAGAATACTACTATATCTGTGAGTATTACGTTATATATTTGTCAATTTAACATGATATGATGTACAGTGGTATACAAAAAAGTACCTTTTTGGAAGTTTGGATTAGCAGATATTTGCAACATTTGGCAACCACAAAATCTAATTTAAACAGTACGTCTTTTGCATTAACAAGCATCATTAAAAGAAGGGTTTTGTGAAGTATTTTTTGCGTGCTTTCTTTCAAATAAAAGCCACCTGTTTTTTTATATATTTTGTCACGCAATGCCATGTTTGTACGCATATGGTGTTATGTATCCTAAATCTAACACTGAAAATGTTAAATGGATTTGTAAGGTCAGTTTTCAGTTTATATGTGGGAAGGGTTGCGCGGAAAAGTATTTTGTATTAGTATCCTCGCGGCGGATTATGCAACTGGAGTCCTAAATTTAATGATATACTTTAAGGACGAGTATCCGATTACGAGCACGGAAGAAAGGAAGCCATTGCCAAGTACGACTTTGTTTTTCAGAAGTCTTGGCAAACAGACTACAAGGAAAACACGAACCTCAGGGAAAAACATCTTGACTTTAGTGGTCTTCCTCTGAAGAGTCTTTGTTACAGGCTCCCAGTCTCAGCTTTCGTTTGCTCGTGAGAGGGTTCTTAAAAACAAGCATCTAAACCCATGTTTTTACAACTGGAGTCAGATCCCTACAGGGCGGGAACGGGAAGACAAAATAAAGCACAGGAGCGGCCCGACTGCTCAGGCTACTCGCTGGCAAGATGGGTTCATTTATGCAGGCACACGCAGGAGATGTGGTGCGTTTGATTTAGCAGAATCTGACCTGATGATCTTACAGATCTCATGGGTGCATAAAACAATGGACATGTTTTTTATGGGATGTGAAAGGAAGGAATTGGACAGTGAAGAGGGGGAAGTGGTAGAAAGAACAGATAAGTACACCCAGCGCCAGCGAGAAAGATAGGAATGCACGCTAAACAGCGTTTAGGGGTTAGATCGCAGCAGGTGATAAGAATGTTTTGCATGGATGTGGGTGTCTTTCGGAGACATTGCAACATCGTAAAATGGCATTTTCCCCTGAAGGCCTCTAAGGGGTGGATAATAGGAAAGGAAACATCTCGTCTGAAGTGTAAAAGCCTCATAGTAGCTTTCGGGGCATCAGTTGACGTGTGAGTGCTTCACAACTCCGTATCATGATTCAATTGTTATGAATTCTGTCAAGCAGAGAGGAAGTTTGTCTATTTGTACTAAATTACAAGTAAAGGGAATGTAAAATAAACAATCTGTCAGCGTTCAGGCGTGTATAGGGATTGCTCAATCCATATGGCCATTTTGTGTCACAAAATATTTGTGTTCTTTAAAAAATTTTGGAAGCTATAAAGTAAAGTTAGTTAGTTTATGTTTATTGAAATCAAATAAATTATTGGCCTTAAATTATTGGAAAAACTTGAACGAAATTTAAATGTTGCCTCAGAAAAAAACTGAAATAAGAGATTAAAGTTGGAATAATAAACAGAAACTAAAATTAAAATAAATTAATTTTATATAGCACCAAAAATCAACAAATAAACAATAAAATGACAAAACCTTAGAGAAAAATTGCAACAAATGTAACAAAAATGAACATACAAGCTAAAAATCGAAAAACTAAATATATTTTAAAATATGAATAAAACTACAATAAAACTAAAAACAAGAGTATAGTTACGCTGCTGTAAGGTTGAATAAAACAACATTTAAATACCAATATATAAAATATAGAAGTAAATTATATTTTGATATATTAAATTAAATATAAAAAAAATATTTTTGAATGCTTTTTTTATTTTATATATATTTGTAATTTGTTGTATATACATCTTAAGAACATTTCTTGATAACAACTTTTTGAAGAATTCATATATTATAATAAATATCATATGATTCTTTTATACGTACTAAGGAACTTTTTGGGGTCAAAAACCTATTTTCCCTGGCTATAAATTGCTATGAATTATAATTATTCTGTATAAAGAAATATATAGCTTTTTTGAAACATACTCTGATTCTATTTGAAAGTCAATAGATGCATGCCGCTCTATGATTTAAGACAGAATGTCTTTGTTAACTGGTGTGGTTGCTAATCATTCTGAGTGAGGGGTCGCTCCAGGAGAGCAGAGGGGTGACACCCTCGGTCTCCGTGCTGTCAGTCACCCGGGCCCGGGCCGCTCAGGAAGCGATCAGTGGGGGATCAGAGGGCCTGGCCCTCGAGGTCAAATGTGAACATGCTCTGATGACTGCAGTTGAACTCGGAATCTTAAAGGGCTCAAGGCACCATGTTTTTCCAATATGGCCAATGTGGAAGTCTGATCTTAATCTCAGAGGATAGAAATCCAATTTCAAGGGAAGGTTTTTACTCGGCCTCTCCCTCCTGTGCGAAAGGGGCTGACGGCAGGCCGGGCTGTCTGATACGAGCCCGCTTCAAAAGACCGTTCCCTTCATCTTCATAATACTGTAAGATAAACCAAAAACATTCCAACTGTAGGCTTAAAGCACAGATCTGATTTGTTGCTTCGATAAGAATCCCATACTTTGCGGTTTACTTATAAGTGGCGTAGTTGTTACCTTCGCCAAAATTATTGTGTGCGTAACAAAGCGCTCAAGAATGCGCAAGGATAGAGATAGGTGCGCGTCTTATCTCCGAGACCGAGCGTAAATCCAGCTTTCCCTCATTTATCAAACTTCTCGGTTACATCAGATCTCATCTCTAAACCCATAGCTGGAATAGTGGTGTCTTGGGAGGTTTATTGCCCCTGGCCGTCGGCAGCTCGGGCGGATAACTACACAGGGATCTGATGTCGGCCATGTGGGAAGGGAAACATGGATGAGCAGCCTCCGACCATGATAGTGTAGGGTGTCTTTGAATAAGCAAAGTTGGTGTAGTAGTCTAGTCTTAATGTCTGCCAACGAGGTAAGTTACACGCCACATGCTGACAGCAGGAGGATTTCAAAGACTGAGAGAACGAGAGTTGACACGCAAGACGCCAATGAAATCACCCTAATACTGCCAAGACTTTTAATTATTGTTTTGTGTACAAGAATTGGTGAGAGCTTTGAATAAGAGCGTTCTTGTTGAAAAATGCTATTTCAGAGTCACACTACTCAGGCTCCAATATTAACAAACACCAAGTGCAAATGAGAGTAAAAATTGGCTTTGGTGTGTAAATGAAACCGTTTCTCTTGCAGGTGAATTTTGCCAAATTTGCCAGTGCAATATTTATATTTTCAATTGACCTCAACTGTAATGAGAACTCAAATAATCCGATGGTCATGTTTGCAAAAAACACTTAAATCCAGTTTAAGTTTAATGTTACAGTTTAATGGTCGGTAATGACTATTTATAGCTGATAAAGTTTCTCGATTGATTGACTATTTGCGGTTACGGCATAATGTCAATGACAGCACTCATGTATACATCCACAGACATACACTATAGATGTCGAGATCGAGTTGCAGATTTCTGAAGTGATGTTTCAATCAACACTGAAATCCTGCTCCAAGCTAGACCAGACTTGAGAATTGAGACAAAAGCAATTTCACCCGAATCAAAGTAAATATGCTTGCGGGGACACGATTAAGGGCTCAAACCCCCTGTATGTCAGTATAGACAGCACATAAGCACATTGATTTAACCCAACCTCTCCCTGCAGTCATGAGGGTGTGGGGATGAGGGAGAGAGAGAGTGAGCAGATTAAGTGCAGCTGGAGACCCCACACAGCAGGGAATCATGTGTGTCGAGGCAAAAACGGCCATGGTGCATTATGGGAATGTCTGAACGCTCGGGGATGAGCCAGACGGTTAATGATGAAAAGAGATATAAGTCTTCCTGCATGTTTCTCTCTTGGTCTTTTGTTCGTGTTTTTTATAGGCATAAAAATCTGGTAAAGCGTCGTCTTGACACTTTTATGACAGTTTATTGTTACAAGTGTCTGAGAGCACATTTAAAATTCAAAACCTAATTTAAACCTGATGATAAATAAGGCTTTTGGAATTTGAAAAAATTGAGAACAGAAATGTTACGATGTAAATTAAAGAAGACATTTTTGATTCTGCGCTTTTGAACATGACTAATTCAATTTGTGCAGATGTGTGACTTTCACCATGTGAGGACCTTCACACACAAGATGACCTTGAACACTTTTTTGTGATTGACTGTTTTCTACATAAGACCATCATACAGTCTGTATAGTAAATTCTGTAAAAAATATAACCTTGAAAGCTTTAATATTGACTGAGTAAGGCCATGTCAAAAATTTTAATAATCGTGAAATTTATGGTTGAAATCAAACTTTGATGCTCGTTTTGGGACTTCAGCCTGGATTTCACAGAATTGGTTGCATTCGTAGATGCATAATGGGATGACAAAAATAAGTTTTTCACAAATTCACTAATTATAATGCACAATATTGTTAGCAAATATAATTACACGGCTCATTTGAATGCTTGATTCTGATTGGCCAGTCGCGACATTCCAAGGGTTGTTATTTTCAAATAAAAACCGCTCAAAACTAATAACACCCTGTAACCCGGATGCTGCAAATCATTTTGAGAGGCGCACTTCAATATTACACAAAAAATAATTATAAATATATCTTTTAATAACATATATGACATTATATTTACAAATGTACCTGTTTGAATGTCGTTTCTTACTTTAAAACCCAAACTAAATGGCTTTCCTCGTAGAACCTCTGCATTCAAATAGAATTTATTTTATGTACAGTTTTCTTCTCATTTGGCAAGTAGCCATGTAATAAGCGGGGTAATGTACATACAACAGGCTGCCTGTACATTATCCCTTACATAGTTTGTTGAATTCTAATGTTCATTATTTAAAGTGTTAATAAATATATTATTTGATATTCACAGGCAATGCATTCAACAGTGTGTGTAAGTTAGGCATGGATGGGTTGGTGTAAAGTTCATCAGTTCAAATGCACTGGCGATATGACCTGCAGGCTGAACAGAAGTCATGTGTATCATCACAGCTGATTACGGAGCTTTTAGTGGCAGGTGTGGCATTCTGCCTATGATCTGTCATTTGCAGCTGTTGATGTAACCAGTCGCCAATACAGCTTTAAGTAGCAGGTGTTGATGTATGTAGTGACCACTCAACGTCTAAGAGGCCTGTGGAAAGGTCACATCCAGTGGATTCAGACCAGCCAGGAAGGTTTAGCACGAATTTGCTCCCATTAATAAATATTTAGAACGGCTGTTAGTGGTGCTTGTGGCCGTTATGTTCTTTAATAAATATCTATTGCCGATAAACAACATGGTCAAAGCAAGATCAGTTCTTTTTTTTCAGCCGCTAGTGGCCATATAGATAGAAGCAGTGCTCGAATTGAGGGGGGGCTGGGGGGATCCGGGATCCCCCATAAGGCATTAGAGACCCCCCTTAAGAAGTAAAAGATGGAGATATTTCAGATATTTGTATTTGGGTAAAAATTATAATGACAAATTTGATTAAATTAAATGTGAGTAAATTTTGTAAATTAATTATATACAATAGTTTATATTAAGTTTGTTTATGGGCTAGTTGTCATGTCTCTTTAAATTTGAAACGCCCCGTCCCACGTCTAAAGACCGCTTAGCGCAGGACAGTGAAAGAAGCCTGTTCTACTGTGCAAGCCTGTTTTAAATATAATAGTATATAGTTATGCATATTATAATCAAATATAGTGTGTATTTTGTATCAAATGTATATTGCGAGACTAACCCCAACAAAAAAAGGCTTATGAGGCGGTGTCTTTGTTCAATTCTAGCCCTGGATAGAAGCGTATATAGTGCAAACATTAGTCTTGCATTTATGATTTTGTCAGATAATGCAAATTTTAAGCATCTAGCTAAACAAAATTCACGACCTCTATTGTTTTTCTTTCGTCCACCAAAAAAACATCAAATCGCTGTGGAATGCACGTGTACATCAATGAAAGCGGTTTCTCCAATTGAATTATCAAGAACATGTTGTATCGCCTATATGGAAATTGCATTTCCAGCCACACTCATTACACAGAGGCTTTGAAGACGGGGATTTATTGAAGTGTATTGCATTGCTCATTATTTAGTCACCTTTACGTCCAGATTGATCCGTGAGAAAAACAGCAAGCCTTTTCCTTACCCCACTGATCTCATTTGCATGGACTCCTGACAGCACCAGATTGCATTACAAACCGCACAAAGAAAGGACAATAGAGAGCGTGCCTGTCCAGCTTTCCTTTTTAAGCACTAATAAGCTTTTCTTTATAGAAAGGACAAATTGAGAAACACGGCTTATGGCTGAGATGACAAAAGAAACAGCATATGCAATGTAGAGCTGCCCACATCTATCTGTATGAACCGTAATGAATGCTGATCAGGCGTTCCTCAGAGGTCGCCGTGCCGGTCGAAGCATTTAAATGAGGCCTTTTGCAAGAAGAAAGTCACACGGTGCAGTTAGTTTTGAGGATATATTGGAATGAGTTGATCATTTGTCCACATCAAATGATTCAGGGGACCTCGTGTGGTTTGTTTTGTCGCTTTTTGGGAAAGTTTGTCACTTTTTGGATGACTCTTCGTGTTCTTTGCTAAAAATACTTGCAAAGGGTATTAAAACAAATGTGCAAAATATTTCTTCTGCGATATTATTTCCACATTTGTATCACCTGTTCCCTGATTTATCTAAGAGAAATGAGATTTAGGGGTCTAGGAATAATCTGAAAAATCACTCTCAATAAATCTTGTGATGTTATTCAATTGATATATCAAAGATCAACCTGATTGGCTAAAAGGCAGGTTGTGATAAATTGACACCTGCTATTGCCAACGATTGCTAGAAAATTCTGTTTGGTGTTAATTTTGTTTCTTTTATACTGCCACCAGGCAAAAACACAATTAATTTTTCCCCCAAAAGTGACTACAGCCGTGCTCAGATTTATTAAACAATTCACAGCACCGATCGATTAAACCCAACATTGAATATCTCGAATGTTTCCACAGCGTCCACGGTGAGTGAAAACGGAAGACGGGGCTGCCTGAGGCTGAAAGTCTTCGTCAGACCTGCAAGTAAGTTTTACAAGCCCCTCGGGAGTCATCCTGGCACAGCTTCTTACAAAACGTGGGGCGCGATTGCATCGTTTATCACCGCTGCAATAGCGCAACGAGTTAAAGATGGTGCCATGACCCTGACAACACCCTGTTTTATGTTTTCTCCCACAGACAACTGCGATAAAAGTCACGACCGCGTCGTCAAGATCAACGACGGAGATGTGAACTCTATAGAAAATAATAACGGTTCGTATGTCGGGCGCATTTCTATTCAAATGTTCAGAGAGATTCCTTTGCACACATCTATAATCCCAAACTAATCCCTCTATTCCTCCTCCGTTTCTCAGATGGGACGAGTCATGAATCTGCCGAGCCGTCCAGAGGAGATGTGAACGGCGCAGGGCACGTTCAGACTGTAGGGCCTTTGTTGACCTCAGCGCTGGTTCTTCTGGTTTCCCTCTCAACATTATAGCATCTGTACGTGCACAGTGACGCATCCGAAGCATGATACGGGACTCGTGAACGAGCACTTTTAGCAAACATTTGAGATGAATCTCTCTCGCTAGCAAAGTAGTAGCGGAAGATACTACAAGGCTTTAAAATGTTTCTTATCCCTCAGCGATATGACTGGACGGTTTACAGTAAGCCCCACCTCACCAAAAACCTCTCTTATATACCCAATAAACCCACAAAAATACGGCACGGCACATAAAAATAGGTCCGTGTCCTCTAAATGCCCTGTATGTAAGGGCCTTGAAATCGGGGGGCAGCGAAAGAAATACTTTTCCTCGCCACAAAGACTGCTTTCAGTGTCCAGAAGAGAGAAGCAACCAGGAGCTTCTGTCAATAAAAGGACTAATTATGTGCGAGGAATCTTGTCTCCTGTTGCATTGTGGGTAAACTTCATCACCACGGACTCAACCGCTGACTTCAATAGATGTCAAGGCAAACTCCCTCGAATGAAAGGGATCTTTTTAATATCTTAACCAGAGGAGTCTGCGCGGACTCAGGTGCTCAGGTGAACAGTGACACATTTTCGGAGAGTTTTCGTAGATGAAAAAAAGAAAAGCACTCATTTTGTACATTGTGTACAGGTGTGGGAGTGAATGGCAGGCGCGGCGGTGATGAAGTAAACTGCTCGATTTAAGTGTAGATGCCAAAATTGATGTTTTGTTAGCAAGTACGGAGCCTCGCTGATCAATTGTTTGAGTGAATATACTAATTTGTTTGGTGAATCATCATTTTCTTATTTATTGTTCAGTCTTAGTGCTCTTGACACTTTGTTGTGCTAGCGATCAGCTGGGGATTCAGGAGGAGAGGAACACAAAATGCCTAACTTCCCATAACTTATCTCTTTCTTTAGATGAATAGTAACAGCATTGCATACCTTTCGATTAAGGACTGATATTTGATACTTTAGTGAATTATGTCCATGATATCAGGAAACATTTTTATTTGGACCGATATCACGTTTTCAATTCATGTCCTGTCAGTCAAAAAATGTTTTGGAAATGCTTCCTGTCTTTTTACCTCCGAGTAATACAATGAATAGCATTAGCGTTTTCATTTGGTCCGCAAGATCAGCTCATATCTTTGCCAAACGAATCGTTCATTTACAAATAATGTATCGAAAGGATTCTTTTTTGTAAGCATGAAGTGAAAATAATGAAATTCTTAAGACGTAATTCCCACGTGGACTTTTCCTAATCGAATTACATTTCAGCCACACTTTTGTTTCGTTCTTTGAAACCGCGTAAACTTAAAGCCCATGTGGGAGCGACTTAAACAAGTAGCAGAACGCTGACAGAACGGCTGCTTCCACCCCGGTGGCATCTGACGCCCTGACGTGATTTAATAGGCTCTTTGATGTCGTCCAAAGTGCCTGGCACGCAGACCACATACTGCGAGGCCTCATGTGGGTTATTTCTGGAATTAAAAAATTGACCGTGGCACGGGAGAAGCGCGGTGTCCGGTTCCGCCGCGGGCTTGCATTACTCCCGTGATCTCGGGCAGACGTGGGGAAAGATGAGATCTCCTGATAGGATCAATAGTGTATGGCCTTTAGAGACACAAAAACAGGGTAAATATTTTCCCCAGTACCTGAACACTTGCTTGAATGGTTTTCACGCACCGCTAAAGTCATTGGTTGTTTTCTAGTCATATCTGTTTCTCCCCTGGAATGATTTTAATATCATGTGGCTGTAGGCACGCACGTATCCGAGCACATGGGTTCTGTGAATGCTGTGTTTCGGGAAGTCACGACCATAATGTTTAGGAACAATTGGTTTGAAAGAAATAATCTTAATATCAAATACACCTTTTATGGAATGCAGGGGTATAAAGTACTTGAGTGATTATACTTCATACTTGAGGGTCTTTTTATGGAATTATTGTTAAACTCGCGTACATTTTTATGGAAAAAAACATTGAGTTTTATTAAGAAGGCTACATATTTCATAGGCCTCTAATTCAAAACATCATATACTCAAATACACATTATTAATAAATAATAAAATGCTAACATTTTTATTTTCATGCATGTTTTCGATTAGATACTTTAACTTCTACATGCATACGCATTTGACGGCGCTAAAACTAAACAAGTGTAATTTCTCAGTATTTTTACACCCCTGGTGCTAATTGACAGATAAATGTCTAAATGTTTGTTAAATCAACGCTGTCATAGTTAAATCATTTGGCAAACATCTTCAAGTCTGAAAAGCTCTGCTGTTCATTGGGTCGACTTAATTTAGAAAACATTATATTGCAAAGTGGCTGCAGCGTCTGTTTTTGTCCATATACTTTGCGTTTCAGCACCGAAATTCCCCTTTGCCATTTGAGAATTCGAGGTCAAAGGAATTCATATGAAATGCTATATCATTCAGTTCTTGTGTTCCTGGGTTTTTCACCTCAAGGCAGTTGTGTTCCTATTTTCTCTCGTTGCGTCTTTTTATCCCAGAGATATTATTATTCAGTGTTAGACATAATTTTATAATTCACACCACACCTGCTGCTTCATACAGCTGTGAAGAAGGTATGTAAAGCACCATTTCCCTAAGCTCATTGGCTGTGTGGCCTGAATATTAGACTTTTGCTGTACATTAACAGCTTCTGACAGTGCAGCACCGACTTGCATTATATGACACGTTTTATATCTTCAAATGCATTGTTTGTAAATACACTTGCTGGTGCAGCTCAAATAATTACAAATGATTCAATAAATTTGTCATTGTTGTAAACGTTATTGTCATGTTTCTTTCTTGCAAAGACACCTCTATATTATATACTGCAGGCGGTTTCATCGGACTGGTAATATAACAACTTATTTTATATTTAATTTATATTAATATTAGTGTACATTAATTGTATTGAATAAAATTAAAACTACTCAACATTTTTTTTTTTGGGATGTCTGACGGAGGTTTAGTTTGGACCTCATAACGTTTGTTTATTTTCTTGCCGATGAAACCGTCTATAAAAGGATTTGTTGATTATTATTATTTTTGATTCAGGCTATGATTTTTATTCTTAAGTTTATGAATAAACAGTTTGTTAAAGCAACAAATTCCAGCACTTTTTCCAAAAAAATCTTGGTTTAAAGAAAATCATTACTAAACAGAATTGCGTAGGGTTTGGAGTTTCTGTTAAATGATTATTCTGTGAGACAGAGGAGGTTGATGAACTCTCTCAAATGGCAACATTTAGCCATCGTTATTATCTGCACTCCGGGGTCAGTGATAAACTCGATGAATATTAATAAGCGAGTACAAGCTCTTGGGCATCGGCCAGTTTAAACAAGAACAGACTTGAGGGGCATTCCTTGGTGACAAGATGGTGAATGGCATCTTTTGTTCTTGCTGATTTGCCTTTAAATATTTTGTGCCTGTTCTATTTCTGTCCAATGATCTTAGAAACGAGCCAGACAGAATGTGGTAACAATAAACAACTCCTATCCACTTTTCTCTGTGCATATCACATGATGAAGCCCAGCAGCAATTTATTCAGACTTTAATTTAAAACTCAGTGACCTGACAGTGTATAAAAAGTAAAATAAGGTAATGATTATTTACCAGTATAAAGGTTTATTAAAAAAATGTTTGTTACTGTTTGACAACAAAGCAAAGAGAATCGCAGCCTGCTGCTAAAACATGACCTTCACAGCACAATATTCCCACTTATTGGACTCTTATATTAATTATATCGCTTTATAACAAAAAACTTAAGAATGTTTGTTCATCCTTTAGCAATTATATGCAAATGAGTTCTTGGTTGCTAAGGAAACTGTAATGAAAAAGGATTTACCTCTGAACTCTGTTCAGCAGACTTAGAAATAAACTCAGTTCGTGTTTCAAAGCTTGTTAAAATACTGCAACGTTTTTTCAGTTATTTTGCCTAAACTGAAACCTTTTATTATCCTCTGAACAAAAAACATGAACACACGAAGAAAATATAAAATCTTAAGTGTGGTTTCTCTGCAGGGTGCTGATATACAGCATGAAAATGTTTTTGTGACCAAAATTCACTTATTTCAAAAATGAAAGGGTATCCAACTTTATATGGTCTATCTGCGGATCTATTCAACAGACTAAAAATAGCCACACACTACAGCTGAAAGATTCATTCCTCCTTTCAAACAGGGAAAGCTTGAGGCAGTGTGATTTTCCAAGGCCGGGGATCAGGCGAAAAAACAGGCCCAGTAACTGACTGTACATTTCTCAAGCATATAGCGTGTTGCTTCAGGATTGCTTTGACACATTAAAACTAGCATACACATTTTCTTCATTCAATTTTGGAACTTAAAATGCACTTTATGTAGCCTTATATATTTTAAATATTGTTCTGAGAGTTTGATGAATTATGATAAATATAAATTATTAGTAAGTGACCCTGTCTGGCTTAAAAAGGTCTCGTATTCAAATATTAGGATATTAGGAGAATCAAAGTTTGACAATGGTTTAATTTTTTTAATGGCCTTACTTTATAAAGATGGCCTTATACTCATAAAGAGATAGGCCTTAATGTTTTATTTTTACAGAATGTTGTAGACCTTATGTAGGATGAATTATGTTAAAAAGTTAAAAATGTTTCAAGACGAATCGAAAGCAAAATAAAAGTAATTGTTAACATAATATATATGATTGTGTCCTATGTAATATACAAATACACACACATGCATAAAGAAATAATAAATAATAAAAATATATATTTATTGTAGTGAAGTAGGCGGGGCGAGACTGTGATACGAGACCACGGTCTTGGCCCGCCTTCTCCAAAACATTTATATATTCATTTATTTTTAAATATAATATAAATTATATATAATATAAAAATGTATTTACATGTAAATATTTCTTAAATATGAAATTTACGTATATATACATAATCCTTATAGAAAGCACACACATATTTTATCTAAACAAAAATATTTATTTTGCTTTCAACTAGTTGCGACTAATTGTGTACAACCCTGATTTTGATATTAAAACTCTCACGGGTTGAGTGACAACTACTGAGTGTAACTGCTTGTTTATCATAAAGACAACAGCATCAACAGCATGCTTGATATGAATAGCATGTGAAATCTAAAACAAAGCAGAGAAAAATAAGCACTTTTTAATCGGGCATCAATCATAAAATGACATGTTAAAAAAGCACTAGACTATGTTGGTGCACAAATGAAATAAACCATCCAGAGTGTGGAAAGTGTTTTTAAAAGTTTACTTTCTAAAGGACCAGAAGTGTACATGGTTGAAGAAACTGTGGTAAGCCCGTTTTGACAATCCATTTTTTGCTGAAACCTGAAACAGATTAATAATAATTTAGCCATAATTTTCCTTGGTGCCTGATATTTTACAGAAAAAATAGTAGGCTTGATATGTGGTAAATGCAGCGCGTCTATCTCCAGCATTTCTAGCAGTTGTTACACAGAGACAACCCCGTGAGAGCACCTGTCTGATAACATGCAGGCCCCACCGGGCCGGTTCAGCCTCGGGACAGCTCAATTACAGCAGTAAGCAGAGACAACAGAGCAAAATGAAACCAGATAAACATTACAGTGTCATATGTGGGACAGGGAGGAAAGCGTCTGTGTCTGTGTGTGTGTTCTGGGGGTGAAAAAGATGTCATGCTCTCATTTAGTAGCTGTTCTCAGGGGAGAGCTGCTGTAGGAGGTCCTGTGAGCAGATGCATGTGCTGGTATGTAAGCTTGAATCCACATAAAAAACGATCTCCAAACTCACAACACAGCTTCCAACACTTTCAGAGGTTTAATTCATTTAATTACAGCAGGGGGAACATTATCTTGTCTGTTTAAACACTATATGGTTTGTTAATGTTCTGTCTAAAGCATCCCATAAAGAATCCCATCCCGCAGTCTTGACCTTTCCGTTGAAGTATTCATGATTGATTTCTGTTACTTGTACTAGCCTTAGTAAGTTTTGCATACTTGATGATGTGTTGAGTTTGCTAGATGAATGGAAAGTGGAACTGCTGTTTACATCAAAAGAATCAATTTAGTTAAATGTGTCTGAGGTTTTATTCGGGTCTAAATACCCAGAAGCGAATTTAATCGCTCAGAGGATGCTCTTTCATAACTCAGGAGATTTAATGAAGTTCTCAGTCGTTTCGTTTAAGTATCAACTTTGTCTTGAATGTTTCTCCTCAAATTGCCTCGGAGAGATAGAAAACAAACGACACGCAAAAACAAATGAGAGCATCGCTGAAATGCATTAAGAATATGGAGCTATAAAATGAATGTAGATTGTTTTGTGCCATACAGCATCATTGAGCTCGTGAATATATTTTCCACATGACCACAGCAACAATAACACTAATAACCCCCTCGCTCAGCGTTAGAAATATAAAGTAGAGTCAGGTTTCTGCTTTTAAGAAACCAGGGACAAATCAATTTAGCCATTTTGCTCGTTTCGTTTTGTTCCTTGAACCGAGCTCACTTTTCCTGTACAAGCATCTGATTAATGAACGATCTAAATCTTTATTATGGTTACCATGGCACAAGAGAGAGAGTGAGAGAGACACTGTTAAAATATAGCACTGTCAGAGTTATACATATTGTTTTCGCTCAGCCAAATAGTTAGGCGTGATGACAGCATGGAATTTAATCATGTATTTCGAGCCTGACATAATGACCCGACCATGCATCTTCTCAAACCAATGCCACAACCGTTGCCAATTCAGGGATGATTTAAGTAGTTAGCAACTTTTCTCTGCCAACTGTATGCATGTGTAATTACGTGCAGATGGGTGGACTGATGAGTGCTGAGTCGCTCGTGCGGTTTCTGGTTTTGCGTTGACCGAGCGGCCAGATGCATGTGAAGGATGTGGCTTTCGGGCATGAACCTTATATCATTATGGGAAAAGAGCATGATGTTTCCTCCATTTCTATCTTGATTTACAACAATCTGAATTTTCCTTCTTTCAGATGTAGAGAGACCAATTACGTCCCGTAGGAATACGTTTGGTAAGTACTGCCTCTTGGGTATGCTATAAAATACAAAAAGGATGGACCTAAATGACCTCTCGCCGTCCGCACGGTATACACACTTGTTAAAAGATCTATGCGGCCCTGTCTCGGGAGTTATCGCTTTGCCTGGAAATACAAAGTGCACTATGCTTTTCGCACAGAGAGGTTTAAAAGCATGTCATTTACTTAAATCTTTTTACCACTTTGAGAGAAAGCAAGCTGCAGTCTAAAGAATTACTGTAAATCTAAACATTTCGGAGGAGATATTTCATCCGCTCCTTAGAGGTCTTGATTTAAACACACTGTTGTTCACACAGTCTCTCAGCTTCACTTTTTCCATATGCCGTCTCGCAGTGCCAGATTATCTAAACTCCTGGAGACGCCTGAAATGAATATTTCTCTTGGCTCTCGACTTGTCAGCATGAAATTACGCGTTCGCTAAAATAACGGCCGGTGTCAAAGTTGCACGTTGTCTAAGGAATCAACGGCCTGCCAGTTGGAGAGAGGTGTGAGAAGAGGGAGTCACCCTACTGTCTTTTATTTAAAACAGTCGCTCTTGTCTCAAAGTGGTGTACACGCAAGAGGTCAAGGTTTGGCTTGTTAGTGTGCTCCCTTTAGCTCCTGCTGGTAGATGAGGGAATTACACGATGTGGTAAATGAAGAGTTTATGATATATTTTGCTGTTTTTTTTAGTTATTATTACTTAATCAAAACAACCCAAATGCAGTTTGATTCATATTAATTGGAATGCACAATTTTTTTGCAAAAATTATTAAAAAAATTATAATACAAGATGAACAGAGCAATTAAAGTTTTGTTTTCAGATGTTTATTACTATTTTGAATTAGATTTTCTTTTAATACTATTTAAGTTTACTTCAATTTATTTTTTTGCAATTTTGTTATTTACTTTACTTTTTATGTTGATTATATATAATGATTTAATTTTTATTTTAGTGTAATTTTTTTTGTTAACATTTAAGTGCTTCAATATTTTCCCAAATTTTCGTTTAGTTCAAGTTATTGCAAATTATATTTTATAAAATTTCAATAAACTGGAATGTTTTAATAGTTTCAGTAAACAATAATAAACCTTGATGGTATGAATGTTTTACCATTGCATGAATTTTTATGGAGGCTTTAATAAAACATGAAACGGACTTTAATGTTATTTCCTGTCTGTTGCCTTTGCCATGGTGCCATCAGCCAATAAGAATTATCAGTGCACTACAGCTACGGCTCTCACTAAATCCTTGGTGTATCGAGTCAGATCCCTAGGCATGACTTGTTGGTTTTGACTAAATCCTTGATGTTTCGAGACTTACCCTAACCTATACTCTAAACCTAACCATATGTAGATACCTATTGTCTCTGAACGTGACAAAAAAACAATCATCTGACTCAAAACAAGAATTGGTCACATGGCATTCATTGAGTGGCCATGAGGAAAGATGGCAGATTTTAGATTGCCTATGTAAAATTTATGTCTAACCTCAAAAAGATGCTTAAATTATATTTTTCATTTTAATGTGTGGAAAATCATTGTAATTCTTTCTAAATGTAATACATGTTTGTTTTTAAATTCTCCGGACGGGCCCCTGATTAAGAAACCCTTAAAGTAGATCACTCACTGCCTCCATTAAATATACATCTGTTTCTTTTTAATTTATTGGGTAGACATAAATACTGCAAAACTTTAGACAATACACAGAGCCCTTTCACACACAGTAATGCTAACAAGGCTTGGACTAATTTCATTTTCTCAATTTGGTTGCTGATGTCCGTTACAAGCGCAAGCTGCACGCAGCAGTGAAATATCGAATACTCAATAGTGAAACAGCAATGATCGATGACATATCCGTTTGCATGTGGTTGGCAAAAACCTAGCGATTTAATAATAGCGTTGCAGATTCATGGAGGCGTGCTCAAATTGTGTTGCATGTCAACATTTGGCTTCCCCCACCCAAAACATGTGCTCCAAATGAGGCTTTTAATGTGTTTCCCTGCTATTCCAAGAGAACAGCAGGCTCTGATGGAGTGCAGCCTTCAGATTGGCAATGGGTCATGAACCATAGTCAGGGGAGAGCAAATAAAATCAATGCTTCATATCAAACCATGTGCTTCATTCATCATCGCTAACCTTTACTTACGACGTGGGGTCGCCTACTGCAAGACTCCGGGAACCAAATATTGGATACAACCCATCAATATGTATGAGTATTTTTAAACACATTTCTTTATGGAACATTACATAGTATTACGTCAATATCGTGTAATTGCTCATTCGGATAAATTTATGATAGATTTTGGGCCGGTTTATGTGCAGAATTATGGCTCGTTGAATGTAGTTCATGCCTTAGGTTTACCAATAAGACCCCAATCCAACACATAATTCTGATTTCATGCTCAGATTTGCAACACGGTGTCCAAATCATGTTCTGTTTTTAATCCCAGCCTACAGAAGCCAGCTGTGTTTAGGTCCAGACTTTGTACAGTATCAACGGCGCTGGAACTTTGTCAAGAAAAAGATGTAATGAGATCTAAGGAGGTGAACAAACGTCCCTCTGAGATTTACTCCAGCCAAACGACGCAGGCTGACCATAGCTCGAGCCTTCAGTCTGATTTATGTGCTACTTTATCTGATTTAATGAGCATTTCAACAATTAGCTTAGCCGGTATCAGAGCGTGGAGTGCTCTATCAGTCATGACCTGCGAAACTGCAGCTGGTTTTTTTAACGACGGCAAACATGGGGTTTCTTTTTAATGGGCGGATATCACAGCTCGGTCGCCGACGAGGCTTGTTATGTCATCTTGTAAAGGAGCCGTCATTTCTGTCTTTCCGCACCACCGCCGCTGACTTTTTAGGGGAATAATATATAATCTCTTAAAATAGCCCGTCCCATGCTGCAGGTACGAGGAGTCTCCACGGAGGAAGATTGGACGATCAATTAGAGCCGCGACAGCTGCTTGTTGTCCCGACCGGTCATTAGTAACTTAATCAAGAGTAGTTTGATGCTTATTCAAGCAAAAATGAATTAAAAGTCCATCTTCCGGTGCAGCAAATGAGCATGGTGTTTTGATTTCAATGGTCAATGCGCCGGGAAGGCACAAGGCCTCTGTTGACATGTGAAGGGGTCGGTGAAAGATTTCTTCACCCCCTGTGTATATTGTGAAATGTAGTTCGGTGTAGCGCAAGACTTTGTGTAGTTCCACCTACAGACGCACGCATTTATTTTTCTAGCACTGTGGGGACTTTCCATCGACTTCTGCTGTTTTTATACCAAGCTAATGATATTTTCTAGCCTTGAACCCTTTTATCTTTTGATAAAAACAGTTTTTCTTATGGGTTTACAGTGTGGGTCGACATCAGGTTTTACAATCCTTGGCTAAATCTGACCCACACACTCTGTTCTTTGAGTCTTTAGAGAGGTGACGGAACAAAGGTTCAGGTGTACTGTAGATTTCACCTCGGATAGCCTTAAAAATAAAAAACGGCACACAGTCATAATGTCATGTTGCTAAGCAACAACTAACATTTTATTTTACCGATTTTCATCATGTTCCGTGTAATAGAGGATGTGCAGCTTTGCAGCTTGTAAAGCAGAGAAATGAATCTTGTGTTCTTTGTGTCCCTACAATTTTCATCCATATTCAATGTTCTGTTTTTCTATTTGAAGTGAAATTCAATTTCTACGTGGAAAATTTCATGTCAACGATACAAGGTAACCTCATTACAAAAATATGATTGGGAAACAAAATGAATACATATGTTAACCCATTAACATGAATAAAAAACTATTCTGCATAAGATTCATCAGATTCAACAGTAATTCAGTTGTTTATCGGGCATGTCTCCCCAACTGGATGTGATTTAACGGTCTGATCCAAGAAGCCTGTGTAAATCTGGAGCATATGTTGCTAATAAAGGGAACGGTCTAGGTCTAAACCTGAACTCTTTAAACTGAATTTAGCTCTCGCTGTCATTCATAAGATCTGCATTAACTCTGTGAACGGTGAAATGCATTTTCGCACGTTCCTCTGCCAATGCGATATTTGATATTGCTCGAACTTGACTGACAACTGTCTCCACACATTTCAAGTCTCTGCGGATTGCTTGAACTTGTTTTGCAGAACTGCAAATAGCTTGTATTGAACAAAAATCAACCAAATATATTTGATTCATCATGCATTTTAATAAGAGCATGGTGAGCCACACCTTTTGAAAGATGTGTGGGACGTAGAAGCCGATCAGTAGAGAGGGGAAACGTTTCAGCCGAAAGTGAACATTCTGTCATCATTTACTTACCCACATGTCGCTTTAAACCCCAAATACAATAAACTGGAGCTTTCAAGCTTCAAAAAGCTCCATAAAAATTGTCCATACAACTGGCATGACTTCTCTAGTGAGCACATCAAAGACATCTAGCCCAGATACCGGGATCTTTGGTAAATAGTGGCTATTTCTCCCAAAAAGCTATCATGTGGCTCCAGAAGACTTAGTAATATAGCACTTAGGGACCACTCTGCTGCTTTTTGTAGCTTTAGAGCTTCAGTCGCCATTCATTATATGTGAAGGATTTCTTCTTATGTGATTCAAGGAGTCTCATACAACTCACAATTTGAATCTGATCAGACATTTTTGATATTTAAAACATTTCAATTGCTTCATTTATGAAGATCTATATTATATTAGTTATACTACAATGAAAAAATATAGAAAAATGTGTACCTTCTAAAATAATGATCGAAAACCAGCACATTTATCTGCTGTAGAGAAAAAAATACTGTCTCCATATCGGTCACAGAGGACAAACTTGCCCTTGGATAAAATTGCACAATTTTCTTCCTCCTCGGTAAACACGGTGAGAGCTGGTAGTAAAACTATTTGACACAGTTAAATTAATCACATCTTCATGCCTCAGGCGCCCCATGTGAATCTCGGCATGGTACCGGGACAGACAGGATATTGGCACGCTTTAGATTAGCAGACAGAAAAGGACAGTCTGTGTCAATGTCTGTCTGAAACCTACCCCAGACGCAACATACCCGCGAACGCACGTACGCAGGCGTATAGATAAACGTTCTATTTTTATACATGCCATTCTCAAAGATAAATTATTTGCCCTCTTAGATAAATAAGGCCGATGATGTTTGTTTGATTAAAATCGCACTCGCTGAAGTCTAACCGAGAAGAGTCAAGGTTTACGAGAGGCCTACGAACAGTAATGATTCCTGGAAAAATCTCAAGGCTGATGGACACATAATAGGCCCGTTCTGCCTCTCATGTGGTCCTATCTGCGAGTGACGCATGCGCCGCTTAATCCAGTGATTCAACTCGGCAAAACCCGACGTTTTATGAAAAGCAAATGCAATAAATTATAGGATTGCCCAGTGCTTCCATTATGTATTTGATCTTCAGACACAATTTGGTTTTCGGTAATGAATTGGGTTGCGATTTGTGAGTGAGGGACGATATAATCTCCTGTTTTTAGCTGGTCTGAAATGAGCAGTATTCTCAAAGGAAGGCTGTAAAACAACACATTGTGTCACAGATTAGACAAATCCATTAAGCTCTAATTAAATCACGAGATACTGCACATTACTGTTCATCCAGAGCTACGCTGCCCTTTATCAGGAAGGCCCTGCAGACTTTTATTTGATTTATTTCATTAGCTTGTTATTACTTCACATCCTAAAAATAATGCACTTCGCAAAGTAGCTTTTTATAGATTGTGTCTCTGTAGTTTTTATAAAAAGCAATTTTCACTTTTTTGCCTCTCAAGAAAACATCATCTAGCTAATCCATATTGCATCCCATGCTGTTTTTAATCATCAGCTTTAAAGTTAGGGTTTAGTGTCTAGTGTCTGAAAAAGCAGATATTTATATCAAAAGAAATGTTGGCAAGCTAAAGCGTTTCCTTGTGTCATGGTGCTTCCTTCCTAAATCTGCCCTTTAACCTGATGTTAGACTGGTGCTCTTGTCTCGAGCTGAGCTACCTGGTGAGAGGGCAAGAGTGTTAATTGTAAGATCGCTGTGACCCCTGAGGCTTAGGTGTCTTACACATCCCACTTCACTTTCTTTTCAGATATACTGTCACAGTTTTTACCGCAGAGAATATTTCTCAGGCTGGGTTTAGTTTTGGAATTTCTGTATCAGCATTTATCTTTAAGTCTTGGCTACAAAATGATTTTTAACTTGTATTGTGCCGTTGCCTTGGGAAAAGTACAGGCTTTTTTACACTAATTGGGCCAAGTTGTCAAAGTACTGTTTTTGGTCAACAAATGTAGTAATTCATAAAATGCTGTAGGCTATATATGCATTACATTTATGTCAACATTCCCAAATCACTCATTTATAAAAATACCCAGAGCACACGGTTCATCTATTCTGGAATAAATGCATATTTATTATATAGTTGACTTTTGCTTGACTGTATGCCAATGTGGTTTTATTGTGTTCCCTTTGTTTATCCTAGAGATATAGTAAAATAATACTGGACTTGAATGATAATGTTTTAAAAACACATGCATATACAAAACACTTTGCTTGAAAAAACATACTTGGGTAAATGAACTTTGGACTTTATACCTTCATGACAATTTTGGATCCTAGTTACCCATGATTCATAGTTTCTGACCAAAATGCATAAAAACAGACCTACCCAAACTTTATTTTTGATTGTAAAAAATACAGAACGAGACTCTTTTGTATAGTTTCATGTGAATTATGTGCAATCTCAACAATAGTAAACTGTAGTAGAAGGTCTGGATACTAGTGTTTTGAACATCACTATAGTAAAATAATTTTTTTTAAATAGTTTAATAATTTACTATAGTAATACTAAGTAAATACTATAGTATACTGAAGTTGTTTATATAGGCTTCCACAAAAATGTGCTATATATATATACACATATATATAAATATTTTGTATTTGTAATCCATTATATTGGATACTAAGTGGCAGAAGTGACACAGTCAATGGCATTGCAGTCAAATGTTTTCATAAACTATTTAAACATTTTTGATGTAACCTAAGCCACTGCTCCCCTGCAATACCGCGATAGCCCACACTTTGGGAAGCACTAAATTAAAACATTAGTGCACTTTAACCTTTCCTATGACGTTAATTCCATTTGTCTTCCAATACAGTCCGTGCACAGTCAGTTAAGACATTAGTAGACACATTAGGACATTTACAGTCTCTCCGTGTCCAATCTCCTACCAGGTGGCTTGAATATCCTGACATACGCATTACGATAACATACATGTTCAATTCAGAACGGCGCATGCTGGGGGGTAGATAAATTGAGACAGATTAAAAGAAATAGGCAATTTTACAGAAGACAAAATAATGAAAATAAATGAGAAACTCTACGGTCATTTGCGCACACGTCCAGCATTCCTGGCCCAGCGTGTCATGCGGTTGTCTCTGCGCAGCTAATAAATTCACCCCCAACAGTATGACGCTGATGGCAGGTTTCCCTTGCTAAGCTCCTGCCGCACATTAACTTATAAGTACCCGACACATGGAAATTGGCTTTTATATTTTCTGCCCCTCTGCTCTTGTTGGAACTTATCCCAGACAGATGTGTCTTTTTGAAAGATTACACTGTACTGCAAAAAAAATCTCCATTAGAATCAGTGGAGATGTCAGGGAGATATTAACGGGTTAGAGGTTACAGTGATGCAGGGCGCTTCTAGATCATTCTAGATCATTCTAGATCATTTTATGATTATTCTTTCACTGCCAGGATTATTTTCAGGGTACGAATTTATTGTGGGCTAGTAGGTGCCAAAACATCCCAGGTGTTGTTTGGAAATACCATCTGTTTCATTAATTTAAAGTATTCCAGAAAATTACGGACCCCCTAGGAATGATGTATGAAGTGAACATATTCCTCAAGCACACGAGCGTTTTAAATACCATTCTGTAAAGAAAGAAAACCTTGGATGGCTTAAGTGCTCACAGCATGTGTAAACCGATAAGTGTAAAAACTAAGCACTGAGAATATCTGTAGGTTACAGTGATTAAATAGGCTAACAGACTTTTGCCTAGCTGTTGAGACCGGTTTTGAATAGTAATACCTGGAAGTGACCTGTGGGGTGCCAGGGTAGACCTGTCTTGCCTGTGTTTGACGTATTCACCCTCAGGGGGCAGAGAAGCGGTAGACTCCCACACTCTCTGTTTAACCTCCTGTCACTATGGGGCAGTGAGCAAGACCCATTTGAACCCTAATAAAGTGGACAAGCACTCACATATGCCTGATTGACACATTTACCAAAATAAATTTCCAGCATTACAAGTAAAATCTTTCAGTAGCTAGAATTATAACGTTTATCTCAATCTTACATTTACGTTATGCATGTTAACTCCATTTCATTTCTGGCTGTTTGTCATTCAAAGCCTACTCAGTTTGCAATATCTTTTTACCTCAGGTAAACAGTGCACTTAATTAAATAGTTTATTTAATTACACCTATACATTTCCATTAGTGCACTTAAAGTGCTCTTTTTTCACATACCTGTATTAAGTTTGTACTTAAAGGAATTTTTACCCCAAAATGAGAATTCTTTAGTTTATAGTTATATATACTATAAGTATTATTACTATTTGGGGTTTAGATATAGTAAAAATATAATAAATATGCATTTATACCAGAATAGATGAAAGAATATATTTGAATGAGCGCCGGCACCCGTTCAATACTATTGAATGGACACAAAACCAATGCAAGTGAATGGGTGCCGGTTAACAACATTTTTCAAAATATCTTTTTCTGTGTTCTGCGGAAGAAAGAAAGTCACACAGGTTTGAAATGACAAAATGGTGAGTCAATGATGACAGAATTTTCAGTTTGGGGTGAAATATAATTTCAATATACTAAAAATACAGTTTTTATAATTATTTGTATCTCACAATAACACAGTTGAGTACGGTAAGTTCATCTTAAAAAGTATTGAAGACATTTTTTATATATTTACTTACTTATTACTGTACTAGCAAAATTATTGCACTTTATTTAAGTGAACTTTAGTGCACTTTTTTTGTCTGGGATGTTGCGGATACTTATATTGCATCCCAATTTACCTACAAACACTATACCCTAAAAGTATAAACTGTTTTTGTGATGGGACAGTATATCAATACGTAGAAAAATAGTATGCAAATATTACTAATGCTCATAATGTGCAACAAATGTGACTGTTGTTGCCTTGACGCATGTTATTAATAATTTCTTATGTAACATTTTTTTCAATTTATTCATTCAGTAAAGCATCCCTTATTTAATTAATTAATGAATCAATAATTATTCATTTAGTGCAGCGACCCTTAAACTCCTCCCTTTTGCAAAGAGCTTTAATTTTTCACCACAAACTGTACATCATTTGGTTACTTTAAGGATTATCCTTTCAACCTTTAATACATTTAATTTTGAATCCCATTGAGGATGGATAGTATACAAACAGAGTTAGTACAGCACAGAATATATTGCGTCCTACATAGCAACAACCTTTCAAACGAGACGTTGCTTATGTCATAGTCATGGGTCCGGTTACACAAGTTCAGCCTTTGTTATAATTAGAAAGGATTAAAAATGTATATGAACGAATATAAACACAGTCGAAACAAAACGTCTTGGCCTAAGGGGGAAGGCTGCTCTGCCCAGCCAACCCCCAGGGGGTGCTTCCTTAGCGATGGATGGAATGCCTGTTCTTAACCAGTGTTTGGGTAAGAAGGAAGGTTGGTGAGATACCTGTTCTTAGCCATATGTTTGGGTAAGAAGAGAGGTAGATAGCACACTGACCTAACCTACTGGAGGGTGGAAAGGTGCTTTCGCAGGCATACACCCCCCGGATGCCAGTCCTACATGACACCATGCAGGACGTGGGCTGACACCGGGTTTACGCGAAGGTTGTTAACCCTTGCAAAGGTGTTCAACCCGCAGCTCTACAGATGTCTGCTAGAGAGGCGCTTCTGGCCAGTGCCCAGGAGGCGGCTATACCCCGTGTGGAGTAAGCCCTCACTGCCAATGGGCATGGGAGATTCTGAGATCAGTATGCCGTCGTAACGGCATCCATGACCCAGTGCGCCAGCCTCTGCTTGGAGACAGCCTTCCCCTTCTGCTGACCTTCAACACAGACAAGGAGCTGATCAGAGCTAATGAAACTCTACGTGCGGTCCAGGACACAACACGAATGGGCTTGGGTCTTCCTCCCCGATGGGGAGCGCCTGCAAGTCCACCACATGGTCCCGGAAGGGAGAAGTGGGAACTTTGGGCACGTATCCGGGCCTGGGTCTCAAGATAACGCGAGAGTTGCCAGGGCCGAATTTAAGGCAATCCGGGGACACAGAGAATGCTTGGAGGTCCCCTACCCTCTTGAAGGACGCGAGCGCCATCAGGAGGGCCGTCTTACTCGTCAGGTGAGGAAGATCGGAACCTCCGAGGGGATCTTGGCTGGCCCAGAGGACCCCCCCAGGACCCACATTAGGGTCCCAAGAGGGTATGGAGCGGAGATGGGGCCATCTCAGTCTCTTCTCGTCCCGTCTAGAGACCAGACATGGAGGTTCCAGAGGTGTGATTGTGCGGTTACACATAACACTTGGTGCTCCTCTTCCCTGACGGCTCCTGGGGGGTGGAAGGTGTGTTTCCGCCCATCCCGCGGTCAGCTGTGCGCAAGGGCATCCGTGCCGAGGGAGGCCTTGGACAGGGAGTACCAAAGCGGGTAATGGTGGTGTTGCGGGAGGCGAACAGGTTTACCTCGGCCTGTCCGAACAGCATCCAAATGAGCTGGACTGCGGGGGCGTTGGCTGTCTGGTTCAGTTTACCCGGGATGTGTGTGGCCCGCAGGTAGCGGATCACCTGTTGACTCCACATGAGGAGGCGTCGAGCAAGTCGTGTTAACCCTGACGATTAATGTACGCCACAGCTGTAGTGCTGTACTTGGACCAGCACGTGCTTGTCCGGCACGAGAGGCCGCAGACAAATTTCATTGGCCTTTTCTATAGTAGTCAGAGTTGATTGGTTCTCAAGGGCGAACCCCATCTGTCGTTCTCGACACAACGTTCGAGAGACCGACAGAAAGGGAACTAAACATTATAGCACGGGAAACATACCAACTCATAAAATAGCATGCCTTACGGCTGACACTTCGAGTACGCTGCATGCAATAAATAATGGAGTTCACCTGCTGCGAGCAGAACATGCTTCATTATGCCTTGATTTGGCAAGGCGAAGACAAAAGGGAATACAAACATTTGCAGTATAAAGTGTTGTAATGGTTATCTGATAGCCGTGCTGTTTAAGTCAACAGAATCCTAATTCATTCACATTCATCCAGTTACGCCCCCTTTTTCCAGTTTACAAGAAGACAATTAAACGCACATTAGTAAGTTTTTACGATGGCAGAAATTCCACTACAACGTGCACCTTTTAGGGATTTCCAGCAGAGCTCGGTAATGATCGTGGAGACTCGCTTGCACAGCTGTTGGCACACATGGGCAAAAATGCTTGATACTGTACAGGTGTGCGTCACCCGAAAAACACAAAACATAAATTCAGAAAATTACAGGTTAAAAGTTGAATGTACCATCTGCGTGATATTCTAATATTGGTATATTCAATTGAAAGTATACGGTATGCATCCTGTGGAAAGCGTATGAGTAGTGTGCAACCACCATGTTGGCCACACAGGGAAAAAATGCATTGACTACAAAGTTTAATCTAAAGTTCAAATTCCTTTTGCGATGAGGTCAAGTTCACAAAGGAAGCCGTAGGTCTATGAATGCTCATCTTTTATAGTCCGTCATAACGAAGGATCAATGCATGCACACACATCACAAACAAAGCATCAGTGATTGCAATTCTACATCATTCCGAGACAGGGCCCGGCGCATTCCAGCCAAATAAATGCAAATGCCTGTGAAACATAAAATTAGGCATATTTTTGTCACTTGGGGATGTCAATAAACAATGAAGACATTGTAATGAGCTGTATGAAAAAACATCTATCAGCACAGATGGAACGAAGCAGGAGAGAGACGGTTATTGAATGTTCATGGGTGCCGCTACCCCCCAAAGTGATGGATCTCGCGCCAGCGCTCCAGGGCTCACGCGACCCCAACACCAGATTAAATCTGACACTCATGACCGCAACTGTCAGGGCCGCGAAACGAATGGAAAACCAAGAGCGACAGACTAATTAGGTCTTTCCTGAGAGGTGGTTTATTTTCATATTTACTCCGGAGCGGTGAAGGCCAAATGCCGGCTCACCCCCCTAGAACTACCGTTCCACACAAACAGATCATAATTACAAAGAAAATAGCGCTGATTGCTTTTTGATTGGGTTAATAGGCATATTGAAACATACTTCATCTACTGGCACATGCAGGGGACATCGGGGTGAGAAAAAGCACAGGTTATTGGCCTCTATTAGTTCCGAAGACGCACGGTAATGGTTTTTAATGAAAATTGTTTGTATTAATCTTGTCTGGGATGAAACATATTGAAAGCACAGGGCCGGGACTCCATTATTCGTCAAAATTACACATAAACAGAGAATGAATCATGGGTCAAGAACGGCACAGAATGCTGTAAATTACAAGCCATATTTACTGATTTATGGGACTGTCCTCTCGCTTTTATGGGTTTGTCAGGAAGATGGACGGGTGAGGTACTGACTCAAGATTCTAGAACGGGCACAAAAGTCAATGTTAAGATACAGTGTGTGAAGCTGTGCGTTATACATAAGACGTTCACATTTGAATGAAGAGTTGATTTATAAATTTAGGACTTTATTTTCTTACATATGTTCTTATATTTTCTACTCAATCATTTGGTTAAAAAAAATCAAATTTAAGTGATGTCGAGGAGCTTCATTTGTTTACAACATTGGGTAACTAGAAATGTCAATTGAGCAATACAATGAGTTTAAAAATGTACAGACAAATATGCCTGAATTATTCAGCATAATGCAATTATATTTTATTCATCTGTTTATTATGGTTTATTGAATTTAATAGCAGTATGTATGTTTATACAGGTATGTCTATAATTTATATACAAATATATTTTATACACGTTTTGTTTTCTATTGTTTACTAAATGCAGAGGTAAAACTTTACCAGCCCCTGTGGATTATTGCACCCTCTGGTGGTTCAGAAATAGAACAAGATGTTGGTGTGTCATTCAGACAATTGAAGTGCTTAGCATGCTGCTGCCCCACTGAGTACATAAATGAGCATTAATTGGACATTATCTCCTTTTCACTTGGAAGCCTATAGGAATTCTCTACTAAATAGCTATTGGGATTTTGTCAATGAATGGAGACTGAGACTTGATTGAGAGTTTGATTTACAAACAAAGGTTAGAATCAGAAAGAGCTTTATTGCCAAGTGTGATTTATACACACAATGAATTTGTATTAGTGACAGAAGCTTCCAGTGCAGATATTGAGAGTGACAAGACAAGTTAACAACATTCTTCAAAGTATCTTCTTCTTTTGTGTTCAGCGGAAGGAAGTAATGCAGGTTTGAAGTGACAAGGCGGTGAGTCAATGATGACAGAATTTTCATTTAAGGGGTTTTAATAGCATTTTAAATGCATTTTCTTGCTGGAGGTGGTTTCCATCTTACTTGTATCTAAATGATTCAGCTTTTTATGTTGCAGGGTTGGTTTTTGATCTTCCCTCACGCATAATTATAGCGTAAGCTTGAGCCTCGCTTTCTGTGATATCCAGACCAATAAAATTACACCTCATTCAGCTCATTTTTCATTCTCTCGCCACTGTACTTCTCTAAATATAGCCTGAACTTGAGTTTCCCATGCCAACCACAATACAAGATAGAGCCTCAATTGCTTGATTATAGCATTACCATTGACCTCAAGCATGTACGAAAACAGACATTAGCTACAAGTATTCCCGATGCGCTTGCTTGTTTTGATAAGATCTCGTAGTTGAACGGAATGACAGTGTGCTCCAGAGGCACCAGACTGTATGAACAAAATATCACTGTAAATTACTTCAGATGTCATTTGTGGCCCCATTTCCAAAATACTGGATTTCATGGTATGATAGAAGTGTATCTGTGTCATTATTATTTTAAGTCTGTTGTAAAGAAGTAGCAGTGAGAATATCATCTGTTCTTAAATGAATCCCGTAGTGCCATTAAAATACTTTTGTTCAGTTGTCTAATATATATTTTTTAATTATTTTCCTGCATAAATCCTATGAACCTCTAAAAGCTTAATATTTTCATGCACGATAACTTAAGAAATACTTTATTGACGTGATTCCTTTTCTTCCTCTCATCTGAGCACCAAATTCTTTTCGAAAGCCGCCCCTCAGAAGACTTTCACCGCTCTTATCGGGTTCCCCTCGCAGAGTCTGCAACCCATCTTCCTTCCGGGGGATTAACCCAAAACATGTTTTGTTTGATGGCACCGGGCGGATCTGGCTGTGGGATTTCAATAAGACGCCATTTCACTCTTGGCCAGAAAGATAATGGACCGAATGGAGATGGATCAAATAACGTTTCCCTTTTGCCACAGCAGATCAGAAAAATTCTAGGTACAGAAGTGCGAAATACTATAATAATACAATCTGAAATGCATTTTGTTTCACACGAAGACCCGTTTTGAGTTAGACTTACCTATAAACAGGCCAGCAGAAGCTAGTAAAGAGGAAAATAAGAGAAATGTGATATGTGACTGTCTGGTGCACTCTGGGGTGCTGACTCCTCAGGACAGACATTGATGTGGATGAAGAGAGATAGGCTTTCTTTCCCGGATATTGTTAACAACGAGTCAAAGTGAAACTAAAGCCACAGTTAGGGGCTGTTAAGAGTCATTTTCCCGTGAATTGAAGGTTGTGTACATTCAATGTCGGTTGAGGGCTAGTTAGAGAACATATCGAAATTGCACCCCTGAGCGTAAGGGTTTATGAGAGGGTCTTAAACATCACAGTCGAGTGAGGATTGGTCCTTGTGGTTATTAACTCGATTCTGAAAAGATTTGAGTTTCACAGCCTGCTGCGATGATGTTTCTTACCGAGTTCACTGTGGATTTAAAGGTGACCTTCAGAAATTCCTGTGACTGCTTTTCTCACGGTGAATTATTTACAGTTTACAATGGTTCTGTGTGTATGACAAGTAATGGGATTTCTGGTGTTTGGTTTAAATGATTTGAAAAAATTGATTCAGAAACTTAACACTCTGTTGGTGTTACACATCTCCAAGCATATGATTGCAAAATATATCAATTAAAGGTACAATTTGTAAAAACCACCGTTTTGCGCAGAATCAAAACAGCAACAATGCAGTAGCTTGATGACGCTATGAAGGAGCGTGGAATGATGGGATCTGTTGTCTTCAACTCCACAGCGGATGGCCATCAGTCAGACGGGAACGAGAAATAATTTAAGTGGATGAGGTAAAGTACTTAAGTTTTATAAATGTTGCGTGTAATTGTGGCCAATAAATAAGTGATTGCTCAAAACAAGCTGGATGCTAGACACTAATTCCGCATTTGTCCACGAAGCTGTTGTCAAGTGGTTTCTACGTCAGTAAAGGCGCTAACAAAGGGTACAAGGCACTGTTTAGAATGCCAGTTTTCTCACGATTTACATGTAGTTGGAAACATTTGATATATTGTAAGTTCTCAGCTAAACAAAATATATAACACTGGCCTAGTGGTTTTTGTATATTTTACTGCAAAATTCTTACAAACTGCACCTTTAACTTTGATCCGCCTACGCTTTGCATAGCATGTAAGAAGCATCTCACAGATGGCTACAAATGATGTCCGCTAACACACTAATGAGCCCAGGCTACCTTAACAGCACAAAGGACAAAATAACGTTGGTGTAACAGCCAAAATAAATCCTCTCTCTTGCTTGTGTTAAAACATATGCTGGTGCTGACAATGATACATACTTTGTAAATGAATCACTGTGGTTTTATTTGGCAGATCTATTGTTGTTCTTGCAGAGCTGTTTTTCTGTAACATTCCTCAGTCATTATGCTGAGAGCAGTTAGTTAGATAAAATCTCATACTGAACAGTACAGTTCTCTTTAGCATTGCACAAGTTTTCTTTCTCGTGCACGTTTAAATGCAAATGTTTAGTTTTGAATGAAAGAGAAAACTTGTGCTGCTGCGGCAGAATGCTATTGAAGGGTGAAGGTAAAAGCCGGCTAAAGCTTTGTTTTTGTGTTGCATTCACGAAGCTGAATGGGTACCGCCATTGTTTGGTAACCAACATCCTTTAAATGTTCTGTTGTGTTCTGCGGAAAAAAAGAAAGTCATACAGGTTTGCAATGAGGGCGAGTAAATAATGACAGAGTTTTCGTTTTTGAGCAAACTATCCCTTCAAACCTACACATTTGAAGTTCTTAAAATATATGTTTGTCATAAAAATAGTATAAAGGGATTAAGGGTTAAATCAGGGATCTGTAAATAATAAGTAGATGGTAATATAAAACAAACATGTTGCTGTCTGAAAGCATAACATTTAGTTCATATATGTTGAACAGCTTTCATTAATGTTCGCTAATGTCTCCCAGTGCAGAAGATCACAGGTCTGAGAAATTGTCATTGACACAGCTATAAATTACAGTTTTAGTCTGGAAAAACAAAACAGGTCTACCCATAAATCCTCTGAGGGTTTCTCTAAACACTGGTCAGGCTGCACTAGTCTGCTTGTATTTTATCCATTGTGCAGGTTTTAACCTTTATGAGCTTTATGTGTGTAACCTTGTTAGCTGTCCTTCATTTGTATGATGGCATAAATTACTGCAAACCCCACAGGCAAAAAACACAAATGAAATCTCTTTTAAGGTCCAATGTGTAATTTTTTGGAGGATCTTTTGAAAGAAATGGAATATAATATACATAACTATGTCTTCAGAGATGTATAAAAACTAGGGCTGTCAAAAGATTAATCGCGATTAAACGCATCCAGAATAAAAGTTTGTGTTTACAAAATATATATATGTGTAGTGTGCATAGTAATTTTGTATTTATTAACACACACATCCATGCACATATTTAAGCAAAAACAAAAAATGTATAAACATTTTTATACAATTTCAATTGTTGATAAATCTAAATAAATACATTTAAATATTTCCTAAATATGTATACATGTGTATGTGCTTGAATTTATAAATACTAAATATAATATGCACAGTACATATTTTTTGATGTAATCACAAAGTTTATTCTAGATGCGATTAATCACGATTAATCTTTTGACAAACCTAATAAAAATGAAGCGTTATGTTTTTATTACTATAGAACGACCTATTTCTATCGCCATGTTGTTTCTACAGTATCACTAAATGGACAAACTGTTTTCAATAGGGATATTTATGGCTTCTCAAATGTTTCTCATGAGGAAAAAAGTGTGATGTGTCTCATCTAAAGATTCAAATAAAAAATTGTAATGGTCAGTTTCTATTTAAACTTGACAAGATTGTAAATCCTGTAGTCAAAGCATAGAGATTTAAGTATGAACGTCAACGTTTCTCATATTTTTCCAAACCAAAATATCTGTCGTACACTACACCCGTGAGTTTATAACTCCATGCTATTGCTATTTCAACATATGATCTGTGTTTATTTTAAGGAACTGTAGGACAAACATCAAAGACAAACTTGATATGTCGAAGAATATAACTGAAAACTCCATTTAATCTTCTGTGCTTTAAAAGTTGGACCTCTGAGCAATAAAATTTCCCTCCGGGTCAAACTGAACAGTATGTGTACACATTTATTAAAACGGCCAAATAGATGAATGAGAAAAACATGTGTCAAGAAGGCCAGACAGCATTACAGTTCGTTCCGAGCACTGAAAGTGTTTTTGGACATAATTTGAATGAAGGTATTATTACCCCCATAACTGACATGTAGCAGAATCGGACCCTATCCAAACATATAGATGGATTTTAGTGCAGCAGTCCCAGCCACGGACCATGTGGTCCAGCTGTTTAACCCAATTCAGAGCTTTTTGAAGCCATGTGGTTCTCCGTGCCGACCCGTTGAATGTGCACTCGGCGTTTTCACTCGTACATTTGGCAGAGAAATGTGGTTCTCCAGCAGAGAGGTAGTAACAAGTAAAGCCCTCTGATTAGCAGGCTTTAGGTCCTGCCAAACACTCTGTCAGTTAGCCGAATACCCCACGTCTGTCCTGGATTAAATCTTTTAATGCGTGTACCTTGTACTGAACGCACCCACCCGCTCTAACAGAATTCCACCTTTATTTATTGTGGAACGTTGCTTAGATCTCACCCCCCTTTCCATAAATTATTTCACTCAGTCCATCAATTCTCCACCTACACTACTGAGCCATTCAAAGCTCAGGGAAAAAAGAAAAACAAAGGCCAAACCAATAAAAGCTTCCTGGAGGGAGAGCCTGCCTCACCTCATCTATTAGTATATACAAATCTCTATTGTTATTTTAGCCTTCATGAAGCCATATGTGGAGCCGTGGGATGATTTCATTTCAGTCAATACATTGCCTTACGCGTTTAGGTTTTGGGGGGAAAGAAACAGGAAGTTTGCCAAGAGCAAGGTCAGACCACAACGTTTACTAAAGTGGGAAAGTTTGGGTCCAAATTGGACGTGCAAGGCCTAAGTAGACAGGATCACACAGGGGTTGTTAGACGTTAGAGTGAAGAGTTACACTGTGGTAATGTATGCTGTCTTGTATAATTAAAACACTCAAGTGCTTGAATTGTGCAGCTTTGTGTGATGCGGTAACGCAATTTCCACTGAAACAGGAAATTCGGGTGGGGCATATTGAGTCGCTCTGCCCACTTCAAATTAGCCAGTTGAGATTAGTTAACCTCACAGCCTGGAACCTGATGAGAAGATACAAAATAATTTCATAAAAATTGTTAAACTGCATTGGTGGAGGTGAATGACTGTGTGAAATGCTCATATCTTCGAAATGCATTTTTTAATTTTTTTGGAGCACACTAGTTTAAAAATATAACGTTTTTTATTTACTGCTGTTCTGTTCTTTAGCTTTACAGATGCAGTCAAGAAACCAAGATAAAATATTTACAATGAACTTACATCCATTACGTCAAAGTATCTAATTGCTTCACATGCTCATTCTCATGTACTTAAGTAGCGCTGTAATAAATTTCACACTTTGAGCTTTACTACCAAAAGGGTCTCTTAAAATTATGATGTAATGAAAGACTCAAAAGTCGTATTTGGGATTTTATGACATGCGGCCCACATGTGTGCGTAATTTACGATGCACAGCATATAAAAACATTCCTCTCTGCAAATGAAGGGATTCATTTCACCGTGCTAATAATGGACCATTGGCATATCATTTATCGGAGTTTGAAATATGCAACAAGTTCGCAATTGTTTTGGTTCGATGTATTACCGCTGACACATATGCTGCTCGAAGCTCTTGAATACATTAACAAAGCAAATGTTAGAAAATAATGGCAATGCGTTTTTAATGTTTGACTTCCGAAAAATCCTCAGGCATGCTGATTATTGAGTGCACTGATAAATAAGAAAATAAACAACACATTAAAACAGAATTGCTACGATTCAACAGACAGAAGTGGTTTGGTATGCAGATAAAGCTTTGATGATGTATTATTTTATTGAGTGCCACAAATAAGGCTGTTTTGCTGTTTATTAGTTTCCTCCAAATGCTGGATCATTCTAATTCATAACAGATGCACAACAGGTCAAACAGTTTTGATGTTTTTTCAAATCATTTTACTTCAAAGGTCTACTTCAAACAGGCCCTAGTGTACATCGAATGATCATTCATCAAGGTTTTCCTCCAAGTTTAGATCCACAGACCCTTAAATGTTTCTAATCAAGCTTATAAACGCAGATTTTCGGCTGGCTCATTACACCTAACTTAACCTCTGCGTGCCATGTAGATTTTGCTCGGGGACAGATGAAAAACGCATCAAGGATTATTTATTTCACTTCATCCAGTCATCATTCAGAAAGTGAATGCATTTCTATAGCCCATCTTTGCATAATTTGCCGGAAACATTATTAGCGCACATAATGTGCATAATCACTTTCTGTTGGTCAAATGAGGCATCATATATGACCGTGTCGGTTTGCTTGTGGGCTGATTTTTTCATTAAAGATGACATGAACAAGTGGGCTATACATTATAACAAATTTGATCATTTGCTTTTCAGATTCAGATTAAACCTATCAATTTAACAGCAGCAGTCTTAGGACAACAAAAGTTTAATGGCACGCTGTGCTGAAAAATCATGGTCATAATTGTATTTTCTTTGTTGCACAGTGGAGCAAACGACCCATTTGAGACCTGAGAAGAATAGCCGTGTGGCAACATCGCCCCGACGTCTCATAGATGTAGGCGGATGAATAAGGTTCAAAAGTAAATGTCACGAGACGAGACAATATGCGGGGGATAAGGCTATTTTTGTAATAGCACTCGCAGATGAAAGCAAAAATTATTTAAATGCATGGAAATAATATTTACACATGTGCATGAATGCCAAGACGATGTCCACACATGGACACGCGTCATTTCCGACTGTCGTCTCCTTCCACGGTGCCGTCTGATCCAACCCACATTTTCCTGCTAATTGAACGCTTTATGTAGGAGTAGATGACGTCACCCAGAAATTAAATATAATCATTTTTACCAGCCTGCCGTGGTGCGTTGTGGTCCACGTTCACTCCCACGCTGAACTTGCATATTGCAGCGAACAGCATGCAGGCCACAAGAATTCATTTGATCTCGTGGTTCACTGAGGGAAGACTGCTTCTCACAGCTCTCCGCGTCGGCGTGGGATTTGAGGTTGGACCGCAGCCAAACACCATCAACAGTCCTTAACGCACATTTTAGCAAATCATCTTCTTCCTCCGCCATATATACTAAACTCGCCGCATATTGATGCAAAAACTCAACTGGATTATCCAAAACACCGTCGCGTTAAAATTGCAGCTTGAAGGCCTTATTTTCTTTCAGACTTATTTTACTCTCTTATGGACTGAGAGTTGAGTCACAATAGTTAAACAGACTGTGTGGTCGTGTCTGATTGCAGGGTTGTCGAACTTAACTACAGCCTATTATGTGCATTATAGCTAACCACATGCGCAAAAAGATTACATCATGGTGGTCCCCTGATGATATGCGTGCTTATTTACTAAGTTCTTTAATACCAGGCGTGGTTGAGGCATGGAGTATGAAAACCACTGATTAACATTTGCAGAGGTACTTTATTTGAGGCTTACCTACACTTTGGAGTTGTAACCACTAGGTGGAGACATCGACACATATTCCAGACGTCGCCTGCAACTGAAGTTGTCAAATTCTATAGTCCAGTGGTTCTCAAACTTTTTTGCTTAAGTTCCCCTTTTTATGAATTTTTCAAGCCAAGTACCGCTTGACCAGACCGCAACATTTTGCATTAAAATACAGTGAAATGAGAGTCAGACAGTTATTATATCTGATGCCCCCAAGCATGTTTATTGCTAATAAACATTTCTGTATGAACCTTTACGCAACTATGTAAACCTCTTAAGTATTAGACATAACAGTTTGTAATGTTATGATGGCACTCTTAGGAATAAGGACTATACACACGCACGTCTGTGTTAACTCGTAGACGTCTTTATAAATCAGTGTTTTTCAATTCAGGAAAATCAACATTTCTTAACCTAACTTTCATTATTTCGGACCCAGGCAATGCATACATTATTTTTTAGGTATATTTATGTAGTCCTCATTTCATATAACAATACTATTATCATAATATATTGACATATTGATTTTCATTATTTATTCCTAAGTTTCTCTCAAGTACCGCCTCAGTACCCCTGGGGGTACGCGTACCCCCATTTGGGAACCACTGCTCTATAGTGTAAGCAGATTCCGGTTGTTTTTCTATTATGTTTTTAAAACATGTTGGTATTGACAGAATTGCAGATGATAAACATATGAATGATAACCGAGATAGCAAAGTTGGTTGACTTATCGATATTTTAATGTTTTATCGGTTGTCAACATTGAAACAATCTTTGCTTTAGGTATGTGTCTTTGACATCTTTGACAGTAGGTGTCATTTTGTAATAGATGCCTTAAATGATTCACGAAATCAGAATGAAGAAAATGCATTGGCTGTCCCAATGGTTGTTAAAAAAATATAAACTGTCTTCTAAAATGAAAAGATGTATTTGCAGAAGTACCACAAGAGGGCGCCCTTAGAACATCAGAACCTGTTTTGTTTCTTGGTCTGTCTAGTCTGACCCAGTGGATCTCAAAATTTTGACTTGAGGCCAAATATATGAAAATGTATAGGTCTACTCCTAATTTCTACAGTAAAATATTATATATCTTGGCATAACTATTAATATTTTATTTATTTAGTTATAAAGTAGCAAAGCACTTGTAAATGTCCTAATTTGAAGATGTTTCAACATATTTTAATTCTTGATTTGTCTTATTCTAAATCATTTCATGTCATCTTGAGGCCCCCTTGGAACTTTTGGGTGCCCAGCCCTCTGCTAAAGAAACTTCTTTGAACTTCAGACAAATATTGATTATTTAGATCTGTTTGGTCTGCACTCTCTAAGATAACATAAACTTTATGCAGAACAAATGTACAACTTTTTGGATGTGGTGTTTAATTTCATTTTTGAACATTTGCGTGTGTTATAAAGTTAACAAAAATACTTTAATACTGTAAATACTTTAAAACTAAAAACCCGTTTTGCATGTTGCTGCTAAATGGCTTTGAGGGGAAGTAAACTCATAAAACCCTACAGCTAAATGTGAAGACTTTTGTTTGTAGAATCCTCAGTGGTTGTTTAAGCGGTGATAAAAGGTACCGGTGATTTTCAGACAAAAGCCGTGGACCCTCTGCCCATATGGCTGCCCTGTGGGGCTCCTTTGTGAAGTGATGGATTTATTCACGTATATCCACCATATTTACGTTTTTTTTTCCCTGCAGCTCAGATCTCCACCACCCCTCCCCTCACCGCCAAAGGATGGTTGTATCTGCAAAGTGTGCCTTTCATTTTGAACACAAATCCTGCATGGCCCTTGTCCTCTACACACCCCCATCAGCCTCAGACTTTGTGTTGATGAAAGGGGCCATCTCGAATATCCAGTGCAGGCGCAGCAGCTGCCGATGCGACCGCGACGCTCTTTCAGAACTCCAACAAAGGGAGGGGAGTTTTTTTCTCCCTTTTGACGGGGGGCTCCGAACACTTTGTGTTCTAACACCAACCCCTGACTTCCCCCCCACCCCTACTCTTTTTGAATACGGAGCAGAAGAGGAGGCTGTGGCTTTTGTCTGCTTGTGGATGGAGGGGGATTCTCTCCACACCACCTCTTTTCAACCATCTGATACGGCTCTTCTGCAGCCCTCGGGGCCCAGGCTGTACCCGACAGCACAGCTGGCAACTATAGACAAACTCTCTGACCTTACCCCAGGAACACGCACAAAAACATTCCTGCTCCGGCCCGGTCCAGCACCATCAGGAGAGGCTGAAGAAGGGTGCGAGCCTGCAGCAATCTTTAAGAGTCATAACAACGTCTGGCAGATAGAGCTGCATTTTGTCAACAGTTGCCAGCATGGACCAGCAAAACACAGCCTTGATCTGGTGCTGATATGAAGCTGATCTGTCTGTGCTGAGACAAAGCAGGACTGTGTACACATACAAACATGCATCCTTATCAGTACAAGTGTAAGGCAACAAAAACTCCAAGTGTCAACACCTGCAGCCGTTTCAGAACATATTAAATAGGTTTAAATTTACAGTCTAAATTTTAGATACGTGTATTTACATACATTCACATGTATTAGCATTTTAAAGGACCAGGATTGACTACCATAAGGAAGAACTACAATGGTAGTCAAAAGTGCATTCCTCAAAATATATTTTTTTTGTGTTTTCAACAGAACAAAGAAATATATGCAAATTGGAAACAACTTGAGGGTAAGTAAATGATGACAGAATTTTGTCATCATTTTCCTTACAGATACACAGTACATTTATTAGTAATCCTACTTGTTTCCTGGAAATAAAACCCATGACTTTGATGTTGCTAGCAATGCTGTTGTGTGCAGTGCAAAACATCTACAAGACACACATACTGACAAGACAGCATAAATACACTACAAGTTGCTTTTACAACTGCCAAAATGCATAAATAAACTCTTCAGGATTTATGCAGCATATTTTCTAACACTACAAATTATTTTTCCGGAGACATTGATTAACTTAATTGTTGAAAACAACAGCAGTAAGGAATTTGGGGTCGTTGCAAAGAATCCCCTGCTAAATCAAAATGAGATTTATGAGACTAAAGCACCACACGCAGTAGAATGTTTGAGCAGGTGATGTAGAGGAGATGAGGCCCTGGCGCTCGTGCGGGGTTGTCGACATTAGGCAGGAGACCTGACCCTCTGACCCTGTTCATAAGGACAGCTGGCTCACATAATGAGTGATTACCATACACTGCAGACTGGAGCCTCTCTTACCACTAATATATAATCTGCAGGCCTGCCTTCCAGTCTGCCAGGCAAGACATGACCAATTAACAAGTCTCATAATTAGCTGCAAAAAATAAAACGCAAAAAAGAATACCTTAAAAAGACCATTCTTTGGCTTATATTTGTTTTTGGTACTCATTTATAAATCGTAGCGTTGTAAATATGCATCTCAAGCAAATTAACATGAAGTGATGTGCATATGGAAGAAGCAGACTGTAGTATTTACAAACACATCAAAACAGCGCAACTTGTTGATTTTGTTGACATCACAAGCGAAACATTCCTCAATTTGCGTGTTCCCTCATCGTTCTGTAACAGCCCAAGGCTGGTTCTTGATAAGGTGTTTGTTTGTTGGGGCAACAGAAATACCGACGCCGTAACCTCGGCAACAGGAGACCCCTTCCCAATTCACCCTTCACCACCATCTGCTGCTGTTCCTGGGGCATCTATAGTTTGCTGCAGTTGGAAGGGGGATCAGGGTTGGCTGAAAGGGCCACTTAGAGCCATGCGATAGGGTGAGTGGAGGCGACTGAGATAATGTAATATTATAATAAGGCAGTTAAAGTCCCTCGCAGACCGAGGCAGCTGTAGGGGAGTGTGCACTTGTACATCAAGATGCCTCTGAGCAGAAACCCTGCTCTTATATCAATCCTGGACGTGTCAGCAGACCTCATCTCTTGGCCCTCCTTTCGTTCTCTAAAGTGGTCCACCGGTGGAACGTGGTGGGGCGTTGTTAGGGCCACTCGGTGGTGGGGGTGGGTGGCAGTTATCCCAGGGGAGAGTGGTTGCATAGGGACTGGCTTGTGCCAGGCACAGGGCCGCCCTGTTTCTCTTTCTTTCCTCCCCCTGCTAGGCACCCACACTCCAGCTCATTATGCACAAGAGCAGATGGAGCAGGTTTTTGTGGGTAGGTTTTAGGTTTTAGGGCTTGGCTTTGTTTGTATTCTGCAGGCTCTGGCTGTCTGAAGGAGCACAATGGCGCACGCCTGCATGCTGACGTATTGTTCTGCAGGGGCTTATTTAATTGCTTCTTTACCCTTATGGTAGTCTAGAACATAGATGGAAATTCAGAGGTAATGTTGCAGAGGTAATTCGACTGCTTTGCTTGTAAGGTCATATGGTGGTTGTGAATGTGGTGATAAAACTGAAAAGCGTTTGCATGGATTAAAGAGATACAGTAATATCAACCTTTGCAAAGCATGCACATTTGTATAAGGTATAAAAGATGCACATTACCTTCACATACATTGCATGCAACATTTTTTATTGCATGCACATTTAGACACAAGTTGAATGTAGTTTTTTGTTACATAGAATGATGAATTGTTATCTTTCCTTCACCACATGACCAGAAGTTTTTGATGTGTTGGGGGAGTGTGAAAGGGTGACCAGATGGTACTTTCTCAGCCAATCAGAAGCTGTTGTTAGGCAAGAAAGGAAATCTTCACAAATATTAGCTGGAGAAAGTTCAGGTAGTGTAAGTGATTCAGCAAATTTATAAAACTATTTGTTTAGATGAAGTTTAATTTGTTCAGATGACAATTTTCATAGTTTTATAAAGTTTCCTGAGGCAGATGAGACCATTATGAACAGTCAGTCCTTGATGAAATACATTCTACATCCTCAATTTTAGAAAATTTAGGTAATGAGTTCCCTTAATAATTATAATTGAGTAATATCAAGAAAGCAGAGTGGTGCTAAAGGAATTAATTATAATCTACAATGTAAAAGTTTTACATAAGCAGTTTGGTTCTAAAATATTGATCATTTTCAAAACTTCTACACACAAGTTAGATTCTTTCAAGAACAACAGGAAATACAGTTTATGTTACTGATTTTTATATTGTACTACTTTTAAACCGAAAACAATATTATTTTAATGTCTAAATATGTCATTTATTAGGATTCTTGATTGTTTAGGTACAGTGTTTTTACGGTTGTCCAACAGGATTGTACCTAAGAGTAGAACTACTGTTAACAGCTTTGGGACAGACACATTTTCTCATTTTATCGTAGCTAAAAATGATCTGTATTGCATTCCCAAAGCCGAATTCTACATGTTTTGATGTGTTTGAATTTAAATGCATATTTAAAGGTGAAGCAAGTGCACCATACAAACACCATTGGTTGAACATTCTGTTGGCTACATTTCTGTTTGGAAACAAATAAAAAACATAACAGTTTTATGCAGCTGACAGGAACTTGGACAAACCCTTTCTTTTTCCCTCAACATGTAATTTATTGAAGTCTTATTTTAGCACTACTTTGATTATTGCCTATATAATGATTTGCTTTATTGTTTCTCTTTAGATAAAAGGAATCCACTAAATGCCTGAATGAAACTGAAGAGCTAGCCTATGTCACTGATAGCATACCTTAGTCTCAAATGCAGCTAAAATGATTTAAAGTCTGGATTATAAATCTAGATGCAAATGTAATTTAAGAAAGTAACAATGAAGGTAATGTTCAGTTTTTAGATCACTGTAAGACCTGTCAAGTGCTGAAGACACAGATAAGGTGCTCTCAGTTTAAGCCTTTTTTTTGTGACAATATACACTGAGAAAAAATGGTCCAACGCTATCACTTTTTTTAGAAAGTGTATGAGTTTATGTTTATGGGCTCGGTTCAACAATTGTTAATAAAGATGACAATTTTAAAGTTTAAAACTAGTTGCACAAGAAGAAACTGGCATGCACATGAAATAATTTGCTTCACAAACAAGTTCAATTGATCTTTCATTTTATTTTCTGATACACAACATTGAAACATTAACACAACGTTATCATTTTTTCTTACTTTTTTCGTTTTTCTATAATTAAAGTTAGCAAGAATACTTAGGCCTAATTGTTTTTATTACATATTTCTAAATTTAAACCTTTAGATTTATTCTATCACTTTTTTTTCTCTTTTTGTCATAATAATATTTCTAAAGTGAAACCTTTAGAGAATAAGACATTTCTGGAAAGTGGAAAGCACATTGCCGACAATAAGGTACGTTATATTGTGCAACAATTACATTTTTAAAACGTCCGTGATGTTAAAGTCCATTTTTAAAAACGTTGCTTCGACGCACCGCCGCGTCCTCTGCGTGTCCAACGCATGCGAGTTTTGCTCTGTGGAACAGAGGCAAAACTCGCTCCTCCTTTCTCTCCAAACCTCATCCGCACAAAGAATGAGGGCCATTGTGTCGCTCTCGTGGCATGCCTGACCTCATTTACATAAAGAATGAGGATCATCTTGGCATGGACGGGACGAGAAACGACGTAGAACCGCGAGAGCCACTCGGGCCTGCCTCGCGCTGCCTGGACCGATTATCCTCCTCAGGAGAATCCAGGGATGTGGAAACATCATCATCCATAAATCGAATGATGCGTAGAGTATTCCTCAAGGTTTACAGCATCTCAGAAGAGAAGAGTAAAGGTACAGATCAACGCTCGGGCAGGGTGATCTCAGGAACCCAGTCGTTATAGCTGCAACTTTCCTCGCAGAACAGGTGAAGCTTCTCCAGAGCAGGATCCTCCCATGAGTCTTCAGTTGGGTTCTGGTTATAAAAAAGACATGTTTAAAACCACGTACTGAGAATAACTTTAAGCTTGATTGTGTATTTATAGTTTATAATCTTTGTAAGCAGCCTGCATGCGTACCGTTATAAGAACGCAATGCGCGTCCTGACCCTTGGCACCAACAAGATTTCTGAGACGTTTCAGATCGTTAACTTTGACGATGCTGATGTCGTTGTCAAAGCAAAAGGCTTGTATCAGAGTAAAATGGATCTGAAGAGCGACATCACACTCAAAGTCATCAGTAGCCAAAACGCAGAAAGACACGCTGTCAGGGTCCCTGTGAAGACAAAATAGGTTTGAGGTGAGCTAACATGCACAGTAGCATAATAAGGATTAATGAATAGAGTATGACATTGGTTATTGATAAGCAGATATAGACTTACTCGTTCATTATCTGTGCGCACTCATAGACGCCAACAGTGAGGCGACCCTCCACCTTGGCAGACAGCAGGGCTTCGGACAGAGATTTCCCTTCATTAACCATCCTGATTCGAATTAAGTAGCCTGTGGCAGTTTAAGAAACAGTAGCTGATCCAGAGGAAAGAAAATAGTTCAGAGTGAGTATCCAACTGACACGCGACCACTACTTATAGTGGGATAGAGGCACGCGTATGCACCGCGCGATCTGATTGGCTGTTCAGAACAATAAAGAATCGGACGTATCCAAGACGCGTGCCTTTAGACATGCATGACATCTATAGAAATCTAAGGATCAAACTTTGATCCTTTTCACTTCTGTCCTTAATGAATAGGCACACTTTAATACTTAGTTGACATTCCAAAAAGGGTGTAATATGTGTACATATTTTGTATACATCCTATCATTACAGAAATAGTTTTAGTATGCCTGTATATATAAGAGGAAAAATGCAAGCCAGAAATAATATAAAGGACATCATTAAAAAATCTAAATAGTCAGACTAAGTCAATTATTTTAGGGAGAATCTTTGGAAAGATAATGCGAACGTGAATATAGTCTGTAACAAATTGTGAAACTATAAGACTTTTGCTGCAGATTCAATGTGCATAAGATTATTTATTTATTACCTACTGCTGATTGTATCAGACACGCGTGGCTAATTTGCATACCCAAAAATGAACGGACTTACGGCGCGTGGCATCTGGACCTGCTTCTATTTGCTATGGAAACACTCCCCATCTGCTGATGGGGGAAGATAAGAATTCAGCTGTGCAAATGTGTAAGTAGTAAACGACTTGGACGTATGTCTATTCCTGCATACCCAAAACGTAACTTCTGGATTTATCTTTATTTATTTTATAATTGCCAGGTTATAAATATTTTTTAACTTTGTATATAAAAAAAATAACTTTGTTATTTATTATGTAAGTCTATACATATTGTTTAATTTTTGTATTGTACCTTTAATTTTCTCAAAACATCTAAAACTGAATAAACTGTTGCGTAACTTAAACTGACGATTTTGCAAAATCACTGTAAAAAAGTAGGCTAAATGACTTTCTGACAGATGACTGTGTTAATCTGCAGCTGCTGTATGGGGCCTAAGTAAAAGCAATTGTTCGATTAGTCTGCTTTGCGCTCGAGCAGGTTTGTCTCGGAACACCTGTCACTCGCGCACCAACTGGGGGTAGGGAAGAGTTGTCCCGGACTGCAGATGTGATTCCACAACAATGCATCCATGCCCGTTGCAAGTTTCTTTGCTATATGAAACGAGTTATAGAGGTCTTCTTTCTTTTCCATTTTATACTATGAAACTAAAGCACTTAGCCCTGATATCAAGTTTTGTTTGCATACTTTTTTCTACAGCTGTCATTTTATGCATGCATGAAACTAGGATATGTGCAACAACGTGCAATCATAATATTAAACAAATAAAATAATATTTTGCATAAAGTGTTTTGCTGCATCTTCACTATTTAACGAAAAGGTAAAATCAATGTATTATGTCCCATTTTGAGACACAAAAAACTTGCAATTGTCATTTAAAGTATGTGGGGCGAGTGGGGGCATCCTAAGTAAGGCCTCTCCATCTGCTCCGGTTCTGCAGGGTCACAATAGGCCTGCGTGCTGCATCAATCATCGTCAACCTGTTATCTTCAGCCTCAAGTTAAAAACAGAAACCCCCTTACACTCAATCTTATGCAAAACGTTTTATTTGTAAGATAGTTTAGGTTATTTTAGGATCTCTAACAATTGTGCAACTTCCTATCAACAAAATGACCAGAACAATGAAAGCAAACCAATAATAGTTTTGAGGTTAAACATGCTTGAGCACACGAAGAACAGTTGCACATCAAAACACATCACTTTACATTATTGCAGGGTGGCCTACATTTGGAAAGCTGCGTGGTCCCTGGATGTAGCAGGATCACACCAGATTGGGCAGCGGGGCGTATGGCACGCGCATCTCATTTGCATTTGTAAAGGCGTCTAATAATAGAAGTTTCTGAAGTCACAATAGGGCCGTTTCAGTGTGTCCACAGATGGCCACACTCCACCTGTCTTCTACGCTGGGGGCGGGGGGCGCACTCCCTTATCCACATTTCTCCCCTTTATCCTCAAATTAAAATGTTCTTAAATGAATCCAAAACTTACATTTTGAGTAGTTTGATGCTCTCTTAAAGCAATGCAACGGGGGAGCGTTTTTTTTTAGTCTGATAAGCAAAACTTCAAACCATTTGGAGATTGTATATAAACATATAAACATAGACGATTCCTCTGCCAATATAAATGTAATCAAACAAACCTCTATTCAAGCAATTGAACAAATACTTTTTATTGAATTCCACAAAACAACTGAAATAAATTAATTTAAATCACTTAAACATGCAAGTTTAAAAAGTGACATTACAGCCATAATCAATCTGCCACGAGCCTGAGTGTGACAATAACATTAGCATACCAATGCACCATTCAGGTCAGCCAATCAGAGGACGCTTCTTTCATAGCCACCACGAGCCGAAGAGTATAAATTGAGCAAGCACGCTCCGTTACAGCATCAATCCTTTCGGATTATCTTCAACTGCAGTTCTGCTATCATCTCCCTTGTGGATTTATACATTACCAGCATCATGACTCTTGAGGAAGTTCTCATCCAGGAGTCCAGCGAGAGAGCTCAGTGCACTGGAAAAGCGCTCGGGGAAGTTTTGGTTTCTGCCAAAGCCAACGAATGCCTTACCATTGGTGTTTACGAATCTGCCAAAGTTATGAATGTGTAAGTATAACATCCATTGCTGCTTTCTCATACAACATATTTTATTAAGAATTTTGATTTATTATTTAGTTCAAGTTATACTGATGTCTTGCTCTTCTTGTGTTTTCAGCGACCCAGATAGCGTGTCTTTCTGCGTCCTGGCGATGGATGAAGGATTCGAGTGGGACATCGCTCTTCAAATCCACTTCACTCTTATCCAAGCCTTCTGTTTCGACAACGACATCAGCATCGTCAGAGTGAACGACATGCAGCGTCTTGTTGAGCTCGTTGGCGACAAGTCAGAACAACTTGAGGATGCTCACTGCGTGCTCATCACGGTATGTTCACTATCCGCAAAGTTTGCTCGCATTAAGCGCACTATCTTAATGTATTTACACCTATTTTTTGTCGTCGTATTAATTGATTGTTTTTTTATTCACAACAGAACCCAACTGATGGTTCGTGGGAGGATCCTGCTCTAGAAAAGCTTCACCTGTTCTGCGAAGAAAGTCGCAGTTATAACGACTGGGTTCCTGAGATCACCCTGCCCGAGCGTTGATCTGCAACTTTACTCTTCTCTTCTGAGATGCTGTAAACCTTGAGGAATACTCTACGCATCATTCGATTTATGGATGATGATGTTTCCACATCCCTGGATTCTCCTGAGGAGGATAATCGGTCCAGGCAGCGCGAGGCAGGCCCGAGTGGCTCTCGCGGTTCTACGTCGTTTCTCGTCCCGTCCATGCCAAGATGATCCTCATTCTTTATGTAAATGAGGTCAGGCATGCCACGAGAGCGACACAATGGCCCTCATTCTTTGTGCGGATGAGGTTTGGAGAGAAAGGAGGAGCGAGTTTTGCCTCTGTTCCACAGAGCAGAACTCGCATGCGTTGGACACGCAGAGGACGCGGCGGTGCGTCGAAGCAACGTTTTTAAAAATGGACTTTAACATCACGGACGTTTTAAAAATGTAATTGTTGCACAATATGACGTACCTTATTGTCGGCAATGTGCTTTCCACTTTCCAGAATTGTCTTATTCTCTAAAGGTTTCACTTTAGAAATATTGTTATGACAGAAAAAAGAAAATGTAAAACTAATTTAAATCTTTTTATTTCTAAAGGTTTAACTTTAGAAATTTTCAATACAAAAAAATGAAGGAAAAATATTTAAATGTGCTTTTAAAATGTTTTCATTGTAGAAATAATGCATACAATAAATATGTTTCAAAACTATAACTGTTTGTGTTCACTTTCCTGCAGATGACGAAACTCAAAACATTTGCACAACACACACAAACACGCGCACACACACACTCCTTGGTTAGTAGGACATGATATTACAGTTTTTATGGTAAAGTACCCCTGAAAGGGGGCAGCACATGTCAGCTGCCATCTGCAGCCATCACTGATCTGCATGTGTATAGCTACAACACAATAGTAGCGCGCTGTCCCGTTAAATTGGGGGCCCCAGCACAAGGAACTCATTGTTACCTCGGCAGATGTCTGAGCTATGACACTGTTCCATCTGCCAAGCCGCGCAGATGGGAGGTGAAGCAGTGGCGGGGGTGAGTGTTTGGCTGGCACTCGTATGGCTCCCTTTCAGTTGCTGTATTGTTTACACACCGCCTGTGGCTTCTGCATGGATTGCTGCAACTCTCAGTGTTGAGAGAGAGAGAGAGAGGTGGGGGGGGCTCATTCAATGAAAACAGAGAGGCTGTAAACTGAAATGTGGGCTTATTCAATGAAAAGTTTGTACACAAACGCACACAAACAAACAAGAAAACGCAGTGCAAGCTGTGCTGGGCAAAAACACCAATATAAATAAATGCAGGGCTTTTGTTTACATTTTAATGCAAAAAAAATAAAAAACAGCAGACAGACATGGAAAGACTTAATGTATAAAGTTATATATATAGTAACGCTATAAAATTTGAAGTAAGGCCTAGATATTAATATTAGTAAAAGATAAAAATATACTTAGAGTTCAATAAAATGTCATAATTGAAATAATGTTGATATGCATGCAAATGAAGTAGGCTACAGTGTAACAATTATAGGTTTGATGAATAAAATGATATTTCTGAATTAAAGGGAGACTTTACCCAATAATAATAATCATTTATTTACCCTCATATTCCAAACCTGTATGACTTTCTTCTGTGGAACACAAAATATTTTGAAATGTCTCTGTGGTTTTGTGTCCATAAAATGGAAGTCAATGGTGAGCAGACACATGGCTGATATTAAATTGTCTGGTAAAGGCTACAAGTCATGATCATTTCAAAACAATTTCACAACACTGCGCTGCTTAAGAAAGAACACACAGTTTCGAGGTGTGCAGTAGATTCCTGTAGGCACGTAGACTATCTCTTTTAGGATCTTTGACAACACCGCTGATTGTGGGTGCAGACTCGGCTCCTCTGCTTTTTCTAATTCTGTGCAGCAATATTCGGTAAACTCCTGTAATAGGACTGCGAATGCTCTTTCCTTGGTTGTTATAAATATGTTCCTGAGTGATTCCCAGTTTCTCCAGGATAGCTTTTACCTCCTCTTGGTCTCTGTCTAGCTTCCCCGGGCCAGCCTCCAGGAGATGAATGGGGTTGAGTTGGTGTAAAGGAGGAATAGGGTGGAATAATTCTACGGGCAACAGCCACTCGCAACCCACCATCTGGTCCAGTGCACAACGTTCAGAGGGGTCAGGCTTCAGGATCCCCCGGATCACCTGCTGACACGGAGCTGATACCCAGGGTGGCAGGACATAGGCTCCCTCTAGCACTGCACGCCTCAACTTTGCCACGGTGTCGGCACGGAAAGGCAATGTGCCAGTCACCATGAAAAACAGCAGGACCCCCATTGCCCACACATCCACAGGTGGACCGATGTAAGAATCATCTTTGAAGAGCTCAGGAGCAGCGTAAGGAGGAGAACCACAAAACGTATCTAGTGCTTGGTTGTGATTATTAACCCTCCTGCTGAAGCCGAGGTCAGCCACCTTCACGCAGGTTTTGCTGGTATAAAGAACATTTTCTGCCTTCAGATCTCGATGAATGATGTTGTTCTCATGCTAAAATGAACAAAGGGTAAATAACAAAGTAAATAAATTTGAGGACATTATATTGTATTACATGTATTTATTCAGTATTGTAATTTTAGAGAGGGTCAAGTCTAACCATGTATTTAACTGCTGACAGAATTTGGGCAAACACAATCTTGCTCTCTTGGTCACTGAGTTTTCCAGCAGTGCTGATTCTGGTGTGAAGGTCTCCATCTTCAGCGAACTCCAGAACCAAGTACAACCGACTCTGCGTCTCCACCACCTCATACAGTGGCAATAAATTTGGGTGATACAAGCTCTCCATGTTGGCTATCTCTCTGGACAGCATGTTCTGAGTCTGCAGGTCAAGCCTCCTTTTTTCAAGGATCTTAAGAGCAACCTTGTCTGAAGGGAATGCGCACAGAGTAAACACATGATGATGTCACTACTAATTAATCCTTTTACTCTCCTATCTCTGACCTATTATTTCATTTCGCTTTAACTAATCTGTAGCAACTGTCAACGTTTATACCTTTGGTAAGGGCGTGGAAGGCCAGTTTGACTTTCGAAAAGTTCCCACAGCCTATTTGACCACGAACTTTGTAGAAGCCCACCCGTCTGCCCAAGGCCAGTTCCTTTAGGACGTTCTCATTTTTACACATTTCTACTGTTAATTTTTCCAGGGGTGTCAGGTGCTTGGAAGGGTCCACCTCCTCTGTTTCTGAGCCGCATTCTGAGCTGTCTGTCAGGGTGTAGAGGCTGTGCCGCTGCACCTGTGGATACACCTGAGTTGTCCTTGAAGGCATTGTGTGGCCGCTTAAGGCTGAAATTAAAACAGGAACCATTAGGAGCGGCTGAAATATTTTTTTACGCACAGAAATACATATAAAAGAACTGCATTTGGATAGATGTGCAAATATCTGATTCCTCCCATAATAACAACAGCAACTTATAAGCATTATTAGGAAATTTGTGTATATGATAGACTTAAATTTGGGCAGATCAAGCGTGGGCAGACTACTAGTGCGCTGTGTGGTTTTGTCTGCAACATGCGACAATAGTACAGTCAAATAGTTTTTGCAAACATCTATTATGTAAAGCATCTAATATTACCGTCAAGCTCCTCTTCCTCCGATCAACCAAGGCGCCAGTCTTGTTCCTTTTTACATTATCAATCATAAAAGAATATGTCCACATGTTCAGATTTTAGGAAGGTACGAATAAAAGCAATTATGTTTGCTACAGTGTTTTTGGTTTCCTGCAGCCAAAGTCAAAATATTCTCCTCAGTATTCACATATGTCTGTCTATCAGCTTCCCCTCAGTCAAAGTGAGGCAGAACACGCTAGTATCATGTTTCCTAATCTACTGGCTTTATTTAGAGCTTCCTTAATCCTCCCCACTGTCCATGACGATGGCACTAATTCACAAAAAGCGAAATCCTCAGAAAAGGTAAATAACTGGCACGCATATCCATCACTGATCCTTTTCAGATCTCATAGGATGTATTGTTTAGTCAGTGGCAGGGTTTGAGGACCCTAGAGATATGATTGTATGCGAGACTGATCTCTGACTCTACAGTGAAGGATCAGATGTTATGTAACAGCCTTGCTAAATGAGATTAGTACAGTCCCTCCTTGACAAATAAAGGGGTTTGGCAGATAATATGATTATTACTAGTCTGCCAACCTTCAAATGTGCCACTCTTACATTTACATTTAGTCATTTAGCAGACGCTTTTATCCAAAGCGACTTACAGAGAGTTCAGGGAGTAATAAAGCGATAAATCACTCTTGTAATGGAAAAAATGCATGTGCGTGGTCTTCTATACATATGCCTCCGTTTCTGTGCATTTAGTCTTTTCAACATCAAATCAAAGACTAATAATTTATGAATAAACTTGCATTTAATAATAGATGTAATGATAGCAAATTAACTATATTTTTGGCAGATGTCTTCACAGTTCGAGTTAAAAATATATAAATATAATAAGAGTGCTCTAAATCCAGTACATAAACAACCACTTATTCCACGAGTTTAATTATTTGACTTAGCCAGCATTTTCCTGGTATTTGATGTCACTCGTGAGGCACTATGCCTTTGTGAGCGTGGGCATGTGCGTGTGCTTGAAGTAGGCGCAGAATTACCAGGTGTTTCTATTGATGAGATTAAAAGCTTTATCTGGAACACGGCTACGATGTGTTATATGTGAGGACCCCAAGTACGAGCACCTAAGCTGTAATCTCTAGTCTATGTCACCTGCCAAGGCCTCTCCTTCTGAATGACCTCTCCAGTACCAGTCTTTAAAGTTATATGGTTTATTTTCGATGCTTAACAATAGAACTGGCAGCCAAAACATAAAAAGTAAGAATATGGTGAATAACAGCGGAACTAAGAATGTAAAAACTTTAAATGTAGGAATATTCCAAAAATATTTGGATGGAGAAAGGTTTAAAGCTTACAACAACAAATGTAAACAGATGGATGATACTGGCACAAAACATGTCACAACTGGCCAGTCAAGTAAATCCCTTTAGATTTTTCTCTTCTTCATACGAGAGTCAATCAACCCATGTAGGCTCTGCTGTTCTAATTCTCGCACCCTCTGATGCAGGGTCTCAATCTCTTTGTTCTTCTCCTCCTGAATGAACTGGAGCTTCTGATGACACAATAGCATTGAGAGAAACAAGGAATATGATATGAATAAAAATATAACTCTGCAAATAACAGTATTTGATAAAGACTAGTGTATGACTAACTCTTTTAAAGATGTTCTGTGGGAGAGGGCAGGATGCTTGTCTATGCGTCTGACTCTTTACTGATATGCTCTGGGCTCTTGCAAGTTTAGCACCAAACTACAAAGGAAACAACGTGGATAAATTTTAAAGCAATAAAACAAATAAAATGATCAGTATCATGTGTTCCAGGGGAAAAAAAAACTAATCAAAATACAGAAACATAATACAACTACTTTGATTTTACCTCCATTTGAAGCTTAATGATTTGACTTTGTTTTTCTTTCTCCTTCTCCCTCATCTGTTTTCTCATCTCTTCCAAAGCACATTCATTTTTCTCCAGAGCCCATTTTATTTCAGTATCTTTCAATTCCACTTTTAAAACAACAAAAATATTTTTTAATTATGTGAAATGTATACTATTATCGAACAATACTGGCTGGCTAAATTCCATTTATAATTTAGAGGGATAGTTCATCCAAAAATGAAGGTTCTGTCATCATTTACTCATCCTCATGTAGTTTCATACCTGTACAATTTACTTTGTTCTGATGAACACAGAGAAAGATAGTTGGAAGAATTTTGGTAATTTTCAGTTCCATGACATCATTAACTACCTTGGGAAAAACATTATGGTATTAAAAGATGCCCCAGAAATGTAATTAAATGTCTTATATATTATATTACATTATGTTCAACAGGACAAAGACAAAACTATGTTTTTTTCCTACTATGGCAGTGGATAATGTCCCAGAACTTAAAATTGCCTACACTCTTCCACATATCTTTCTTTCTCTATGTTTATCGCTACGAAAGTGTATACAGGTTTGAAACAAGCTGAGGGTGAGTAAATGATGACAGAATTTTAATTTTTGGGTCAACTGTCCCTTTAAGACAGAACAAGCCTTGTGCTCTGCTCACGTTTTCGTTGTGTTTCTTCAGCAAAGTCGTCTAACTCCCTCTGGTGTTGATGTTTTAAAGCTCTCGTCTCAGCTGTAAGCCTCTGAAGCTGAGCCTTGCTTTCCTTCAACCACGAGGGGGCAGAATCGAGCTCAAACAAGCACAACACGTTAATTGTTTTGTTAATTGTAGCGGTGGGTCATCTTACCTCTAGCTGGGCCTCATTTTCTTTCTTCGTCTGAAGAGCTGCATCTTTAAGCCTCTCATTTTCAACTAGAAAGGGTGTCATTACACTAATGTATGCAGTGATTTTATAGAGGAATACAATGACATAATATAGATTAAGATCATTTATGTACCTCTGAGGTCACACTGTTGTTGAACAGTTTTTTGCAGATCTTTGACTGTTTCCAAAAGTCCATCTTTCTCTGAAAATAAAACGAAAGTATGACATTGAAATAGATGAACAATACACTGTAATATAAGACAAATGACTTGAGGAGATACAAGACACAATATATATATATGTATATAAATAAATATATTAATGTTATATTAGAAATTAAAATGTAATTAATAGATTTAGCCTAGTCTACATTTCTACAATACACCACTAGTGGGCAACATATTCACAGATTCGTGTACTTACCTTCAGTTAACTGCTTCTCCTTATTCTGTGCGAGTTTTAAAAGTCTTCTAGACTCATCCAGTTGTATTTCAAGTGTAGTGTTTCCCCCTTTCATCTCAGTTATTTTCTTAAATACACACATTTACCTCAGACCACTAATACACGCAAATCTTTTATAACAACATTACGCTCAAGGCGTGTTTTTATGCAATCGTAATCTTGTACATTATTATTTAAAGGCCTCACATTCTCTAGTTGCATGAAGTCTTTAATAAATGTATCCAAGTCGATGACAGTCGTCTTTTTCATGCTGATGTCTGACGCAACAGCTGACAAAATAAACAACGTTAAATACTTTATATGTACTATTAAATAGTAAATAACGAAGTTAGCAACGTGTTTCGTTTGTAAATTTAATCTATATTTGTTTTTGGCGTTGACAGATCAGCTTCAGAATGCAGGCAAAATATATGACATCAAAGTATCGCGAGAGCGATGTGTCAGAACAACTCGCGGGACTTTGGCTTGGTCTACGCAGCATTCCAATGCCGTCGAACATACAGTTTGTTTAGACAAGTCAGTTTTGCTAACTTTTTACTTTTGTACGCCTTGTATATTACACTATGTACAGTACAATATAAGCTGTTAAATAAAACTGAAAAGCAAGACCAAGCTTTTAAAGGACAGGTTTGCGTTTGCAACAAAACGGACAGTGTGTACATCAAGGTTGCACAAAAGCCTTTCATTGATCGAAAGACTATAAAATTCACATGAGCATTAGGGATCTCCAGAATCCAAACCCACATGTAAACATGATTTTTATAACACTGATATTGAAATAAAACTCAAATTTGCACAAAATACATCAATACGTCATGGTTAGTTACTGAAATCATGTTATAATTTCCAATAACGCAACAGGTGACGAAAGCAAACAGCTTTGTTTACTACTTCACAAAGCATGAAATGTTGGCATCTTTTTATGACAGTAAACAACCGGCCCACACACTTCTCAATATCTGCTCAAAATAACCTCTGAGGATAGCCATGTGATATGTGAACCCTGCAAATCATGACAATAAAGATAATATAAGATTTGACATAAGATTTGTTCTAGTACATCAAGTTCATCTTGCTTTGATCAAACATGTCAGAAATCGCATAAACAGCAAACATATTCCTGTTGTGACATCCCTTCTCCAGTTAGTTAACCAGTAATGTCATCCAGAAACTCAGCAGTCAAATATCCTTCAAGAGTGGGAAAAGTCTTTACCACTGTCTTCTGTGGGGATGTTTCTGTATTTGGTTTTAGGAGGAGACTGTTTTTCCAGACGACCCCTTCCCCCATTGTGTAGTCTGGACTGGGAGGCATTGCGAGGATGGGAAACACCATGGACAGAGGCGAAGAGTCTGTCAGGTTTTGAGGTTCTCTAAATGCAATGTTTGGATCTTGACTCAGTTCTGTGAAAGGTAACTGGTCTGTTATGGGCGAGTTGGGTTTACTGTGTTGGGCGCTGATCACATTGGCGGTTATCTCAGAAGTGTAGCCTGTTTCGTCAGGGGTCAAAGTTAACCACTGAAGTTCTTTCCTCTTATTGTTCTCATTATCCTCCACAGCTTCATTATGACAGCAGCTGTTGGCGATTTCTTGCTCTTCTGGAGAAAGCACTACTTCACCACGCTGAGTAAAGTCACTTACCTGAGAGTACAAACTGTTTGGCCAGGCACGGTCTTGTGGACAGACGGCCACAGGTTGCGGTGACCTAGAATGAGCACGAGACAGCAGATGAAAACCGTCGTGTCCGCTGGTGGAGGTGTGATGAAGATCGGTTTGATCATGATCTGACAGGTCTGGATCACAGCAGCTTGCCCGACCGGAATCATCATCCCTGAATCCACTAGACATTTGAGGTGAGTCAGAGACCGGGGAGTCAGCGATGAGGAGCTCCTCCTGACTGTCATGTGGTTCATCGATGTCCACTTCTATAAACTCTACCCATGGATCATTGCTATACAGTTCTGGACGCAGGCCTGGGTGGGTGCTTAAGATTGATGTAAATTCATTCAGCTTGCCTTTCTGTGGGTAAACAAAAAATGTAAAGACGGTAATAAAACATTTAGTTTACGTGTATGTTTGCTTATTACTTCTATTTATAAAATGAATCTTTTATAAAAAAAAAATCAAACCTGTAAAAGCACAGGGTCAATCCCTTTGATTTTTGGTCCAGGTACAGGTGGCAAAAGTATTACCATTAACCTACAATAGAAATCCAAACAACATTTTAAAATGTGTTTTGTTGAGGTAATAAAGATTGCATGGTTAAATTTAGAAACAGGTTGTGGGATTCAGTAATAGGCAATGCCACTACAGAGTACAGTCAAAAGTTACCTATGTTGAGTAGTGCAATTTTTTTTTCACCAATGGTTAAAGTAACCTGCTTAAACTACAGCTGGTTACGGATGGTCATCCATGTGGTGAATTATAAGGGAAGGTACAGTCCTAAATGTATTTGTACAGTAGAATAATGAAGGCAGTGACATTTTCTTTTTTTATGATCTAATCTTTATTTTTTACCTAATAAACATTCTCATTATTCAAGATCAATAATTCCATTCCATTCCATTTTCTACCGCTTATCAGAACAAGATCAATAATATCAGTTATAAAAATACTAGGCACTTTTTTAAATGTACTAATGTGTGATAAACACACATTTTTTTTTGCCATTTTTGTTGACGCCTTGATGCTCCTAATCTCATAATTAGATTACGGTATTTTATCATGGAATTTACAGACTAGGTTAGAATTGAGAGAAAAGTGTCAAAAGCCCCAAATAAACCCATGAAAATGAAACACATGCGTATTTTTTTCATCACGCAATCCCAGGAATAAACAACAGAGCAGATGAAATTACCAGCATGAGTACAGCTAACTTTAAGAAAGTCTTTAGTAGCAATATATAAATTTCCTAGCAAATTTCATTGTATTTCGATGCAATTCAACAAAATATGCTTTTAATTTAGAAATGTTTATGGGATTTTTCCTTGAATTCCATAACAAAAGCTACATTTTAATTTAAACATTGTCCAATCTCAGATTAATGGTATAGTAGGAAAGCTACAGTACAGAATGCAAAATCACACTTAAGTAAACAGTTATATATAAACAGAGTAAGTTCTTACTTTTGTTGTCGTGAAACTATAAACAGCATCAAGATAACCCCGATACCAATGACAGCAAAGATTAGCACAGATGTAATCGGAATCCTTGGTTCTAAATGAAATAGGACATTCAAAGCATCATTGACTATACACATGCAAATTCCCTCTAAAAACTCTACAGACATCTAAAATCATACCTTTGTAAGGAATGAGTATAAAAATAGATTCACTGAAGTCCCCATAATTGTAGCCTCTCATTTGTGACCTCACTCTGACTTCATATTCCACGTTGCTGAGCAGACCGTAGACGTACGCCTCCATGACTTTGCCATTATCCATCTTAAAAGAGACAAACAAGGCTAATTGACAACATACCTATCTTGAAGTTCATATTAGACATTGCAATTAGACAATACTTGGAACTCATATCTTATTACAACCATCACTATTATGAATTAGTATAATAACTCATACACCTTCTCAGAAACGACATTTTATGACGCTTAAGCGGAACTCTAGAAGACACATTTGTTTCTCATTAGGAGTGAATCCAGTGCGAATGCATTGATTGCAGAAGGTTGCGTGAGACTCACTAAGATCCACTGCTCTGAATCCTTTTCTCTATACTGCGTCTCATAAACCAGAGACATCCAGCCAGTCTTCACGCTTTCTACAGCCGAAGGGTGCGTATTCCAGCTAACAACTACATCACAGATGGCCCCCGAGGAGCTCATGCTCAGCACAGTCCAGTTGAGTCCCACAGGTGGGTCTGGAAACACTATGAAAATAAAGAACATCAAGTAAATGGTCATGACGTGGCCAGACAAATATTCTGCAGCACAAATAAAACTGCTGATAAGGTTGGTGGGAATGTTCAGAGTCTATCATTATGTACGTGGTGTGTTCTTGAAAGCATGCCAAGAAGGAAACAACAAAAGGGTCAGAGTTTGTATTTATGGTATGACTTACCAATGTCCTCTACGCTGAAAAACATCTGATCGTATACCACGTCAAGTGAGCCAGAACGCAGCTGGATCCCGTACGAGAACCATATAATGGTATTACTGGAGTTAAAGTAGCACTCGTTTCTTCTTGAGGAACTGTAACTTGGACATTCATTCCATTTTGTCTCATGTTTCTTAGAATTCCTTGTAGACAGGAGAACAAATTGTTAGCCATGAAACAAAACTCTGTCACGTTCCTGTTTGACCACAAATTTCAATAATCGATTGTAAATATAGCAATGATCTAATTTGGCCATAATGTTTCCTAAAGGGTGTGTATTTTCACTAGTTAGCAGGTTTTGCAAATTTATGTTTCAAATACGTATGCAAAATATTAAAATGATTTCCCTTTTTGAGATACCTTGACTATTTTCACTGTAGTCTGTAACATACTGTATTATGCATTTTTTTGGCCACATAAAAATACTGTAGTATACTATAGTATTTACTAGGCCTTTAGTATACAGCAGTAAAATTCCTAGATAATATAGTGTTTTTGAACCTTACTATAGTAAATATTAAAGTATAGTACAGTTTATCAATTTAAAACAAGAAAACCACAATTTGCTATGTCAAATACTTTGGAATTTTACGGGTCGTCGTGAAGATGCTCCCTCAATAGACAAGTGTGTAGATCAAAAAGGTCTGAAATTGTGTGCCACCTTCACCAGATTATAATTAGAATATTTCTGCCTTACCCCTCTGATGTTTTGGATGCTTTGATGTAGAAAAGTCTGAGATCCCCTGGTTCGGTGAGGTTCTGGAAAGATCCGGCCTCCCATTGACAATGGAAAGTCGTCAGCTCTCGGGAGAAGCAGCCAGTCAGATGAGGCATATTGGAAGTCAGACCTACAAAAAAATAAAAGCCTTACATCTTTGTCCAAATTGCAAATTCTGTCATCATTTACTCACCCTTAGATTGTTCCAAACCTATGTCAACACACATGAAGAAATTTGGAAAAATGTCAGATCTCTCTCCCCATTGACTCCCATTGTTGGGAAAATAAATACTATGGGAGCCAATGGGGAGATGAGATCTGACATTCTTCCAAATATCTTCCTGTGTCTTTTGCACAACAAAGAAATGTAAACAGGTTTGGAATGATCTGAGGGTGTGTAAATGATGACAGGATTTTCATTTTTGGGTGAAGTATCTCTTTAAGGCATTTTCCAGGAAGAATGATGACCAGAAGAAAAAATGTCCAGCTTTTAATTAGACTAAAATATCATATACTTTAGTCCAGCTGCTACAACAAAGAGTGAAAATTAGCAAATCTTTTACAGCTAGAGTAATACGCTCTTCTGTGAATGCAATTTAGTCCAAACCAGTTTAAGACTAACAGGATGTAACATAAGTCCCAGTTGGGCCATAACTATGAGGCGGTCAGCACTGGTTTCCTGGAAATGCTTGCAGGAATTTTTCACGTGTGAAGGCATTTGACTTGGAGTGTGTGGTTACGTCCTGCAGTATCTGAGCTGTTTGTTGTCAGCATTAAAACTGAAATACAGATAAAACTCAATTTCATGATTTTAGGTAATGACTAAATTTAAATTTAGTTCCCAATTTCCATATGATTACTCTCACTGTATTTTCCATTGATGTCATATACATAGACGACATAGACGACTATAGATCTAAACTCTACGATCGGAGGGTTATATACACTCATTTGGAGGACGTTTTATTTTGAATTCCCTTGAAAAAAAATAATACAAATGATTGTGGAGGATAAACATGTTTGTGTTCATGTGGTGTCAAGTTTGTGAGTTTAAATGTAGTATCTAACAATAACATAACACTCTTGTTCTATTTACAAATTGACTTACGACAAAAAACGTAGATATTAAAGTATGCTGTGTCATTAACATTTTTAAACAGCTGTGTTTGTAAACAAAATTGTATGTGTTTCCAGATGCCCTTTACATCAAACAGGTTCCCATAGAAACTAATGTACAGTAGGCTGATGTAAATATTTTTTAAGCACATTAATATCTATTTCACATAGCAACATGCCGCACTCCCGCTTCTTCTGTTCCGCAGAAAACTTACATTTGATTGATTTCATAATGACAGTCAATTTCAAAAGAGGGCACTTAAAAATGAAAGCAATCTGAAGTGGTCATGTGAAAAACAGAAAAACGACAAGGCAAAAGCCAAATGAAATTTATGCAATAAATGTAGTACGATATAAATTTTCTGAGCCAAATGGTCCTCTTTTCAGTTCTATGCTCACCTTTCCTGCACCACTTTCCTGACACGAATCTCTTTTATCTGCATGCTTTTGGTTCAAATAAATGTCTTGTAGCCTACATTTGAAGCCCTATTATTAAAACGATTTAGATGCTAAAACTGAACAACACGGTGGCTTTATGTTAATCAAAACATTTACATACTCGTTATGTAATATATTTGAAAGTATGGAAGCTGTGTATGCACACTGTTGAGTGTCCCTTAATTTTAACACATACTAAAAAATTTGAATAAAGCCAAGGATCTCCTTTCTGTGTGCTTCACATACATCGTTGGCTTTATTTAAAGAGGGTGCAGCAATGGGTGGGTTTCTGTTGAGAGAAAACATCTGATTTCTTGTCATTTACATACACTGTTGTAAAGGAAGTTTTTCTGTCAGGTATGTATATATCAAACTGCAAACCTTGCGTAGTAGGAGGCACGGTTTGTGTTGCCACCGCATTGAGACACAAGATGGAGATGAAAAGGATGGGCTCCATGGTACTGTTCCTGTAAAACCCAAAATAGAAGTCTTTTAACAGATAACATTAATGCACCATAAATTATCTGCCATATCGGTCGATAAATGGTCCTTTTTAATGTTATCGGCATTGGCCGGTAATAAAATTTAAGCCGACAATACTTGTTTTAATAAAACATGTTTAATCAATTAATCTAATATTTTATCAGGCAATTTACTGTATATTCTGATAGCCACAGTCTATATGAAACATATAAGGTCTGGTAGCTGAGAGTATGAGTTGTAGGCTCTTTTGCTGAAGCAAAGTTTATTTTAAAATAAAAAAAAATTACTGACAACAAAATGACAACAACTGAAATGAATATATCATGAGCAGGAGTACTTACAAAGTATCTAACAGCCTTTCCTTAAGAACTGGTTCTAAATATTCTTTCCAATTAAAACATGAAAACATCCTCTTACATGCTGAATAATAATGCTATTAATAGCATAAATGCTATATGTAGATACAAGACCTTATGGTTTATAATCTGTCACAAACCTATATAGCAAACAGTAAACTGACAGATGGAGTTTTAAGCGTTACAGAAAAAGTGTCTATTTATTTAACTGCTCTTGGTGTCTGCAGGTATTTATTTGCGTAGTGTCAATGGCGGGAGAAGCAGTGCTCAAATGAAGGGTTCAAATGAAGCGCATTTGGCGCTAAATAAAGATATTCGTAAACTATAATCCATGAGTGCGCATGATGTGTACATCTAAGTTATGTAGACGCGCTGCTAAATTAAAACCACAGAAATTGATTTTTTTAATGGTTCCTTTATGTCTTGTAACGTTTTGGTGCGGTTTCCGGGTTGAACGCCATGTTTCCTGGAAAGGTGACCTTAAATGACTTCTTATGTTATCTGAAGCTACATCAAACATTTAATTAACTTGACCTTCAAGAAGGGTGGGAAGTGCTGTTGGAGGGGCGGGGTGGCGCGCCCCCTAAGGTAATGGTAGGGGAAACACTGTGGTGATTATATACTGTAGGTGTAATTGATGTAGGTACAGTGAATGTGTAAATGATAGGAACAAAAGCATATTTTTTGGATCAGACTGCTGTCTGAATGCTTTCCGTCTCGAGACCTGTTAGACATGTGGCTATTATTCAATTTTTTCTGGGTTGCTCTGGAAGAACATCTATAATTTGTTAAGAAAAGTTTGAAGGTTAAAGAATCGTTAACTAGTGTAAAGTAGTCTTGGTACATGATTCTCAGGAGAAAAAAGAGAACTAATGGTTACCTTGTTTTCTGCAGTCAATGTTTTAAGTCTTAGGGAATTTTATATTAATATTAAGATGCTGTATATTGGCCAATATATTGGTAATCGGCTTCCAATGTTGAAGAATAATCGGTTATAATTATCTGCCTAAATTTACATATCGGTGCATCCCTAATTGCAAGTAACAGAAACAACAAGCAGATAACACACATAAACCCCCCTTCCTCTATTTTGAATTCAATTCAACTGGTTTAGTCCAAAACAAAATAATAATTTCAGTTTGTTGTTGAAACTAGAATCTAATCAAATCCCAATGGTAGCATTACGAAATCGCGGCTCTGTGGGACACAACAACCATTTAAAGCCAAGGCTTTAGCCAGTGGTTGCGAAATAGATCCCCATCTGCATCATGGCTCCGGTCCAGCCTGCTTTTGGAAAACATCTTCTCAGAAACATCACCTAAGAATTCCTACTGCCAACATGCAGATCAAAGCACTACTCTGCCAGATTTAAATGGCCTTCACACCCAGTGGGCCACTACAGATAACACACTCACTGGGTGAAGGGTTTAGTCTTTGATAAAATGGGTACAGGTTGTTCTCAGAAGTCAAAATACAGTACATAACGAGAGTGTTGACATGAGCAGGGCTGCGAATTTGATATAGAGTTTCCTGAAAGGAGTCTATTCAAAACCTTGAATGTGTCCTGTAACAATTCAAGTGTCTATGGCAAAACCTCCAAAGAAAAACTACAGTAGTGCTGGAAGATCAGTAGATGTGTTTGTTTTGAAGTGTTGCAACAAACAACTGTTACAATGTATCACTTTGCAACAAACAAATTGAGGGTCTGTGAATTTCCCCCTACTTTTTCATATTTACAATCAACATGTTTGTCACGCACTCATAGACACAATATCATGTTTTGAGCATGTACATTAAAATGACGTTTCTGAAAATGCAAATCCGTGTAAAGTCAACATACACACGTGTTCATAAAAATGTAGTACAAAGCAAATTTGCATTGTAAATCGGGAGTGTTGCTAGGTTTTACTATATCTATTATGCAAATGCGGTCAAATCACCTCGAAAACAACGAATAGCCTATTTTGATCCATAAAAACTCACCTTGGGATTCGTTATAGCGAGCTTCAGTTAAGATCCTGAACTTACATGAAAGTATTCCCGCGGGAGCTTTGAGTTTCTCGCGTGACAGTATTCTCAAACTTTGCGTACTTTCCAATAATCTATCGTAAAGGAGGCTTCTCCCTCTTACACTGCTGCCTTTAACGTATCCTGTGCTGGTTGCATGGCATGACATCTGCCTGCGTCACGTTCCAGAGCTACAACAGCATCCGTACGAGTTTTTCTATGCCACATTCGAAGAAGGGCGTTACTTTCCTCGAAGTCCTTGATACTATACAGCAATGAACCATTAATCGATTTAATGTATGCAAGTTTACGCGTTGGGAAAATAGGACTCCGCCCTAACAGGCGCCACGGTGCATGGTTTCCCACAACTGGTCTGTAAAACACTTGCGCGTTCACATTCACACACTATTACAAGAAAGCAGTGGCTAAAATCAAATGTAACTGATTTATTATAAAATCTAATCGATAACTGCAAATCATTAAATAGCTGAAAGCATATGCCAAAACAAGGCTGCATTGCAAGGGCTACTCACAAGGGCTACTTGCTGTGCAATGTATTCGCTCTCGTGGATGCAATATAGGCGCTTATGTGGCTATAATAAACAATGCAGAGCTGGTTACACGTGACTGAAGTAGGGCACGTGTTTAAGGGGTCTTGCAGTGCAAACTAACCAACCGGACTTTAACATGAATAATGGGAAAAATTATGTAAAATAAATGTGTGGAGAAAAGCAAAGGTCGAGGACCTCAAAGGAGTAGTTCACCTTGAAAATAAAAACCATTTCATAAAGTCATCATTAACATGAACTCTTTTCGTTTCAAACCTGCATGACTTTCTTTCTTCTGCGGAACACTGAAGAATACATTTTGAAAAATGTTGATAACAGAACAGCTCAGCACTCCCATTCACTTCTTTGGATGGGACACAACATCAATGCAAGTGAATGGGGGGGTGTAAACGACATTCTTCAAAATATCTTCTTTTGTGTTTTGCGGAAGAAAGAAAGTCATACCGGTTTGAAATGAGAAGAGGGTGAGTAAATGGTGACAGAACTACTCATTCAACAAAGATCATTTCAGGTTTTGTGGTATTGTAACAGTCTGGCACTCTTTACTCCAGAAAATATTTTAGGACCAAGTCAATTTATTTATTGTAATATAAATTGAAAGATTTGGCTACAAAATAAGAAGCTGATGAACATTTTTACCATTATCAAAACGTGGGCATTTCATGTCCTTCCTGTAAAGAAAACAAGAACTTGTGTAATTGTAGATTTTTCTCCAAAGTTCTCATACAGCCCTTGTGATTATTATTCGTTTGCAGTCATTTTTTTACTTTTCATCAAACGCTAATGTTAATGCAATATGCTTTATAAGAAACTAAATAAATAAATGTATAATAAGTATATATTTCTCGCTAGACTCGTAGCCAAAGGAACAATTTCTCCCCTTGTCTTTGATGCTAAAAATCTGTTTCCTGGGGAACAGTTATATTTTTACCCTTTGGTGTACTCGCCTTGATTCCGTTGTGGCTGTATATGAGAACCATTTGATCAATCAAAAAGCTTTTATTAACTTTTATTTATGGGTGTCTTTAGAAGCTATTGTAGGAGGAGTAATAAAATGTATGTTTTTAAATAAGCTGCATAACAAATATCATAACTTCCCTGCAGTTCTATGGGCTGCCATAGACTTCCCTGGCAGAAGAATAAAAATAAGAAAACTAATGGATTCAAGACTTTAGAAACCTTTGGGGCTTGACCCCTAATTATTGATGACAAAGGATGGTCTATTTTTGGAATCACGATTTTATTAGTTTTGAAGAAGAGTCAACTCCTATTTCATTACATGAAAGATTGCGTTTCAATTGTGCTATGTTATTCCCATGTGTTTTTGTGGAACACTGGAACACTGGAACCTCTCAAAACTTAATTTGAACCCTGCTTGAAGTGTGGTATTTTGTGTGTCTAACTATCTTCTAATAACAACTGTCCTTAAATCTTCTGAAAACCTGCCCTTTGCCCCCCTCTGAACCTAAGCATCGATCCAGGTGCTGTGCTGAACAGTGCCTGCTTTCCCGTAATAAGTTTTAGTTGTTCTGAAAATGTCCTTTCAGAGATTACTTTCTAGGTCAGATACATTTCTCAGAGGCAGACTAACATCATTAGGTCATCAAGGATGTATTTATATTCGTCATGGTGAGGTAAGTAACCTGAGCATGTTGAATAGTTGAGAACCGTATAGGAATTAGAGTGCTGAAAACTTTTTCAGGACAACCACATAAATTTGTTTTCTCTTTGCTGCATATTCTTTTCGTTTTTCATTGTGATGTTTTAAAGGACTTTGATATCAAAATGTGATCATCCCTTAATCATTTTTATTTTATTAAGAGCTATAAGTGTCTTTATACAGGTTTCTATTTTTTTTCAGTTCTAAGGTTAAGATACAATTCAATAATTGATGCATATGCAATGCACAATAATGTAAATTGTTAACATTTAACTAGGAGGGTTATATGTTTTTATATATTTAATATAGCTATATTAGAGAGAGGCAGTTGAACGTTTGAAAAAATTTCTCTGTATTGATTTATTGTTTAAAAAGCAATGATGTTTGCACAGAAACTCAGTTTGTGCACACATTGTGTTTTCAAGTGTTTTTTCTGACGCATGAAGCATGGCATTTTACACAAACCCTTTATTTAATGCATTTTATTAATATAAATGATTAAAAAGCTGTAAAACAATTCTAAATGAACACTTATAAACTTTTACTTTGAACCTCTGTTCAGAGCGAGATCTTGTTTGTCTTGTGTATTTTATGCCCCTCCATAGTTTCCTCTGGAGCAGGAAACAACACTTACAGAACAATAAGCATCGCACAGAGATTCTACAACAACAACAGAAGATGTGTAATTTTAGAAAAACTTTGTTGCCCTGATGCAGATTAAAGAACATCAGGGCGTCAAATAACATCTATGCACTTTAATTTTAGTCATAGCATTCTTAATGTCCTCCGTGTGTTCCTATTCATTTACATTCATGCATTTGGCAGTTACTTTTAACCAAAGCAACTAAGTGTGCGCATTCAAATGACATTTTATCATTATGTTTGCTTCTGGATATCACACTTCTGACCTCTGTGCTGTTAACCCAATGCTCCACGAAGGGAGCTATACAAGGACAGGAACTAGTAGTTCAGTGCCAGTGTTGTGGGTTCCGGAGAACACGTACACATACTGATAAAATTAATATGTTAAATACATTGTTAGGTATTTTAAATAAAAATGTTTGCCAAATGCATTCTTCGTTCATGCTTTAAAGAAGTATCATGCTTCTCCCTGTCATGTCAACAGCCATGCAACAGCTCCCATTTCTCAACCTCTCAATCGTGGCGTGCACGTTTTTATACAGACCCCACCGAGACCGTCAGAGACATTCCGGACGGCTCCACGCTTCTTGTCGGAGGTATAAGTAGGAAATTGGTTCTCAATGCTAAGGCCACATCAAGATGAATGTGATGTCTATTAATGTAATGCTGTGTGTCTCGGACACAGTCCTATCTGATAAGTTGTTCTTACAGTTTCCACCACTGATAGTCTTTCCTCTAGATAGAATATAATGTGTCCCCAAGCAATATTTTTTTGAATGCAAATTTACCCCTTTTTCTTTCTCAGGCTTTGGATTGTGTGGGATCCCGGAGAATTTAATCAGTGGCCTGTTGAAAACAGGGGTGAGAGGAATCACAGCTGTGAGCAACAATGCTGGGTGAGAGAGATCTCAGCGAAGGGACAAAATGTTTTACAAAGAATTCCCTTATGAGACCAAAATCACTAGGCTGTTTACAAAGGGTTGCTCTTATGTAAAAATTAAGCCAGGTCAAAAGACAGGAAAGAGTGGAGAAAAACGTGACCCTGGATCACAAAACCAGTTTTAAGTAGCATGGGAAATGTTTTAGTAAAATACATTGTATGGGTCAAATTGATCGATTTTTTTCATGGCAAAAATCATTAGAATTTTAAGTGAAGATCATGTTTCATGAAGATATTTTGTAAATTTCCTATACCTTAAATATATAAACACTGGATGGCCTGCCACAGTGCCCTAGATTCACATCTTCAAATGCAAATTTCTCAATATTTTGTTTTTATTGCTCCCTCAGATTCCAGAGTTTTATACGGTTGTATCTCCCCCAGATATTGTCTTGTCCTAACAACCCATACATCCATAGAAAGCTTATTTATTCAGATGATGTAAAAATCTCAATTCTAAAAAATGGACCCATAAGACTGCTTTTGTTGTCCAGCGTCAAAACATGCTTTCAGGAATCAAAGCTGCATTAAATATTAGGTTGAGAGAACTCCTATAATGAGGTGGTAATGTTTTTGATTTCAGGGTTGATAACTTTGGCCTGGGCCTGCTTCTGAAAACCAAGCAGATTAAACGCATGATATCATCCTACGTTGGGGAGAACGCAGAGTTTGAAAGGCAATATCTCTCAGGCGAACTGGAGGTAGAACTAACCCCTCAGGTGAAGCATCTACCTTATTCTCTTTTAAGAATCTACAGAGCATTTTTGCAAGCATGAATGTTATAGGACCAGTGGTCAGCTGGTATTTTCTCATTGCCTTATCTTTAAACCAAGTATATTTCAGACCCTGTTTTTTTTTTGGTAATGATGTCTGATCTACAGGGCACGCTAGCAGAGAGGATAAGGGCTGGTGGTGCCGGCATTCCAGCTTTCTTCACTCCTACCGGTTATGGAACCCTCATCCAGGAGGGAGGCTCACCCATAAAATACAACAAAGATGGCACCATTGCCATTGCAAGTGAGAGCAGACAGGTGAGGTGCTGATATTGCTGAATGGCCTCAAAAATATCTTAACATCTGTTGCACAACAAAATATTATTAGACAGGGAAGCAAATAAAAACATTCCATGCATATACTGTCATACATAAGAAGAAAAAAGCTTAAATTGTACAACGAATGCCAACTGTTGCTGATGTAGGTAAGCAATTGTTTGAAGGTGAAGCTTATAGCAGAGTTTTTATTTATTTACTTAATTGCATTAGAAATTAAAACAACATTAAAAAATCATAAAAGTGTACACATTTTTCTTTTTGGTACAGGTTCAAGAATTCAACGGCAAGCATTATGTCATGGAAAAAGCCATCACTGGTGACTTTGCTCTGATAAAGGCCTGGAAATGTGACAAAGCAGGAAATCTTGTTTTCAGGTAGGGATTCACACAATATGATTCGCGGGAGAATAAGCTTCTAAAATACCATTTTGCTTCCTTATTATTTCATGTTATTCATATGCCATGTAACGACCACTAGGTGTCAGTCTTCACCTTCATATTACAGTAATGCATGAAATATATATGTCACATAACATCACTAAATTTACACAAACTGAAAAAGCTTTGTTCCACGTGATCATTTTTTAATAGAAAAACAGCTCGGAATTTCAACCAGCCAATGTGTAAAGCAGCCAAAGTTACAATAGTGGAGGTTTGTAACCATTCTTTTTTACTTTTGTGGCCTCATATAGGATTTTGTGTTTCTGGTGCTATAAAGAAGAAGATAACCTATGATCTGTGGTTCACAGGTTGAGGAGATCGTTGACATTGGAAGTTTTGCTTCAGAGGACATTCATGTCCCCAGCATCTATGTAGACCGAGTAGTAAAAGGTGCCAGCTATGAAAAACGAATTGAGGTGACAAATCTTGAGAACCTTTAGGAGTGCATTTAAAACGAAAATTGAAATTTCAACTTACTGTTAACAAACTTAGTGAATGAAAGTCATTTGTGGCCCCATAATTTATTCCTTTACAGAAAAGAAAGCTTCAGTCTAGACAGACGGAGAAATCTAAAATAAAGCAGGATTCGGATATAACCCGTGAGAGGATCATCCGGAGAGCAGCACTGGAGTTTAAGGATGGGATGTACGGTATCCTTCTGTGTCTTTAACATAGATAACTGTCAACTAATGGATGGGTATAATACGTAATATTTGAAGTTCTCTATCGACAAACCTTGACTCCACCTTAAGCAAATCTTGGCATTGGAATCCCTATGCTGGCCAGCAATTACATAAACCCTGAAATCACTGTTCACTTGCAGAGTGAAAATGGAATTCTGGGATTGGTGAGCTTTAGAAATTAAATAACCAAATGATTTTAGCAATTTAGCTTTTCATCCTATTAATGTTTGTTTTTTTCAGGGTCCTTATCCAACAGAGAGTGAAGTGGATCCTGATTTAATCAATGCTGGTGCTGTGCTGGTGCTTTTCACTAATTTATGAAAACAATGGTTTAAAATAAAAACTAAATACTCGTCATTTTATCAGGTAAGGAGACAGTTACTGTTTGTCCGGGAGCTGCCTACTTTTCTAGCGATGAGTCTTTTGCCATGATTAGAGGGTTAGTTTCACTGGTTTTGACATGATTCAAGATTTGTAATATATTATAATCTATTCCAGTGTTTTCATGCTTTAATCTCTTCACCTTTTGTACCTTTCTATGCAGAGGTCACATTGACTTGACAATGCTGGGAGCAATGCAGGTTTCCAAATATGGAGATTTGGCCAACTGGATGATTCCAGTTTGTGAACTCTAGCCTATATATATATATATGTTATGTATATAACAACATTTTTATGGTGCTTGAGTTGAGATGTACCTACTGTTTCTTGCAGGGTAAAATGGTTAAGGGTATGGGTGGGGCCATGGATTTGGTTTCCAGTTCTGGCACAAAAGTAGTGGTCACTATGGAACATTCTGCTAAGGTATAAAAAACACACTTGCTGCTCACAGATGTTTTGTTTTGGAATTCTTGATTTACTAGCACTTTTAAATTACTAGGGTGGAAAGCATAAAATTCTTGAGAAGTGCGGCCTTCCCCTAACTGGAAAACAGTGTGTTGATCGTATAATCACTGAAAAGGTTAGGAAACCTTTTTCAAATATTATATATCTTTTCCAAAATCCTTCTGATTTGTAACATAATTTGTTGTAGGCTGTGTTTGATGTGGATAAAAGTAGGGGTTTAACCCTCATTGAGATTTGGGAAGGGCTTACCCCAGATGACATCAGAACGTGTACCGGGACAGAGTTTCAGGTAAGTCTGACCACAATGAGTCATCGAGAATCGAGCAAAAATGTTAATGTCCATATTTATGCATCTGATTTTTTTTTAAATAAAATTCACATATGATAGTGTTACACAAATAAAAGTGCTGTTGAAGTTGTGAAGAAATATCTGTGAAAGGAATTCAATCATATTTCATGCAACTCCCAAACTTTAATTTTAGGTTATTTTGTGAAAAGTTGTATTAACTTAATGTCTTATAACTGATGTTGATGTTTGCCAGGTGTCTGAACAATTACGACCAATGCAGCAGATATGACGCGGTATGCAGAGGACTGGATTGCTTTGATTTTCATGCAAACTATTATTTGGAATGTGGTATATAAACACATTTTGTTTCCAGCAATAAACAGATTCATTTCATCATGCGACATGTTCAATTCTAGCAAATATTGTAAGACTCAAAAACTTTATAGTAAGGTTTAAGACACTACCAGTATTTCAATTAATTTGTTATATGTGACCCTTAAGAAATAAAAGTAATAGAATAATTTGAATAAAATTTATTGATTTGAACTTGAACTCAATTTTTTTATTTATTTTTTAAGTATCACGCAATATTACTTTATTGAATGCTTTATATGATTGTTTGCGTCATGTATAATTGGAGCTGTCACTAAAACTAGTTAGTTTCATTTATTTTTATTCTATTTGACATGAAATGAACAAAGTCGGAAAATGTTCAAGCAGAATTCATGTTTCTTTTCAAATTTGTCAGCTTAATCATTTAAGATGGTTTGCAGATTAATCCAAATGACTTGATGATACGTAAAAGTATATATTAATCAATTCTAGCCCATAAGAATTTTGACCTAAGTGATACTCTTTGTCATGAAGCTGAACAACAAATATTGCACAACTCTCTAAAGACTATGTGTTTTGCTGGGTTTTACAAAACACTATTTCACAATTCCAAATGAAACACAAACCCCACATTTTATAACAGCATCAAAAAAGTACAAACTGTTGGTTACAAGCTGCCTACAACTCAGATAGTGTCAGTGTCATGGTGAAAAGTGAGAGAATAAGCTCCCAAGTTGGCAGACAGTTAAAAAATGGGAAAGCCAGCACTGAATGTCCAGGGGTAGATAACAGCATTGAGTCATGCTGGAAATTCCTGTCTATGACAAAATACTGATGTCATTATCTCTGCGAGTGCTGCACTATATGAGACGGACACTCGCCATGCCTGTCATAGCACAAAACCTCTAAAGCCTACATTATCTACAACATGAAGGTAAGGTAACTCTGCGGGTTAAAATTAGAAACTGAATGGCTGTATAGTGGGCGTGGGTCATGGCAGGTTTATGTTTTCAGATGTGTCCGGCTGTTGCTCGGTCCTGTGTACTGGTTCTGATAATGGTTCTGCCGTACAGCTGGTAAGTGCTCCTTGCTTAATGGATACCACATTCTAAACAATATACTGTATACATAATTTTTTATCAGTTCACCATTGTTTATTTTTTCCTATGCAAGGTGTGAACAGCCGGTAAACTGCAAGTGGGGACCTTATGGGGACTGGTCAGAATGTGACGGATGTACCAAAACACAGGTTTAAGCATTATCTATATCAAGACTTATTGATACAAGAGTGTACCTTTCATAATCTGAATTTCTGGGGTTTTGTCTCACTCAGGTTCAAATACGTCATATAGAGACATTCCCTCAGTTTGGTGGAAGTTCTTGTACAGGGGACGCCATCAAGAGACAAAACTGCATTCCTAAGAAAAGCTGTCCTTTAGAGGCCGGATGTGGAAACAGGTTTCGTTGTACATCTGGTTCGTATCATCATGACAGTGAATTGGATTACAACATGTAACTATAAAATAATAAAACGTCCCTTTTGTAAGAGTGTTAAACAGTGTTAATGGCTTGTAGGTCAATGCATCAGTGAATCTCTGGTGTGCAATGGGGATCATGACTGTGAGGATGGTTTAGATGAACAGCGATGCAGCGGATCTATAGTGTGCAATGAGAAAAAGCCACCGCCCAACTCTGACCTCACTGGAAGAGGGTAAAAAAACTATATATTTAAAAGTATCCACATTTAAGCAATAGTTCACCCAAAAAGAAAATGTGTGTCATCATTTCATCACCGTCATGACGATGGGTTATTTGCCATTCAATAGATTTGACGTGTTGACGGGTGAGCTGAAAGCTGGGGTCATTAACACCCGGAGCTTCGGTGGCCTGTGCAGAAAACTGTTTAGCGGAGACCACAGAGAATTCTTCAGACTTCCACAGAGTCTACTAAGATATACCTTTCAGGTGAAAACAAGATTTTAGGCCCATGACTATATTAAATAACGACTATAAGATTATTTTGTTTGGCCAAACTAACACCATATAGCACTTCCTTTCAGGTCACTGTTGAAAATGATTTCAGTGATGAGTATTATAACAGCTCCTGGTCGTACATGAGGCACGAAGAGGATAAAAAGAAAATTAGAGGAGGGCATGATCATAAGACCTTTCATAATGAACTCAAGCAGGATAAGGTAAGGTTCAAGTGTGTCTTTCAGATGTATACAACACACTAGATCAAAAGAATACTAGCAGAAATCAAAAACAATAGATGATATTACATCTGAAAAGCTCTACGTTTTTTTTAAAGGCATATCACCTGCTGATCATTAAGAATGATGTAGAGGTGGGTCAGTTCCAGAACAATGCTCCTCAATATCTGCCTCTATCTGAAGATTTCTGGAAGGATCTATCTGCCCTTCCCAGCACATACGACCCAGCAATCTATCGATCATTTCTACAGCGCTATGGTACCCACTACATGGAAGAAGGAACACTAGGTGGCCAGTATCGGGCCTTGCTGGAGTTGGATGCAAACTTTATGAAGGAGATGAGTACGTATCAACATCCTTATTTCAACATGTAACGTTTGAATTTTAAGTAAATGATAAAGATTTTTCATTTTTGGATCAACAATCCCTTTAAGGTTGTTTTATTTTAATACAGGTAGAACAGATATTAATTTTCACCAGTGTATCACACGTGTGAAGCGACGCCTCTTCTACAAGAAGAGAACAACCAAGTGTGTGAAACTGATGGAAACAATTCAGAATCTCAAAGGTTTGTCCAATTTATAAGCACTAAATGTCCATTTCAAACCATTTGCTGTACACTGTTGCTTCATATCTTTCTAATTGTTCTATAGAAAACAGTAATCATCAGATGGAACTAAAAACAGACATTATCGGAGGACATACCGCATACATTGCTGGTCTTAGTCTCATAGATTTGGAGAATCCTGAAAATAACCAGCAGATGTATTCCAAATGGGCAGGTTCAGTGAAGGACCTCCCTAAAGTGATAAAACAGAAGGTATGTGATTAGTTTAATACATCTACTGGTGTTCAGCTTGAATGCACTTTTAAATTTAAAAAACTCTACATGTGATAAAAAAAAGATTTGGAAAAAACTCTTACAATTTATGATCAATAAATATGAATGACAGTATTTACTATATGGTAACATATTGTAAACTTAGTTGCGACCACTGTATGAACTGGTGAAGGAGGTGCCATGTGCAGGCTTGAAGAAACTTCACCTGAAGAGGGCACTAGAAGCCTATTTGGAGGAGCAGAGCCCATGTCACTGCAGACCTTGTCATAACAACGGCATGCCAGTGCTCACTGAAGGCCAGTGCACCTGTGTGTGTAAGCCGGGCACCAGTGGAAACGCCTGTCAGAACGGTCATGTAATTGGGGAACAACCAGGTATGAGATTCAAAGCTAATTTCATTATGTTGAGCATACTGTATAAGCAGTTACTTAACTAGTTATGTTGACTTTAGGTGCACATTATTTTTTGCTTAAAGGTATAGCTCACTCAAAAATAAAAATAATTTCATCATTTGCTCACCCTTGTGACTTTTTCCATTCTTACAAATAGGATATTTTGAAAAACGCTGGCAATCAAACATTCGTTCCCATTGACTTCCATGGCATAGACACAAATCCACATTTCTCAAAATATCTTCTTTTGTGTTCCACGGAAAATTGAATAAATGATGATTGTAGTTTATTTTTTTAAGTGAATGTTTAATGTTTTTTTATAGGAGTGGTCGAAGGCGGCTGGTGTTGCTGGTCTGCCTGGAGTAGCTGCTCTCAGGGTCAGAGGTCGAGGACTCGTTTGTGTAATAATCCTGCTCCAAGAAATGGAGGCAGACATTGCATGGGAGAAAGCACAGAGCAGAAACGCTGTGAGGACCCTGATCTTGAACATCTAAAGTAAGCATTTTTTACTTAATTTATTCATTTTAAAACGATATAAAATGTGACCTTACGTCACGTCATTCTTTATATTCTATCTAGAGTGATGGACCCCCACTGCTTTGATTCCTCTGTGACACCAGTGAAGTCATGTAAAACTCCACCTCCTTTGAAAAATGGATTTGTTTTAGTAAGTAGTTATGGGATTCACACTGGGATGTAATTAATGGAACTAACACTTTAGAATGTCACAAATTTGTCACAAAATGTCACCATCTAAAAATGTTTTAGGAAGACATACTACACTTTAAAGGGATATTTTGAGAAATGTCTACAATGTAAGTCAATTGTGTCGTCTGGTTACCATCATTCTTCAAAATATTGTGTGTTCTGCAGAAGAAAATAAGTGATACAGGTTTAAAAGGACATCAAATGATGAAATAATTTTCCCTAAACAAAGTGGAGTTTATCACATGCAATTTAAAGGGGGTTCTGAGGAATTCTGTCATTTACTTTACCCATCTGTGCAGGATCCAAAAGACATCTATCCAGTGGGTTCTAAGATTCAGTACACTTGTACAGGTGGATACGATCCCCTTGGGAAACTGATCGCTGAGTGTACAGAGAACCTGTCCTGGAAAACGTTTTCAATGGAGTGCAAAAGTAATCAATCAAACTGTATTTTACATCTTCTGAAGAAAATCGTAGTGATGTCTGGCTGTGCAAAAGTCCCAACACTAGAAGTTCCTTATATGTAATTTTGCATATCTATTCTTCTGTATGTTTATTCAGAGTCTGCTTGTGACCCTCCACCCGTTCTGAGCAATGTCATTGCCACACCCTCAAAACAAACATATCTGATTGGGGAGAGTTTATCCCTGTCATGCCCACCTGGAATGCAGCGAGAAGGGGAACCTGAAGTTCTATGCCGCCTTGGCCTCCGCTGGCATCCTTCACCTGAGAGTATCAAATGTAGACCAGGTATAGTTTAAAATCCTGTAATTCACAACATCAATCAGGCACTTGGTTTGGAAACATTTCTGATTTGTTGTTGTTGCTTTTTATTTCCCAAAAGTCCCCACAGTGCCCACCCAATCGAGTCTAATCTGCAAACCATGGGAAAGACTGGTAAAGGGTCAGTGTGTTTGCAAAATGCCATATGAATGCAAGTAAGTTGAGTAGTTCAGATACTGGATCTATAAATAATAAGCAAACAAAGCATTTATGTCAAATTTCTATATTATGTCCACCAGGGCATCATTCCAGGTTTGTGCCTCTATACGTCCTGGTCGGGTTAACAGAATGAGCGTCTGCCAGCTTGGAGCTTTGCAGTGTCTGGGACAAAAGGTCTCTCTGCTACAGGACAGCACATGCAGTTGGCCAGAAACCAAATTCACATCCTGTCAAGACTGCAATGAATGGGAAACATGTGACGGTACGCCTCTTTAAAACATATCTGTATATCTTTTATATAAAAAATACATTATCTTCATTATTTTTATGTGTCTCCAGGTCTCAAATGTGAATGTAACGACCCAGAAGATTGTGTTGATGACTCCGCCCACCTGTGTGTATCTCTAATGGGCGGGGCTGGTGAGATGATCTCAGAGTGCGAGGCGGGAGCTTGGAGGTGCAGAGGGCAACAGATCACTGTCCTCAACATTGGACCCTGTCAGACATAAAGACTTTCCATCATTAGTGCCTTTCATGCAATGTTTTTATTGCAAGTTATATATGTTGTTATACAAGATGTAATATAATGATGTCACATTCTTAGCTTTTTTATAAAAATATTGAGATTTAAATCATATTTATAGTGGTTCCTACATTGTGATTACTATATCTTATGTAGCTGATACTATATTATACTACAGCTAAATTGTCAATAAACAATTAAAAACCAAAGGTTTCCCAAACAATTTCCTCTATGAAACAAACAGCAGTGTTTTGTTGAATCACTTTTGCGTGGAAGTGGCATTATGAATCCCTCCACGTTTACAGTTGCTGTCTGGCACAAAAGGCTTATCTGTGGAAATCAAAAACATATAATTTTCACTTACTAATGTTTACATCAAGTACAAATTGCTTGAATGTTACTTCAACGAAAGGATAATTTGCACAAGGCAGTACAAATAGAAGAAGCTCACAAAAAGGCACAGTAAAATGATTGATTTAGTGAGAGTACCAATCTTGCACTGTATGTCCTTTGAAATGCTTGGTTCCCAGGAGAGACTGTTTCCACAAGTGTAACACTCTTGACCTGAATGACTCATACCACTCTCTGAACATGAGAGCATAAAAACACTTCCCACTATATACTCGGGATGGTCTGGGGTCAGCTTCAAACCACCAGGCACTGTGGGTTTTATACCCATGTGAGGCCTCTCAAAGTTTTTAGAGCACTATGTATACTTTTTTAAATGCAGCTGTTTGTGAACACCAGAGAAGAAAGATCTTGTGTCTCCTCACCTTCAGGTGCTTTGATAGCATCGCTTTTGGGGGGGAAATAAACCGGTTTACAGTTTAATGTTATTTTGGCATAAAAATTATTTTATTAAAAATTAAGACAGCTAAACATTAAGAAAATGTTGATACAAGGACACGTCTGATAGTCAGATAACATTTTTATTGTGCACTTCTACAGTAATAAAACATTGGTACATAAGGAATAATAAAATGACTGTATAACATGCTGTCAGTGATTAAAAACAATATCGAGTTGTCTATACAAATCATTTAGCATTCTGTTAGCATTTTGATTTTATAAAATTGTCCAAAAGGCTTTGTTAACAATTAAGAACTCGGGCAAGGACCTTCATTCAGAATTTCAAATTCCATCTTGTTGCACTTCAAAGCAGCCATGAAACATAAATTCATGCTCCGTGTGCTCTGTGTCCTCAGGAGTTTCAGGCAGTAGACATGTTTTCCATCCTTTGAGCAATCTTTCGGAAGTTTGCACTCACACTTATTTGATACTAAGAAAAAAGAAGATGATAATAAGTGCCACATGTTGTTTTGATTTTATAATAAAAATTCTTAAGCTAAAACTGTACTCCACATAAAGGCAAAGTTTTTTCATAATAAGATCTATACCTGAACAGGTCTCCCACTCGTAACAGGTGTCCGCTCCACAGGGCTCCTGGACTGAGCTCTGCTCAGAAACACGGGCCCTGAATTTGGCCCAGTCTAGGCTGAATGAGTCAGTTTTGCACGGCCCATTATTCATAAAGTATAATGGGTCTCCACGACAACGGCCAGCGTGAAAAACACAGGAGGACATCATAATGGCAGCCTCTTTCGAAGCGTCAAAAATGCACAAGTCTTCCCTGTAATTTCTGCAGGACATTCAAAAAAGGAACACAATGTGTTAAGATTCCCAACAGACTGCAGCACAACTACATGCAAATAACAATGATTAACAAAAATTTGATGCTACGAACATGAATTTGAAAGCTTTCAAAACAGAGAGAGCTATATTCATACCCGCATTGTTCTTTAGACATGCAGATACATGTAGTGCCATCATGAATCTCTCCACGTTTGCAGTTGCTGTCTGGAACAAAAGGCTTATCTGTGGAAATCAAAAACATATATTTTTCACTTGCTAATGTTAACATCAAGTATAAATGGCCGTGAATGTTTTTTCGACAAAAGTATAATTTGCAAAGGCAGTACAAAATAGAAGAAGCTCACAAAAAGGCACAGTAAAATGATTGATTTAGTGAGAGTACCAATCTTGCACTGTATGTCCTTTGAAATGCTTGGTTCCCAGGAGAGACTGTTTCCACAAGTGTAATACTGTTGACCCGAAGGACTCATACCACTCTCTGAACATGAGAGCATAAAAACAATTCCCACTTTGTACTCTGGCTGGTCTGGGGTCAGCTTCATGCCACCAGGCACTGCGGGTTTTGGGCAAACGTATTCTGGAATCACAGAAAAGGAGAAAACGTCATTGAAAAACATCAGGTTTAGTTTATGCACAATTATTTTTTTATCATATAATTCCACGACTTACTAATGCACCTTCCCTTTGGTTTCTCCCAGGAACCATCTTGGAGACAGTGAATGAGCTGGTATCCATCCAACTTATAACCAGTGAAGCAAACAACCTCCTCATGATCTCCATAATCGTACACGCGTTTGTTAATCTGAAAATAAAGGGAGGTATATAAAAGGGCAATTCTATGCAAATCTTGACCTTAAATGTTTTTTACCACACCGATAGGCGAGATGTCAATATTTGATGGGTCAAACACCCATGTGAGGTCTCTCTCAAAGCTCAAAGTTGTAGCATTATGGGTAACACTTTACAATGAGGCGCTATCATAATTTGTTAATACTTGTCAATGTTAGTTCATGTCAATACAAATTTTAGTTCATGATGCATTAACTTATGTTTACAGAGACAATGTTTGGTTTTAGTAATGTATTAGTAAATGCTGAAATTAACACAAATTAAATTTGTGTTGTTCCTTGTTAGTTTATGTTAGCTAATGCGTCAACTGATTGCTAACAAATAGGACCTTATTTTAAAGTGTTACCGCATATTGTATTATTATTTTTAATCAAGCATTTTGTGAAGAGCAGAGAAGGAAGATCTTGTGTCTCCTTACCCTCAGGTGGCTGTTAGCAGGTGCTTTGGGTTTTGGACAACCTGAGACTCCAGGGGGCAACTTGCTCTCGCTGTCGCCTTCATTCACAAATTCATCATCATTCATACACACATCTTGCCTGTGATAAAAAGGCAAATAACCAGCATACTTATGCCAAAGCACATACTGTATATGAAAGTGTAAAGACAGGGCAGGCCCTTACTTTTGGAAAATAGAGATGGTACACTCCTCCACCTGTTTCTCAGAGCCTTGGCAGGGTTTTCCCCCTCTCTGAGGTGGAGGGTTGAAACAGGTACGTGTACGATGTCTCTTTAAGGAGGCGTCACAGAGACTCCAGGGAGTCCAGCATGTCCATCTGCCATCAACAGCCTCTGAGGAATACAGAGACAGGGAACGTATAGAAATACATCATAAATGTACCACTCCACGGCATCTAGCCGAAAGTTGACCATTGACACCACCTGTCAAATGGCAGATTTGTGTTTATATTTCAATATTTGGAAAAGGTTTGACAGTGACTGGATAAAGTATAATGGGGTAAAACAATATGTCACCCCCATAATTATGACAAATACTGTATACATGTGAACCTTTTTTGTAGTCTGGGGCTCGTTTCTCACAGTTTGCTCCGTAAGTCCCTGTCTGACAAATGCAAACACACTCAGTCCCACTGAGAGCTGGCCGTGCATTGTTAGGGCAGGGTTCACACTTGCAGGAATCAAATTCGGTCAGATACTCCATCAGTGCCCTATGAAGATGCAATCTCTTCGTCTTAGCACAAGGAATGCCACGCACCAGATTCACTAAAGGCAACAGCTGGTCAAGACATAGAGAAATCATTATTAAATGATATTTAACACATTTAAAATGATGGGGTATTTTATACCCTTACAAAAAGGGGCCTTAGATGACAAAAAATCCCCAAAACGGAAATTCTGTCATCATTTACTCTTTTCATTTGAAACCTTTGAAACTTTCTTTCTTCCGCAGAACACAAAAGAAGATATTTTGAAGAAAGTTGGTAAGTGAACAGCACTGGCCCCTATTCACTTTTACTGTATGGACACAAAACCAATGCAAGTGAATGGGGGGCAGTTATCAACGTTCTTCAAAGTATCTTCTTTTCTGTTCTGCCGAAGAAAGAAAGTCATGCAGGTATGAAATAACACGAGGGTGAGTAAATAATAACAACATTTTGGGTGAACTATCACTTTAAATTTATGGAAACATTTCCAGAAATTATCCTCCTAACCTCAAAATCTATAACAGTTGGATTTTCTATTGTAGACTGAATCCAGTTCTTGTAAGTTTTACTTTCTGGTGCTACTTCTTTCCTTTCCCATGCCAGTTTTGCGGAATACTCAGATTTACCTCCTTGCACTGATGTAAAAGTCTTCTCTGACGCTTTTACAATTGACCCTGGAAAGGACAAGAAAAAGATAAAATAAAGCTAAACATTAATCTAGTAATTTGATATCAATCCCTAATGTTGTATGTATGACAGTTGTTACCTTCGTATTCTGTTTTCATCGTCGTTGTCCCACAGGTGTTACTGCTTGATTCTCTATTATAAAAAAAGGTAATGAGGGTAGAATCATGACCAAAGCATCGTTTTTTTTCCTCTTCCGAGAGTCCTTGAGATTGCAAAAGACAAAATCTAAGCACAACTGCTGTATTTTTTATAATTGTAAACTTATAAAGTTTTGTGCTCCTTTAAAGCAAGAAAAAATCTGATCTTTAAAATCAATGTTTTCTCACCGTACGTTTTTAGTTCTTCTCGATTGTATTGGAAAAGGAGGTCATACCTCCCCCCTAATGTCCCAGAGCTGAAATAATGTGTCCCAAACCTTTGAAAGATCTCTCTGTAAAGGACATAGTTGTAATCTAATGGCAGACTGTTAAGAAACTGAAGGAACGGATCTGACAAATAGAGGTCAGAGGACTTTGTTTTGAATGTTGATGTGGCAACAACCTGATGTACCCTGTAAAACTCAGAGTCCTGCATACAATTAAAGAAACAAACACAAGCATAAATATATAAATAAGTGTACTGTGTCCATGGTCTAAAAGCATACAACATAATTAGAAGTTTTAAAAGTTTCTTGCCTTCTCTTGAGCTGCTTTGGTTACGTCCTTGAAAGTACCTCTCTTTGACGTAAACGACATAGCCAGGAAAAGTGCGAAAATATTACCAGAACTTGATATATGTTGCAATGTCTTATCTGTCTGTAGTTCTTCGGTCAATGTGATTTTTTCAGATTTAATGTCACTTTCTTTAATGTCCTCAATATATTCAACCTAGAATTGTGTTAAACAATATTAGAAACAAAATCTTGATATATTCATGTAAAACAATTTCACACTTTGTAGTTTTTAAAATTGTATTTCATTCCTTGCCCACCTTGATGTCAAACTTCTCAACGTTGGCAGGGACCCGAAAGATCTTCCTGTTGGGTCCTTGTCTTTGTACTGTGCAATGCTCTCCCATAAATGTGCTGTCCAGAACAGCACCCCTCATCTGCTCTGCCATGGCATCAAACCTAATCAAAATAAACTGTGCATTCTTTTTTAAAATGTAGTATACAAGTTTTATGATCTTGATATGGTGCTCACCCATGACCAATCAGATCGGCTCCATAAATGGGATGAAATTTGTCCTGTGCACACACTTTCTTCAACTCCCCACAATCCCTCTCATCAGAGTTGTCACCACAGTCGTTCTGCGTGTTGCACTCCAAAGTAGAGTTTATACATCTTCCTTTTGGTAACATGGCAAGAAAAACAGTAGCCATGGCCTTTAAAAAACCAATACACCCAATGTGCCGAACATCATAGCATGTCTTTGTGTAGGTATACTTACCACTGTCGCAAGTGAACTGCTCTTTACAATTTACAGGCTCAATCCTGCATCCCTTAGAGGGGTGACAAGGTCTATCCTCTGCCAGAGATTCACTACAGTCCACCCCTCCAAACTGAGCTGGTGTCAGTAAAGACCTGGTCCTGAACTAAATCACACACAAACTAACGAAATGAATACACTTTGGCAATAAATCTAAAATACTCCTTCGTGTGTTTTACTCACAGATTTTTTGGCACAAGGTGAGCACTCAGACCAGGGTCCAAATTCACTCAGTTGGCAGTTTATTGGACAAGTCTCTACATTGCACTCTCTGCTCTCTTGTGTCTGACACAGCTGCAAACAATTATTTCTTATCCAGTGCTCATCAAAGCGCACAGCCCTGCAACAGAAAATGTACAGGTCACCAACGTGAATCTGAAGGGGATGTATGATGTAAAATGAAGGTCACCTTGTGCGTTGTTGGGTTCCAGAGTTACAGGTTTTGGTACAGAAGGTCCACGAACTCCACGGGTAGTGGTCACAGAAACACCCCATGATGGGGGTGACTGAAGCGAGGGTGAAGAGTAGGACTAGGGGAATGCTAGTACGATCCATGGGAGACTTTCTAAACTTAATAGCTTAAAGTAAAGTGGAATGAACAACTCATTTGTTTTTTATTCACTGATGTCATGATTTTTTATATTTACATATGATACATACAGTCCATTGTGCATGTATGCATGTTTGAGTTATTTTAATTTAGGGTAATTTAATGCATTTTTAAAGTAAAACTAAACTAACTAAAATGTGCAAGTTTCTCCAAATCATTTGTTTCTACTTGTTTCCATTGAAACTCACTATACTAAATTTTCATTATAATAAACAATGTCAACTGCAACAATGGAATATGGGTCCAACCAAAGACACTTAATAAATATAATAAATACAGAGACATTTAAAAAATACCACAGAAATGATACTCACATGAGAATATCAAGCCCTTCCAAAAGCCTTTATGCATACACAATCACGCATAGACAAGAAATATCTGCTGCTCTGAACAAGCTGGTCGAATTCCATTCTAGTTCTCATTCTCTAACACAATTTGTCCATCCCCCTTTCTTCCCGTAAATCCTGCAGCTGGAAGTCTTTATATTGACAACCAGACCTCCATTGGAATGTAGAAGGGATTATACAGACATCGTTTTATCACTAGGGACCTCTCTCAATTGCAAAATACTTGTTCAAATTGTATATTTTTATGTGCCCTTCTATATTCTGTCTTTTTAGTTTTTAGTCTTAATTTTAGGCCATACAAAACTAATGATTATGCAATGAACAAAACAATATTGTATACAATCGCCTTTATTATCATCAAAAATGATGTACAGCTTGATATGAGCTATAACTTTATGCATATTTTATGGACACCCGATGAAAACCACAAAGCCTGTTGCAACCTCTCCAATAATGTGACATTATTCATACAAACAGGATGTAATGAATGAATGAATAAACTAAAATATCTATATTTAAAATCATGTTTTATTTACAATTATTTGTATTATGTACATAAATTAATTTATTGTGTTACATTTGTCTCAAGCCTAGAATAACACAGCAATGGCTTTAGTGCAGTGAGCTCATATGCCCTTAAAAACTAATATAAATGTTTAACAACATTTTCTCTTTATGGAAGACTAAATTAAAAGCATTGCACAGTGAATCAATGCGTATGAGAGAATATGAAAACATCCTCTTGCTTTATGTGTATAAAATAAAAAGATTGTAGATAGATGTTAGTATTTCTGCATGTAAAGGTTCAGTTTCTTTTTTATACAATCATATGGTTGCACTACAAATGACATAAAACTCTGGCTTGTAACTAACAATGGGCTGTAAGTGGAGTTTCGAATCAATGAGACTCTGTACTTCAATACAAGCAGTTTTAAAACTGTCCATTAACAAAACTAATGTCAAGAGACATGAAAGTGACGAGCACTAACAATGATTAGAAAAGAAGACTTGAGAGTATTGAGGGGTCAGCCAGACACAAGGCAACAAAGCCCAGAAAACCGTCTCTTCCTTTGCCTCACCAGCGGGGAAGGAGTTAAATTAAGCAGGCTGCTGTCATCTATACAAATGAAGGGCACAAAAAATGAACATAAGCAAGAAAAGTTAACAAGTCCCTTACAGCACAAAACGAAAATGATTTTTCTTTTTTAGACTCACCTTGGTTTTTCAGTGGTAAAGGCATTGTCTCCCTGAGTTTGCTTAGTAGGTTCCTCATTTCTCGCATATCACTGAAAGAAATTTCCTCAAATCAACCTCATCATATCAATAAAACACATCAACCTAATATGTCTTTCCGAATCCATAGAGCTCTCTCTTTTCTTTACCTCTCTATGTTTTCAATGCCTGTATACACAAAGCAAGATTCCTGTGGAAAGTCCACAGGTGATGACGATCGATCTTCCAGCATCGGCACATCAGAGCTTTCGTCCACCCTGAAGTCCGTGTTAGGCTCAGGACACGCGTCATTTCCTGTGTGAAAAGCTGAATTAAATTTTAATTAAATTAAATATTACCCTTATAAAAAACAATCTATCAGGAGGGCCTTTATATTGATCATCTTGTTGAATACCCTGCCACCCACAGTGACAGACGTTTCTTGCATGCAGTATATTGGCTTTATGTACTCAGGTCTGTTTATTTGAAGAATTTGCTGCCCTCTGCTGGCTGTCATTGACACAACACCTTTCCTATGAAGCTGCAGCACACCCAACAGACACAAAGACTTGAGCATCTCTGTAATGTACATCTCCAGGCAGCACTGAAGCTGGATGAACAATCTGCAGATTTCCGGGTGGATTTCACCATCCTCTTGTCTACAATGAGATGAGATTAAAATAACATCAGCTTTTTAATGAACCATCACGTCACAACAGCCTCTCGTCACCCACTCAAATCATTTTCTTACCCAGAGATCGCGATGAGGTTGTGATAGGCGGACTGGGCTACTGCGCATCCCTTGATTCGAGTCTTGTGCATCTGCGCCCTTAAAGCAGGACAGTCGATTGTATTCTCTCCGATAGAGATGACCTGCTCCCGATGGAGGGCCACAAGAGTGTTGAACTCCTGGACAGTCTGAAAACGAGACAAACCTTACCACTCGGTCTATTTTTAGAAGCGCGCGTGCGTGCGTACGCGCTAGATGCCAACACTTTGGACTGCAAGGGATGTATAACAATTGTTGCATAAGATAACATACACATGTAGGCGCAAATGACAAAAAAATGAAGTGAAAAATGTTAGACCTCTCTTGTTCTATTTCAATATCACAGTCCCTGCGTCTTTGAGAAATAACAGGTTTGAATGTGTTCCTTCGTGTTGTTAGCAACGCAAAGGTCATGGGTTCGAATCCCAAAGCACACACATAATCAAAATGTCGATCTTAAATGCACTGAAGAAATGCGTCTTCCAAATGGATAATGTCACTTCACACCTGTGAACTAAGTGAGAGACGCCAGCGTGTCACTAAAATGGCATTTATCCACAAGTACCATCCGCATTATACTAAAGCACCTGGCAAAAATACAGGTGAAATTTTAAGGTGACAACATTTATAACGCGTCCGCTGCACAGCACACATACCGATCTACAGTCATCCATCGCCCGCTGAGCTCTCCGCGCGCTCTCGGTGCTCTCCCGACGCTCCGGATCCCGCAGCGGGGATTTGCCGATGTGAAAAATGTTGGCTGCGGATCTGGGGCGCTTCTTTCGCCCGTTCGGTGCAGAACACATGCATACGCGTCCACGGGTGAAACCACCTCGCAGGGAAAACCTCTACAGTCCGTTTGGGAGGGTGAGGTCGATCCTTGACGGGTCGTTTCTCAGCTGTCGTAGATGAGACCGAGCGTCCGCGACGCTTCCTCTGCATCTCCTCCACGACAGCCGAGTCACCTTCACCCCTGTTGAGGGCCGAGCGCCGCAGAAGCCCCGCAGCTGAGGGGTTTTAATTATTTCGTAAAAACTAATTACAAATGAACAGGAATAAAAAAGATATATACACATTTAGTTCATTTGTAATTGGATACTAAACAATTAATCTCTGCTTAAATATGTATTTGTAATATATGTTTTAATATGATTTATTAAAAGCACATGCACCATCTTTAAGATTTCTGTCATTTTAGGCCTTGAATAATGGTCTCATCAGACAGATCAGTATCAGTTCTCAAACATTTTACTGTGTAAAAGAAGGCATTAAAACTAATAAAACAAATATATTTGTAGCAGATATCATTCATTCAAAAGCAACAAGTTAAATCTGGTAGACATGCATCTAACCGAGATGTTATAGCAAGCAAAGGCAACTCATTAAAGTGTCCAGCATTATCTCAAAATTATTGCTTTCTATTATTTTACATTTCTACAGTATTATAATACTCTGTGAACGTCAAATGTAATATAAGCTAAAAGCTCAAATGGTATGGATTGCACAGACCCTTTAAGACCTCAACCACAAACAAAACACACAAATAGCCTAATGCTGTTTCATATCTGAAGATTCTTTGCACTAAAAAGAATGAGGCACTTGATGAAATGTCCACTATCAACAACAGTCATCGTCCAGCAAAGTGAAATCCAGCCCTCAGAGCATCAGAGAACGAAGAAGTAATATAGTGCACAGAAGATGATCAACGCCAGCACCCAGTGCAAAGAGTAAATAGAGATGATCATATAATCAACATCAAATGGCCAGCCCCACATGTCACCCAAGTCCATAACATTCAGTCCAAATGCTCTGTGAGGGAACTGCCAGCGACTAGCAGGAACCCCTTGCCTCTGAAACCCTGAAATAACAATAGATTTATTTCAAAATTAAAATATTTGCAACGTCTTTGGAGAAGTTAAGATGTGTAAAAGTAAAACCATATGACAAATTTACGAACCCCAAAAAATGCGGAAACGCTTTGGACAGTTGGGCAGGGGCCATTTGGAATAGTTGGTCTTTTGAAAGGTCTCGTGTCTTGACCAATAAACCTTTGGGAAGCAAGCCTTGGTAGTTAGATTGAGCTCTGAAACGACAAGTTGATCAGGTAAATGAAAGAGTATTGGGAGAAGATATTTAATTGTATAGCATGTTTACAGAGAAAAGGATATATATTGATATGGAATATATATAATATATCTGTTCCACTCACCTTCCTGAAACAGCACATGAGATATGAGGGTTCTGCAGAGGGGGCAGGGTGTGTGACTTGGCCGGTTCTTAGCCAGTGTTCTCAAACAAGGCTCGCAGAACACGTGACTGCAAGGATGGCACTTGTAGGGACTGTAATACACGTCTAAACACACAGCACATGTGTATCCCTCCTTCTCCTCCTCATCACTGCTGGTAAGGTCCCACTTTAGAGCCTGAAGTAACAAAAGGTACAAATAACTCTTGATGATTTAGAAATCACATGGAGCGAAAATAGAATTTAAAACACCTCCAATAAAATGACACCCGCTTCAGGAGCAATGTAATACTGTGGATAGCTTATTAAGAGCCTCAGGATTTTACAGCTGCCCAGTATGTGGATTTATGCCTGCCCTGATCCACACATCTATTTTTGGCTTCACGCCCGAACTTCTAATATCCCACATCCATTTCTTGTCTGCCACCTCATTCATTAAACAAACTAGATAGCATGGCTGTGCGCCATTCAGAGTAGAGAATGTCATTTTAAATTCCTATTCTCTCCAGTATAGAATAAAAACAAAATGAACAAACTATCAATTTGAGAAAAAGTAGTACACTTACGATCGTAACTTTATAACAGAAGTAAATTTAATATGAATATTTATTCAGGCAATCTCACCAGATCTTTTGCCTCCTGTTGCTTTTGAATCCAGAGCTCTTTCTTCCTCTGCTTCCTTCTCAAGCCTTTCAGGCGATTCTTCTCTCTCTTGGGGAGCTTTGGTTGTGGGATGGGTGAGACGTTTCTTGACGCCTCCTCTATATCTCTAAGTCTAACATCTTCTGGATCCACTTCTGTGTCTGGAGTTAATCTGCTCTGTGAAGCAGAATCCACACGATGTTCCTCTAAGATTTCCTGATAATCAGATAGCTGTGTTGGGTGTATTGATTCAAAAGGTAAAATCCCATGTGTGCCCACTTCAACAGTTCTGACAATGTGTGGGTCTTCACTGGACGCAATTTCAAGTTCAGTGTCATCACCAGTTGTGACTGCACGGAGAACAGCACGAGAGGAGCTGAAGGTTGATGAAGAGGGTAAGTTATCTAACAAACTGGACTGTATTTGTATTCTCTGTAGTTCAGTCACTGAGTCTCTTGTCTGTTGGGAAGACGCTACCCTATCCACCCTTCTCTCAGTATGACCTCTGGATCTGCCAGGTCTGGTCAAGAGAACTTGAGGTTTTAAATCCTGATCAACACGACTCTTACTGAGATGCACGGCTGTATTGTGTCCACAGGTGCATTTGGAGCAGTTTATAAAATTGAAACCTCCCAAGCGAGCTCCACAGTGCTGGCAGTTTATTTTCCCCACTGTCCAATGTGCCTGTGGAGAATGTACTGCAGATTTCAGTGGCATAGATCCTTAAATGTCAATGATGCAGATAAATTGTAGTAGTAAATGCATAAATATGTCTACATTAGCATATTGATAAACACGATATGATAACACAATACCTGATTAATACTTGCCAGAATCCAGTCTGGCAACGTGTCAACATTCAAATGCCACACGCTGCACATGGCTTCAGCCTCCCCAGATGTCACTATCTGTAGTAATACAAAAAACAAATGTCATAGGATTAGGGTTGAATTATATGCACATGCAAATACAACACCTTCACTGATTTAAAATTTCAATTATTAAATAAATGAGAAACGAATATCTAAATAAATCTTTATAAAAAAGATTATCTAAGTATTTTAGTACCTAGTGCTATTGTGCAATCTGCGTTTTATATGTTAAACAATGAACACATTCATCTGTCTGTAAGACAAAAAGCATCAGCAATCACACACCTTAGGCAGGCTTGTCGAGTCTATGAGACAGCGGCGGCACTTTTTACAGCGAAGGTTTGTTGGATCTTCCTGTGTTTCTGATAGATCCTGTTCTTTAGTCTGTTTGAAATTTAAGTACGCCATCATTTTTACTTTACTTTTGTATTCATAAACAAATCCTTAGGTAAAATAGTATTACATATTACCTGCACATAAATATTGCCTATTTTGACTGTTATTTATATGACTTTTCTTGGCAAAAATGAATCACTTAATACTTTTCTGCACACGGGTCTTAAAATTACCTTAAGAAAAATGATCCAATTCACGTCACAAACAACATTAAAATATTTGTGATAATATTCTATGCAATTTATTCCCACAAAACTTTGTGCACACAGATGTAAACATTGCAGGAAATAATTTGCATCGGTTGGTTTCTTTCTTTTCATGCAATATTGCAAATATTTAAATACTTCCCATTTGACGTCTCAGTGAAGTGATTTAAAACATGCACATTCAAAAATATGTCCTACCGTGAAGGAAGCATCCATTTCCATCGTGGAGACATCTGACATTTTAAGTACTTCTCTGTTTAGCTAAACGGCTAAAAACAACAGATAAATGGCTACCGCGGGTTCGTTCGCCTTTACTACGGGGGCAGCCGAGGGACAAACATCTTACGTTACAGGTCACTGAGCGTTTACGCATAAATCGCTCGCTCGTTCTTCCATTAATAATCTCACATCCCAACAACACACAAATAATGCAGTGAGCATAGAAAATCATTTCTTAATAATATTCTCGTTTGTAATGCGTTTAAGAGATTTTGGTTGAGGAAAAGTTGGGGTGAGATCTAAGGTCTGAGCAGCGGCGGGGCAACAGCAGGTGGCAGTGCTGAACCTGTTCATATCTTAGAGAAAAGTTTAATATAAAGAACAGTTAACTTAAGCAGACCCTCCGTGAAACATGCAGTGAATTGAAACCGTTTCTGGAAAGTTTTTTGGGGGGGTTTGTCTTTTATAATTCTACCCTGTTACAGTACACATAGGATATGATGAGAAAATACTAGAAAAACGAGTCTGCATATTCTGTGCCGAGCCTGCCCTACACACCTGCGTAGGTAGCGTCTCGCTGCTGATATAAATGGACCCGCCTCGTCACAAATCCTCAGTAACAATGTTGATGGTGGGCATCATCGCAGTCAAATGTCTCAGCTCCTCTGAATGGAGTAATGATGCTTACTGAGGCTCCTCTCAAGGTTTTTGCGAATTTTACCCTTTACCGCGACATGGAAGAAACTAACGAAACAATATCCTTATTTCTAAACGACAGTGGCTTAGATCACCAAATCGACAATGTTACTTTACCTGTTAAGTTTACTCTAAGTTATCAGATCTCAACATCTGTGCTGATCTGTGCGCTCATTCTGTGCTCAATATTTGGAAACGCGTGCGTTGTGGCTGCTATTGCATTGGAGAGATCACTCCAAAATGTGGCAAACTACCTGATCGGATCACTTGCGGTCACGGACTTGATGGTGTCGGTGCTTGTGTTGCCAATGGCGGCTCTTTACCAAGTTTTAGACAAGTGGACACTTGGACAGGTAACTTGTGATATTTTCATTTCATTAGACATTTTGTGCTGCACATCTTCCATTCTGCACCTGTGTGCTATAGCTTTGGATAGATACTGGGCTATCACCGACCCAATAGACTACATGAAGAAAAGGACATTAAAACGCGCAGCTCTCCTCATCACCGTTACCTGGCTGGTCGGCTTTTCGATATCGATTCCACCCATGTTGATCATGAAATCACAGCCTAAGAGTAAAGCTGAAGATATGGCAAATCCTGAAGCGTGTATGATCAGCTACGACCCATGGTACACAATTTATTCTACCTTTTGCGCATTTTACATACCTCTGATTCTCATGCTGGTCTTATATTGGCGTATATTCAAAGCGGCAAGATTTCGCATTCGCAAAACAGTGCGGAAAACAGAAAAAAAGAGGGTGAAATGTTTGACAGTGTCACCTGCGCTTTTTAAAAGAGCAAACGGGGAGCTGGGGAAAAACTGGAAAAGCGCAGTCGAACCCAAGCCCCCTGCGTGCGTAAACGGCGCAGTCAAACACGCGGAGGACGGCGAGTCTCTGGAGATCATTGAGGTTCACAGCAATTCGAAAAACAACCTTCCTCTACCTAATACTCCAAACTCTGTCCCTCTGTTTGAAAACAAACATGAGAAGAACACCGAGGCGAAGAGGAAACTCGCCCTGGCACGGGAGCGCAAGACAGTAAAGACTCTGGGTATTATAATGGGCACTTTTATTCTGTGCTGGCTGCCATTCTTCATCAAAGCGCTGGTGATGCCTTTTTGTCCATCTTGTGATATGCCTTTGTGGCTCATAGACGTCATTAATTGGCTTGGCTATTCAAACTCCCTATTGAATCCCATCATTTACGCATACTTCAACAAAGACTTTCAGAGTGCGTTCAAGAAAATCATTAAATGCCATTTTTGCAGACCATGAACATGCGATTGATTTGAATTTTTTAAGCATAAGTGTCAGTTGCAACATGCATTTAACCAGACAAAGAATAATGTTGTTTCGATTTGCTTTCAGATGAATGGAAACTTCTTTAGTACACTATAAATATAATAATACGTCTTATTTTATCAGATGTATGTTGATCTTGTCATATCAGGTTTACATAATGTGTACAAAAAACATGTCTTGTGTCACACATGGATATGTAAAATAAAAAAGTTCCACTAACAATTTTCTCAGTGTCCTTGTTCTTATATAGACACAAATAATTAAAAAAAGTAAAAAACAAATTGATATCAAATGGGAATATGATGTAATGCAATATGTCCAATTTAATGCCACAAAAACAGATTACTTAAGCTGCATGGTATTGACTTCTTGGATGGAGGCATATTCATATCTAAGTACTAAGTTTAATATACACCGAGATTTCAGCTATTTTGTAAGATAATATTCAACAACATATAACATTTTAAGGATTTCAAAAAGCCCATCTAAGTAGCCTGTGGCGTTCCGGTTTTATTCAAGTGCAAGATGATGCATTTCGTAAATGTGTTATTTGAAAGTGCGCATAAATACACCAGCTTCTCTTTTTCATTCATAAGAGCCAGGTATATATATATTTTGTTGATGTGTGACTTTAAATGTCTCTTTATACCTTTCCTCTCTGTCAAGCACTCTAAAAGCCATTCCTTCTGCACTTTCATTCCCGTGGAAGAAACAGTAATCCCTGTTTTTAACAATGGATACAAAGAAGAAGTGAAGCGAGTTTCAGAGCATGAAGATCCTCTTTTTAAAATGTTTTCGAGATACAAATCTCTTTTTATTTGTATGACAAATATTTTGGTTTTAACATAGCAAGGAATGTACTAACAATTTATTGAAAACCCAATATACCATTGTTAATATATCATTTTATTTAAGGTATTGAATAATGAAGAACATAATTAGAAAAGTAGTCTAAGGCCCGGTTTCATAGACACAGCTTAGTTTAGGACAGGACTATGCCTTATAGTTGAATTTATATATTTATGTCGCTTTTATAAAAATGCCATAAAAGAAAACATTACTGGTGTGCATCTGGAAACGAAACAAGCAAATATATATTTTAAGACAATTCTGGGAAAGTTATGTTCTGTTAAGACCAGTCACTCATTTATTTTAGTCTGGGACTAGCCTTAAACCTTGTCTGTGAAACCGGGCCAAAATTAATTGGGATATAAGTTATTTAAAAAAATATTACAGTATGTTATTTTACTTTAACTAACAATTTGAATTCTTGTATTTACATGTACATGTATTGTCTATTATTTTAGTGGTCTCATTTATAGAAGAATAATCATGTGAATTCTACGACATGCATTTACATTCGAAATCTTCAGTGTTTCATTAAAGCAACCAATCAACTGGATTATTGAAGGCAAAGAATTGTACGACTGGTGCCTTGTATTGAAAAGTTGCTCAAGCAGCCCTGCAGTCCAGTTGTGTTTGAATCACTAAAAGCCACTCAACAGAGGAGACACAGTGATTCTGGTCACCATAGCGACACTCAGATGTTTCAAACTCTGGTCTGAGGGGCAATTATCTGATCAAAGGCCTAGGACAATACACAGGGCCCACGTGCCCACCCACAGCTGGCATGATTTAGCGACCTGAGGATCCACAGCTATTTATTACAGATGACAAATCTCCAGAACCCTGCAGAGAAACCATTGTTGTTCCCTCTACAAACATTGACAACAACAAACATTGTCAAGATTGATAATTGTCCTGTCTAGTTTGGATTATAGCCATGTGTCAAAATCACTTGCTGACAAGTACAGAAGAGTCAGCTTGAGTTTAAATAACAAATAAATGTTCACACAACTTTGCGAGCTATACATTCCAAATCTAAGATAGTTGGTTGTAAAAAAAATCAGGTTACAGTGTGCGTCACAAAGATCGTTTCAGGTGAAATTTCACATTTGGATGTTTACCATTCAGTGAGCTCTGGTTATTTTTCCGAAATTCAAACCAAGAATGACCGGTGACAGATGCACCGTCAAAAGAAGAGATTCAGAAAAGTCCAAAGTAATCCTAACAGCAGATCGCTGATTTAAAAGTGGCAGTGTTCACAGCCGGCAAAGGATTAATATGACTGAAAAATAATGCTCAGCCATCCATAATCCTCCACAATTCATAATTCACAAGAGAACTGGTACAAACAAAAAAGTTGTCGATCTTCTGCCCACCAGCAAGAATTGTCAGGGAACAAATAATACTAAAGCCTTCTGTGGTTCACATTTACACATTGAGTGTGTGACAGGTGCCAGAACCCTACCTAATTTAAAATGACATATGAATGGTAATCTTTCAGAGCCACTTCAGTTCAAATCAGCACAGAAGAAAAACTCACTACAGATAAGATTTTTTGTTGGTTGTTTTTTTGATAGGTGGGATGCATAAATGTAAATTCATTGCGCTTCCGCCATTATTAATGATAAAGGCTGTTGAAATAAAAGGACACGAAACTGAAATCAGGTCATGACGCAAGCCAGAATCATTTACTGCAACTTTGCAAAATATTATTGGTTCTCTCTCACAGTTCTCTTGTATTACGATGTCATGGTAACATACAGATACCAATTTGTTTCCATGCAGACTCATAATAAACAATGTTGCATGAAGCAGGCAAGGCCGGAAATCAGATTAGAGGTAGAGATTAAGAAAGTGCTTTTCTATTTTGTGTGAAATATTCATTGTACGGTCAGTGAATCGACTGCGGGTGGTCTGCGGGCTATGCCACAGTTCGGCAAGAGAGAATTTTTTACAATTCTCTTGTCTAGTGTTTCAAATCCCCCAGGCTGTCAAGTTTAAAGAAGCGCAGCCTGTTGTAAAATAAAAGACATGCATGCAAATACACATACAATTTTTTCTGAGATGTAAACAGATTCTACCTTGTTTCTTTAACATGAATTGGACCTATCTGCTCAGCATTTAAACTCAAAGTCATACAGAACAAAATACATTTGTATAGATTTATTACACAAATTCAGCCAAAAAGGTGTTAAAAATGTGTTTCCTCTACTGTACATTCAAAAAATATGTCAATCTATATTTTGCAATAGATAAATACTAAAAGATACTAAATAATGCACAAAACATGATATCCTTAAAGTTTATGACAAGGCTTTGAACTGTTCACACATTAATTAATTGTGCATTATTAGCAATGGAAGTGATGTAAGGTCATCATCAATTTTCCAAACATACATTGAAAACGTATAATTTTTAAACGTGACATGTTGGAGTGGAAGATGAATGCTCATACCAGGGAACGCTCATACTGATTCATTGGGTTATATAATCCTGAGGTAAACACATTGATAGCTAAGAGTATAAATTATTATTTATAAAAATAAAAAAGGAATAGTGAATAGAAATTTGGATTTCATTTTAATTGACAAGCTCATCATTTTGCTTAGATTTTTATTAAAGGTAAAGTTAACACAAAAATTAAAATTCTGTCATCATTTACTCTCCCTTAAAGAATGTTATACCTCTTTGTTCTGATGAACACAAAGAAAGATATTTGGAAGAATGTTGGTAATTTTCAGTCACTACCATAGTATGAAAATATATATCTCTTATATCTCTTATATTATATATTTTATTTTAAATCTTTTTTGTATATATGGCGAAATATATAGGCTACTATACTACGCAGTATATATCATAAATTATAGATTTGGAAAGTTTATAGCTGCTACGACAATGTGAGAGAAAAAATTGTTTGAAATCCTAAGAAGCAGAAAAAAAACAAAGGAAAGTCTTCACAGGAAATCCCATCCTTCAAAGGAAACACAGTCATGTGATTCAGGAAAAGGAAATATGTTTGTGTAAAAACAACCCTGTCTATCTACAACCTTTTTCCTAACGTAGGACAACACATATTAATGTTTTAAAACATTTAAAACACGTTTTAAACTTGTACAGAATACAATGCAGAAAGCAATTTAAATGAATTGTCCATTGCTTTTGAGTGGCTATAATTTAAGCTCAGTCTTGTAGTGCTTCAGTAATTAGGTTGTACGATAAAATCCCATAAAAACACATGATAAAATGTTTATCACTTTGGATAAAACCATGGCTAAATCCATAACTAAAAAATGACAAAACACCTCAGGTATTAGCAGTTGAATTGTCTGATCTGATAGAGAATCATGATTGTGCTTTGAAGCATCAGGTTGTCAAAGAGCAGAGTGTTCAAACAGGATCACCTGACTCTGATTCACACTGGATGGTCTCGACAGACGCAGATGTCCGATCCTTGAGTACACCTCTGCGTCCGAGCCTGCCCCACATGACGGGTGAGGGCTGGGTGGGGTGGTATGGATGATGGGATGTGGCAGATACAACCGCGGTGGTGGAGGTGGGGGAGTGAGATGGAATGGTGGTTGAGGAACAAGTAGAGGTGGGGATGAAGAAGATGTGAGACCTGTGGTGTCACAACAGGCAAAGCAGGCTGTGGCACCAGCTCCTTTAAATCATACTGAGCCATGTGGTAGAATCCAAAGTACTCCAGAGCGTTCCCGGCCTGAGCGACTCGGAGTCTGTGGCGCAGTGTTAGAACCCGATAAAGTAATGCCAAAATCAGGAGTCCGGCTAAGACCATGAACAAAACAGCCACGCTAAGCTCCAAATCCCAACAGACTCGTGGTAGAGTGGAGGTCCAACAGCCCAGGGCTGACTGATTCGATGAAGACGGCTTCCTGACAGACACATCGCTCATACCCAATACAATCAGGTTCCGGTCCACCGTTTGTGCAGGAATTTGCAAAGCAGTACTTTGAGTGGCGAGTTCAGTTGGCATTGCGACCGTCACTCAGGAGATGCGCGGCATATGGGCCTCAACCGCATACTTGAGAAGAGTCTCTCCAGAAGCCAATGCAGTCGACCATCGCTGAACATCTGTTCTGAAGAACACAGCTGGAACTGAATCAAAGATTGATGGTCACTTCTGGAGCTCAATTAAAGGAGTGTTGAAACAGAATAAGCCTTCATGTGACAATGAAATATGAAAGTGGTAAACTGCTGAGATCAGTCTGGTGTGAGCCAGCAGTCCTGTGGAGATCTCAAGCCTAATATAGAATTAAATCAAAGGCTTCGGTGAGCCAGAATTCAGGTTATTTTTGTGACTCTTGAGCTGTAGTTTGTCATTCTGCAATCACAGGTCTTACAATCTCAAAGTGAGCGCAGTACATAGCTAGGCATTAAAATTAACTTTAAAACTTACTTTTTCTAGTAGTCCATAGAAACGTTCCCAGTCAGTATTGCGACTAGGAGTTAGTTCTAGCAGTGCGAGAAAGAATTCTTCTCCTGGGAGGAAGTTAATTGGAGAGTTCAGGAAACCATTCCACATGGACCTGGCAGGGGATTGGGTGAACTGACTATCTCTATGGTTACAGGAAACTGCCGAAGGAATTTTTATGTAAGCGGAAAGAACAAACTTATTTAAAAATGCAGGCTTGCCAAAAGGGGCCCAGCCCATAGAATGTCTTGGGTTTTAAAAGTGATAGTTCAACCAAAACAAATGTCCCTGTTTTTTATAACCTGTATATTACTCCATGTTCTGTGGGAAACAAAATAAGATATTTTTTTAAATGTCTCAATGGTTTTGTAGTATCTTCTTTTGTGTTCTGCAAAAGTCAAGTTTGGGATGACAAGAGGGGTCAAATAATTATAAAAGATCACTTACGAAATATGGAGTTATTAAATGCACATTTCGATAAAGATTCTGCATGTGACCAGAAAAACACTGTCAGGATTTGTGTTTTTGTGTTTTTTTGCAGCGTGTTGGCTTGGCTTCACTTTGGTCTCAACCACCTGCAGGTCTCTCCCTAGGCACAACATATCGAGACAGATTAAAGCCAGTTCACAATCATTCATGTGTATTTCTCAGGGACAGGTGGGTCAGTAATGGAACAAAAGTACAAAAGCTCAGGGTTCACTACAGGTGATGTGAGAGAGGTGCTGCACTTCACCAGAATTTTGAATCAACATATTACATCATACTGAGACATTTCCATTTTCTGGAAATAATTCCATTGTACAATAATATTCTAGTATTTGTATAGTTTTTTTCTTAACATATAAAACTCGAAAGAGGACTCTGAAGTGCATTTAATGTCAATGTCATTGTGTTGTTTTGAACTTTATGTTTCATGAATTTTGATATCTAATTTATTTATGCGACAAATTAAAATACAGCATCTAGCGTGAGGTTTGCGAATTGACCTATCGGTAAGCCCTCCCCTCAATGACCCAATGGCATTGAATATGATTTTACAGGGACGGGCCCTGCGTTCAGATTGGGATATATCACCCTCTGAAGGGCACTTCGGAGTGACAAAAATCATGGTCGCCATACTGAAGGGTCGTTCCAAACCAAAGTGCTCATAACTGGCCACTTCAAAGGGCCCTTCAGAATTAAGGATTTTGAAGGGTTCAACTGATGGTCACTTTGGGCTCCTATGATTCTTTGCGCAGATACTTTGCATGGTGACGTCGTCTCCTAATGGGTGTGGGATGATGACGCAGATGGGCACTTCAAGAAAAAGTTGTTTGGTCCCCTACATCCTTTAACCCTTCAAAGCGCTCACTCCGGAAGTTAAACCATTCGAAGGGCTTAGGGCACATGGATGAGCCCTTCGAACTGGAACGGAGGGGAGGACTCGGACAACTTGAGGTTTCAGCGCCATAGAAAAGCATTGTGTTTTAGTTTTCTGCTACAGATAACTTGTTTACTTGTACTTGTAACACTAATTCCAGGTGTCCTGGGAGCATGAATGGAATTTATTTTATTTCTAAAACCACACAAAATAGAGCAAAATGTGGGAGCAATAACCCGATTCAAGTCCAATCCTAGTGTAGACAAAAACGTTTATGTTCTGGTTGTCTTACTTTCACTAGTTTCCTTCTGCACGTCCTAAATGTCATTTTTGTGCTTCAGTATCATATATATGCCTAAAACTAGGTAAAGGTCCAGTCAGTCAAATCTACCGGCACGGTTACAAATTGCAACCGACTGCGCACTCCACCCCTCCCTTTCAAAACATTACGCCGGCTGACAGAACATGGTGAATTATGCAAGTGGACCCGTGGTGTATATAGATAGAAATAACTATTTCTAAGGTAAGAAAAACATTACGCTTCACTGTGTGAGTTCTTTATACACCTCTAAAGGCAGAGCTATGTATATTATATTGCATTTCTATCAATACATCATCCCAAAATTACACATTGGATATTTAAATTAGTGAGTCCGCGCTAACGAACAAACCTAAGTAGCTAACTGTTCTCACAGCATGTACATTGTAGGTTAAACAGAGGTTTACATTTCAGTGTCTCTCCATATTAAAGTTGTTAAATGTAAATTAATGCCATCTAACCCTGCGGTACATGAACAGTTGATCCTAGATGTTGTCATATGTGATCGTCGTGACCGTAACATGAGGCTCTCCAGCTTGCATTGTGATCTGTAAACCCTCACTTCCAAATTAAATTGTTCTCTATATTCTGACTTCTTTACAATGTTAAATGATGTCTTTTCATGTTAAACATGGTCAACTTTTCAAAAAACGAGTTGGGCATAATACGTAAATTTCTGTGCTCGATACACTCCCCCAGCGATCGTACAGGTTTCAGAAAGTTTTTTTCGAACATATAAAACTTTTTCGTAACAACTTTTCTTAGTCCCTTGCCCAATTCTCGCCGTCACAGCGCTAAAAGATGCCGGACATGAACCGCATGCGGTGAGTGAAACTGATGTCTGTGTTTTGTTGACAATGTGTGCACAAGTGCTTTGGTTCAGCCTTCCGCTCAACCCTGCACGTACCGTATGTTTTCGGAAACAACCGTAAAGCTGTATCTATCTTTTCTAAATGTGATCAAACTAAATACTCTTAGAAGATACGAAGTATGCAATACTACTCTATAGGTACTCAAGAGTAATAGGAGATTGACAGAAACCCTGTGTGCTACGCCCGCTTTAACACAGCATCAAATCACTACATAACATAACATACCTTATGAGAGCAAGTGACGCCTGAACATTAAAGATTGTATAGATGCAGTGAATGACAGATTGTGATTGGTGCTCGAGCTGATGACTTGCTGACTCCTGACTCTTCACCCTGTTTGACGCACATCATTTCTGATCACAGATTGCCTGCTGTTTTGAAGTTCTCCATCATTCTTCTGCTGCCGTCATAAACCTTATGAAACACTTTCAGCAGGCATGACTTCAAGTATGTGTTTATGTGTGAATTTCCATGATTAGTTGTTGAAAGTGTTGACTGACTGTTCAAGTTAAAAAAAACACCCATCACAGAGTTTGTAAGCGTTTTAGATGTTGCACATCAAAAATTCTCTAAAACCACTGCAGCAAGTGTCTGTGCACTTGTGGGAGTGATGATCTGTGCAGTTTGCAGAATTGAGATGTCATCTCATACAGATCCAAACATCTCTCCTCATGCATTTTTAATGTTCCGTCTGAGCAAGATGTCTCCTCTCCCTGGCATTCAGAGGAGTAGACGAATAGACTCAAAGCAACATCGTGTTGTCAGGGATGGAGTGCTATGAAGCAGCACACTTTCGCCGGCTCAGGGGAGTTATCTGTCAGATCGTCTTATCACACGGAGCTGGATGGGACAAGGTCATCCAGCTATCACCTCTAGACACAGGCAAAGCCCCCGGCCACAGCTGTTTAAAGAATCCTTCCACAACTATATAGCCTACCACTTCCCACCAGCTCAAACCACAGGAGGACAGCTTCACAAGAAGCACAAGGATACAATGGAAAAACATACTCTGAAACATACATAAACTGCTTGACAACGGGCAACACTCCCAGCCAATGAGAACAGGATTTGTCAATCAAAGTTCTGTGTGGGTGGGGCCAAAGAAAGTTCTGTTGCTTTCTTGTTGCTGGTAGGGTTGCCAGGTGTGGAGTTTTCCTGCACGTGAAATCCGTAACAAGGACTGTAAAATACACATTTACGGTTTTGGAGTGACATATGTTGAGTTTTGGTATTTGGGTCATCGGCAAGTTTTGGGCTGTTTTTTTGCTTTCCAGATCTGGCACCCCTGGTATCTGGGTAAGGAGTCAGCATACCAAAACTGAACCAACTGTCAATTTTCCCAACACTGCACTGATCTAGCAGATGTCTACTTCATTTGATCAATTCACATGATGTTCTTGAGGCATTTGAGACGTCGAGCAAAGGCCCGGCGCTGGAACTGAAGGGACCCTTGATGCTGAAGAGGGGAAGGAGGAAGTGCAATTTGAAATATTTTGTGGTAATCAGCTCTCTTTGATATGAAGATATCACTGTGTGGAGAAAAAGACATTTCTTTTACATGACTACACAGCAGCCCACTGATGGGCACTTCAGAGTGCCCACGCAGTGAACTGCAGACACTGATCTCGCTCTGTTGCATGACCTCAGTGATTTGCCCAGGCATTTAATGAAGCCTCTCTGTCCACAGAAAGTCAGTTCAATCACCTCCACGCCCGCTTATAAATATTTATCTCATCAGTGACAAAAGGACTTGCTCACCGTCATTATGTCCTTTGTAAGTCAAATAGAAGAGGTTTGTGCGCGTGTGAGAGAGAGATAGAGAGAGAAAGAAAAGGAAAAAGGAGAGGGGATTATCAACGCATAGCATCAAGAATTGAGGAGAAACACGAATTCTGTGTATAAATATAATTGGCATTAAAGGTCCAGTGTTATAAATAAGCAGCATCTAGTGGTGAGGTTGTGAATTGCAGCCAAAGGCTTGCCTCTCCCTTTCTAAGCTCTACGGTGGCTAACACCGGACTAAGATGTCTTCGTGTTTTTGCGTCTTTGCCAAAGGATGTATGAAACGCGCTCTAAGCAGTATGTCCATTTAGGGCTACTGTAGAAACAAAATGGCGAATTCCATGTAAGAGGATCCGCGGCGTGTGTAGAAATAGCTCATTCTAAGGTAATAAAATCATAATACTTTATTGTGTTAGGTGTTTATACACCTTTGAAGACAAACTTATGTATATTATGTTGCATTTCGATCAATAGATCCTCCAAAAAATTACACATTGGACCTTTAAATGAATATAATACAATTACAGCAATTACAATTGCAGTTTATTATTCAAATTATAATTTGATACTAAAATATACATACTGTAGGTTATATTTCAACTACTATTATTTTTATGCTTGGTGAATTCCCTGGATGTAAATCATCCAAAATCGAGTGCACTGTATTGCATAATATTATCACATGTCAGTTCCTCAAACCAAAGCTGGTCATGTAACAGACGATGACAGAGGAATAACATCTGGTGATCAAACATTAGAGTAATTGGCTAATTTGTGCCGCAGCTCATGGCTACCATGTCAAATTCATTACGTGGTATTTAGAACTCATCAGAGGAATTTAATAAGAGCATTCATTAACAGACATTAAACAATTTATAGGCATCGAATGCTATATGCAAGCCCACTTAATCAGGCCCTCAAATGGAAAGCAATTTCCATATTCAAAACGTATGCCCCAAGGTCATGCTTTAAACCCCTCTGGAGATGTCCTCTGGAACTGTCACTGAGTTCACAGGACAAAATTGTATCCACTTGTGATTAAAGACAGAACATGATGTGCATAGATTCATTCGTATTTTAAAGATAATAGCATACTTTCCAAAGGCGCAAAGGGGCGAAAAGTTTTTGAAATTGTATTTGTGATGTTCTTTCATTTTAGATTCTAAGAATATTTGACCTATTTGACCGATTACTAACTCACACAAAAAGCTCACACCAATTCCGTCTCACATCACATCAGTCTGACATTCAGCCTATCCATAATCTTACGTCATGTCTGTATATACGTATTTCAATGAATATCAAGTCATAAACAATTATAATATTTCAGTAGGTTTAGAAAAGTCCTTCATTCATAGGGAATTACTTTGAATAAAGAGTTCTCAAATTAGAGGTCTATTTGAAACTAACAGAGCTGAGGAACATATCTTAAAAGCTGATGTTTGGCATATTTCCACCTGCTTCATTGTGAACATAATTAGCAAACAGGATAACTGCATGTCAAGGTGAAAAAACTATACAACTATGATTCTTCTTCCTATTAAGCAAATGATGATTCTTCTTGATCGCCTGCTTATCATGCATCTAATTTGCAACCTTCCTAATTGGCCGTCCAAAGAAAGACGGCAGAATGTAAATGGAAAGACTAAAGGATAAGTGCTCGTCACAAGCTGACTGAATCACTTTCAAGATAATTGCAATGTTTTAGCAGCCTGCTGATTGGCCCTGAAGGAATTACATCCAAAACGCGCTTTCCACGCAGGGAGGAGGTCATTTGGTCCAACCGCTGTTAAAAGGTTACTTTTTAAAAATCAACCATTACATGTATGCTTTCTTGATATTAAAAAGAATGAGTCTATTTGCAAAATTTCCTATTTGAAGAAATAAAAAAATCTATGTATTGCTCACATTACAATTGATGATGTTTTATTTAAAGGATGCGCATTAGACTGATTTTGTGAAGATAATGTTTAAAGCAATAGTCCACCATCACACGTATTGCCCTTAAAGAGATGTGTTTATATCTGTATGTGCATTGTTTGAATATATTTATTATAAGTGTTTCGCATCAGTGTCACAGGTGCACTTACAGCAATTCTGCTAGATTTTCATCTTCTTTTTTGCTATTAGAGTAGCAGGTGCAGACACAATCCTGATTATATTTATTTCTTTGCCTCCCTGTTGTATCCACACTCCCGGACTAAACCCACACATATTAGTTATCTGATGCTTCATTTCTTTTGACCGTTTTGTTTTGATCTTTCGGGTTGCAGAGCCAAAAAGAGTGATCAAGTCTGTTAGACTATAAGTACAATTAAATGAACTTTAATTCTTCATGTGACCTTCTGTTTTTTACAACATGTGTTTTTGTGATGCTATACCTGTATAAACTCAAACGTTTTGCAGATAATGATTTAAAATAAAAAGCCCAAGGTGCACAATGGGATTCTTTTTTACTTTTTAAAACATTTTTGTCATTTGAGCTCAAAATAAAAAGAACTATCTGCAAAAATCACAATGTTATTAATAAAGTTTCAGAAAACCATCCAGAGTTCCAGCAATTCTAACATCACATTTTTAGCTTCAATAGATGCACTTTAGGATTTTTTTATAATTTTGTTTATCAAACCGTAATTCAGTCATCCCTCAAGGTTGAGCACCCCAAAAGTTTTTCATTTACTCACAACATTAAGCAGTATTCTGCTGGATTGTATACCAGAAAATACCAACAAACTGTTAAAGCCATTGCGATGAACTTACTCACACACCATGTAATTGTTCCTTTCCTTTGGGGATTGATCTGTTCATTTGTTGTTGCAGTCAGTGAGCACACAAAGCTTTTGAGTGATCAGGAGACCATAAACAAGCTCACACAGCTTGATATGTCCAGATTGGCCGGCATCATTAATGTCTCCCCAGTCCGAGCAAGAAAACCAAGGAAACCTGTCAGGCTGAAAGAAGCGGTTACAGCAGCTGTAGTCTTTGACTCTTTTATCAGATGCGACACTTAAATTGTCAGTGTTTCTACTGACCAGAGATATTGAGCTGAAACAGATGAGGGCACATCTCAAACAAAATGGTAAAAGAATGGTAAAAATGCTACATTTTCTCTTTCTTTCTTATTTCTTTATTTGTGTAAGAGTAACGTTAAGATTTAGGGATAGTTTAAATCCAATTTATATACATGCAAAAATAGATTGTGTCTGTTTCTAAATTGCAAAGAAAAGCAAAGCATGAAAAAGGAATTATGCTGCATACCAAATATCAAACAACAACAACAACAACAACAACAAGAGAATACTCGATAAAATATTGGATTGAACTAACTTGCTCTTGTGCTTATTGAGTTTGTTTCTCTTATAAAGGAAACAACATTTTCACTTCTTTAAGCTTTTTAAAATGACCTCTATCACCATTTAGATGTACCCTTTTCCTAATATAAAATGAGGCAACGTTACCACCTTCAGCCATTTCTACATCACCTATCCAGACCTGCATGTAATGTGTGTTATCGGTGTGGTGATGACTGGCAAACCCCTGCACTCACATGAGTGAATATTGATTTGCTCTTCTCTTTTTTCCCTCTGGTGCACGTCACATCTACTCACAGCCTTACTGAGTGATGTGGTCAGCGGCATCCATGCACCTGGAATACAGATGTCCAAGCCAAAACCTTCGTCATTTCTTCAACAGACCACACATATTACTGAAAAACAGAAACTTCTACAAACCATGTTCTCAAGAAATCATATTGCATTTTGTTTTGCGCATATGCTCTTATTAAATGTTTTTTATTTAATGCTTCATCCTGCAAATTTCACTGACCTCTGCTCAGCCTTCCAAAAGACCACCAGCGATAGACGCCGCCATACAATGGAGCTGCTTTATCTATTTCCAATAGACTTCCATTCCAAACATCTCCAAAAGCATGACTCACTCTACTGGCGTCACCTATAGATGAAGAAAGTTCACATGGATCGCCAAGATAAAAGAAGCGAGTAACTGGTATAATTTCCAGTGCTAAGTAGGAAACAAACCCCCGTATTTTTTAAAAGAACACTTTCCGTCCAAAATCACCCATAGGCCATGCATGCACCAATTCGATGCTTTGATAATTACAATATGCTGGCAAATTCTATTTTGGAGAACCGACCCCTGAGTTGTGACAAGAATCATTTGCTCAGTGACAGCAGCATAACACCATACGGCTGTTATTGTGCCTGCGTGAGATGTCTGCAATCAAACCAAGAGAAGACTTGTCATTTCCGACAGATGAGGGGACACTTACCTTGCCCTTTGGCTGATTGATGTCATCATAGAGAATGTTAATGAATACCAGCTAAATAACTTCAGACAAGCTCAGAAATTCATATTATCCATTACCATAGGCTCTAGCCATGTGTTTACTGCAATTGCAAACTTTACAGATTTTTTGACTTTCATGTATTTTTATTGGAAGACAGATCGCTGTAACATGAATATTTAACTATTGTTTTTATTATACAGTTTTGGTCTAGACATGTCTCTTAATTGTTATTGTGTAGTGTTGAAAAAGTCAAGATCCCAGAGCAAAGAATCATTATTTCTGCAGGATAAAGCTCACATCCCAATTCTTCAAGTTCAAAGAGACGTTTGAAATCGCTATTTCACAGTCTTCTCTATAAAGTTATAAAAAAGTTGAACAGACAAGATCCACCTTTGGGAAACAATAGATTGTTAAAAAAACGTGGCAGTTTTTCACATCGAGTGTTTGATGTCAGTTTTGCCCTCTTAGAGGACAGGAGACTTTGTTTCGATTTTCCTCTAAATTTAAGTCTGTCACCATGAATCAGTGTGATCTGGTGACGAACAGAAATAGATACAGCTTGCTAGCATGATAAACTAGACTGAAAATTTGCCCAAAAAAGACTATTTTATCTCTTCGAAGGCTCAACAACTAAAACATTTGCATTTCCTTATTTATTTACACTTTCAACAGAAAACGTTTCTGTTTTGAGCTGTGGTGTGGTGGTGAGAAATCATAGCATGCTGATGTTTACCTGTCAGGCTTTAGGGGTTGGTATTATCGTCCCACTTCTGTGGCATACAAGTAAAAACAAACTTCACGCTTCAGAAAGCAAAGCCTGTTATCTGTCGAACTGAGTACAGAAGAAGTTACCTCCATTTACGCAGAAGGCGTAAACATATTTATGTGGACATGACACGAGGGTTCTCGAAATTTTTGATTTAAAACATCACAGGTAGGTTGGACAAAGATGGGTTCCAATTTGTGGAGAAGTACACCTTTTAAACGAATGGACGTGCCTTTGATCTTAAAAATAAGCCAAGCACTTTCATCTATGGCATGCGGTCAAAAAGTTCACTTGTGTTTACATGTGTTGTCTGTCATGTTCTTCTATTTCCAATCAGCTGTAGATTGTGGGTTCTTTTGTGGGAGCTGTAAGAGACGATTGTAAAAGTGTGCTTAAGAATAATCATTCTAGATCACTTAAAACAAGATCTTATGAATTAATCAAAAACTAAATTCAAATGGTCTTTCAAAACCACAACACAAGGTACAACAACCGCATTTTGCAGTAAGCTGTTGAAGATTTCCTAGAAACTCTTATTGTTTACCTAGAATTGGACTGGCACAGAGCTGGCTGTGAACAACACAAACATAAATGACTAAATTAAGCTTGGTGGTGATTGATATTTAAAGGTGTGATACAGCTAAAATGTATATTATCGTTAATTTTAGATGTAATGTAATGTGCATACAGGATTTAAGGTTAAAAAAAGCTGCATTTTCCACATACCGTGCATGTTTGTATCTGCTCTTTGCCCCGCCTCTCTGAAACGCACTGATTTTTACAAAGCTCATCACTCTGAAAAGCGAGGTGTGCTATGATTGGTAAGTTAACCAGTGTGTAGTGATTGGTCGCCTCTTATTTGGGACATCAGGTTCCAAAGCAGTTGTACTGACATGAACATCCACCATACTCACAAAGCATTTCAGACAGGTCTGGGTGAGCATTTTAGATACGAGTTTGTGCAATTTTACGTGTCTAAATACATGCATGGGCAACTTATAACACACCAAAGACACAGAAAAACAAGAATTCATGCAATATTACACCTTTAATACGAATGTTCTGCCTCTCCTTTCTGTTGAAGTCTATTTTTAACGGCACATGGCAGTCTTTTTTGCTAAATAAAAAAGCAATTAAACAATTCCACTAGTATTGGCCGAAAAGATGCAATTTATTTACCTTTCGTGACAACACGCCCCACAATATTGGGTAAGTTGTTCAAAATGAACCAGTAATTAAAAATACTTTTATTATTTCATTATTTTTCAGCGAACATTAAACAGAAAAGACATTACAAGACACAAAACAACATGTGGGACATGTTTATACCTGTTTTTGGACTCCTTATGCCAATAGAAATGTTTAATTATTGAAACATAAAATACCTTATAAAACATGTGATGCCCTGCCCCAAATTTAACAATTGGCCAAAAAACAATTTAACCTTTAAACTTGTAACTGTTACCCATGACCACCTCTATAAATGTACTGATCTGGCAACCATTGAGACATACTTTATCCTATTCAAAAACATGTGTGGCAATACAAAATGTCTTCTTTCCCATCCATTATGACAGCTCTAATATGTAAGAGCTTTGAAAAGTGGAACGTTTTACTGGCCTTGACATTTAAATGTTTTAAATAGATGTATTTTGAACCTAAAACCCATTGAACAGTCTATACTGGAGTATGTGGTGTTGATTCAAGCCTTTATCAACAATGATCCTTTTCAGCATTTCTCAGAACATAATAGTAAAAACATTCATACTTTTTGTGCAATTTCATTGCCTTCGTGTTACAATGTGCCCGCAATCTTTGTTATCAGAGTGCTAGAATAAAATCCTACTGAACAATGTCAAGACTGTGTTTTAATGAGAAACGCTGATTCTTCAAATTAAAAAGAGATAGCTTTGTATGTGTTTAAAGACTATCTAGAGGGAGCCTGCTTATCTGCTATACCGAGATACTATGTCTGTAGAAACATTTTGTCCGGTGTGCTTAGAAAGTGTTAGGTCTGGCTGGAATTATTTTGGCTGCAATTATTTTAAAATATTTTAGTGAGTAGTTTTAATATAAAGCAACACTATCTCCACTTCAATACTGAGATGAGGATTACTGAAAGAAAAGCAAAGCGGCTGCAAAGCATACATTACACTGATGTATATCTATTTATCACATGTGTGCAGGCAACCTATTGACATCGTGATCTCTCAGCTGTTAAAAAGGCAGCGATAGCCCTTGTCTTAATCTTAATCAAACAGCACCATCTCACTGGATTTAAGTTGGTATCAAAGGCTTATTTCAAATGCAGGTGCTTCGCTGGACAGAGGGTAATTATCCCCATTATTCAAATGCAACAAAGGCGGCCCTTTCATATTTCATGGCCTTTTTGTTTTGTTGCCATCTCTAACGCAAGTGTGCACTTTTCTTCCCACACCACACAAAGGGCTTGCTTCTGTTTTCCTTCGCCACGCTCCCTTTTTTAGGCCTGAGGTCTCTGTTTTGCAAACCGATTCACAGCAATCAGGGTCCCTGAAGATTAATTAGTCCGTCTGCCCGGAGAGAGCCGTGTCTGTCACTACAGGTCAGCATCACCAAGTTCTGCAGTGTCCATAACATGCCACACATCCACACTCAGTCAATAAAAAAAGAGTCTTAGGACAGGAAAAGAGCAACAGATAGACACATGGACAGGGTAGGCTATGTGATTTTTAACACACAGGGAAACATTTATTTAATCAATACATTGCTACAAATAGAAAAACCTCACATCAACGCTGTAAAAAAAGAAAAAAAAATGTAAAATGTAAAAAAATGTACTTCATTGAAACACTACTGAAATACAAACTTTTATCCCCTTAAAGCATTTGCATTCGATAGAATACAAGATCCAATAAAAGCCTAAAACAACAATAGATTATCTTGGCCATGTGAATTATTCATATAATTTTTCCAGGCTATAGTCAGACTAACTAACAGACAGACAGACGAGACAATACAAGAAAAGACAAGACAATACAAGAAATGACAAGACAAGACAAGGCTAGAAAGAAAGAAAGAAAGAAAGAAAGAAAGAAAGAAAGAAAGAAAGAAAGAAAGAAAGAAAGAAAGAAAGAAAGAAAGAAAGGAAGAAGAAAGAAGGCCAATGTTGCGAGGCAGCCTATTTTTACATACTAACATCCAATGGCTGCATATGGCAACTGACTGAGGAAAAAACTCAATGCCAATTTCTGTCTTTTCACTGTGTGTGATTGCCTCTGACATTTAGGCTACAGCTACTCTGCTTCTCTTCAGAGAAATATTGTGTGATGTGTGTGTGCACCCCACAGCGGCATATGCTTCAATGTTTGGAAACGGATTTCTCCTGAGCACTCACAATAGACGCAAAGCTTGTCAACACACGTGTCAGAAATGAGGATGTTAGGATGCACAGTCGATATTTGTACAGAGAGCCATATTGAAGTGTATCTCCTTGAATTCAAATTGGCTTATTACATTCAAACGCTATGAATTTTGACAACAGCGCCGCTTGTTGGATAATCTGCTTTATTACAAATAATAGTTGAGTGCGGTCTTTAAGGACAGTGTCGATGTCATATCTATTTGGATTGTCATTGGTTCTGGCAGTGCTTAAAATATTGTATTTTAATATAACACAGGCTGTTTGGTCAAATTCATTCTGACAACAACGTTGTGCATGCAATAGACCTGTAATGAAACTATTCATACATGCTGCGTAAAATACAATAGAGACACAGCAAAAGTAGAATGATCCACCCGAGTGAGGCGGTGATGTCTTCAAATGTTATTGTACTAATAATGTGGGGATTATCAATGACATAATTGTAAATGTAATCTTCGGACATAATGCATAAGCATATAAACAAAACGACATCCTCTATTTTCATTCAAACTAAGAAATAATACTGTAATCGGAGCGTTTCTCCTTTTAATCAAAGTCTCATTGATAAACAAATGTGCTCCACTAATATTATTGTTGCAGGGCACTTTCAATAGGACCTCCAATACACAGCGCTTCAGGTAGAAGAATTAATGTTTTCACACCTTCCGACGCACAAAAGACTGCTGGTTTCGATACATGACGATCTTGGGACGTGTACCCCTTTAAACTCCCCCTGAGCGAGTATGGATCAGAGGGGCACTTCAAAGACCCAAAAGACCCATAGACCATCAAAAGACTGCAAACTTCTATAAGTAAACTTAGCTGGTCAGGCAGAACCCATGACCCTCAGTCTGCAGAGAGCGTTGAAGGAGAAGGATCAGGAGATAACCGTATTCCGTTTCTCTGCCTTGTGGATTATAACTTTTTTTGATATGACGCCGTTTGTGTGCGGGATGCTGAGCGCGGTCGTGGCACTCTGGCTCGGATCAATGAGCGCAGCAGCATCCTTCCCTGGATTTCACGAGGCCCTCAGGAATAGGATGCGCACAGCTGGAAGGAGCGGCGGAGGTCAGACGGGTCACCTCCGCCACACGAACCGATATCCGCTGTATATGATGCACCTTTACCGGACCCTTCTGACCGGAGACGATAAACAAATGAGCCATGAGAGTCCAACCCTGTACGACTCCGATTCGGTCTTGAGTCTCGTCGCAAAAAGTGAGTATAGCCGTAATTTATACATTTTTATTTGTTGCATTTAGCTTTTTTTAATGCCTTACGAATTTGGATTTATTATTAGTATTGTATTTGTTTACTAATATTTTATTTATTAAGCATTTACCAATTATATATAGATATCAATTTTATTTTTTAAATAAAAATAATTTAATAAAGTATTTTGAAAATAAATTTTAACCACGATTTGATATATAAACCTCATGCAGGCCTATATTTAATATGTTGACGGATTAAATAACGTGCACTACATGTACTGACTGTTTGGGTGGTGCTGTTAGCCAAGAGACGTCTTATGTTTATTAGTCAGCGTGTGTATTAGCTCAAGACGTCTGTTTGACGTTGGCTTGGGCAGCAATACACATCAACACAATAAGAACTTTGTACTTTTTTAACTGCTTGTTTTGAAGACCCATGTGTGAAGAACTTAATTAAGCACCACAATCTCTTATCCTTCTACACTTTATAATTGACTATCCTTTCTTATTTTTCCGGGTGAGCTAACATCTTGTCTAAATATTTTCAGGTTGCCATCAGGTTGGGGACAAGTGGGCCGTGACATTCGACTTGTCCTCCGTATCGACAAGCGACACCGTCCACCAGTCTGAACTTCGGATTCGCGTTCCAGAATTCCCCTCCACCGGCAACGTAGAGGTGGACGTCTATCACTCATCCAAACGTCAGTGTGACCAGGACCCATGCGCTGAAAGGCGGCTTCACCTCGGCAGTGTGAGATCCAAACCGAGCGACTTGGCTTCCCATTCCTCCTGGAAGGTTTTCAACATCACGGAACTTCTTAAGTTTTGGTTGCATCAAGGTGAGATGGTGCCCATTGAAGAACACACCCAGATGTCTGCAGCGGAAAACAAAGCAGATGAGGAACAGGGTGTCCAGCATCCCACGGCGAACAGGGTCATGATGGTGGTTTATTCCAAACAGAACCAGGCCAAGACATCCACACTCATCCAGACGGCTGAGCACTCCAAGTATGTGGCTTCGGAGCGGGCAAGTGAATCTGTGGCCCGGCGTCAAAAGCGAAACCACAGATCTGGTGACAGAGTGCGTGGAGGAGTAGGACCTGGCCTGACTCCTGGTCTTTCACATGAGGTGGGGGAGAAGAAATCACTTTGCAGAAAGGTGGACATGTGGGTGGACTTTGATCAAATCGGCTGGAGCGACTGGATTGTTTATCCGAAGCGCTACAATGCCTATCGCTGTGAAGGTGGCTGTCCTACGCCCGTAGATGAGAGCCTTACTCCAACTAACCATGCCTATATGCAGGTAAGTGTGAGTTTTTTTAACTAATTTGTGTTGCTATTTTTTTAAATGCTCCTTTGTCCTCTAGAGTGGTTCTAATGTTTGTCTTTTGTTCTCATTTGCAGAGTCTTTTGAAGCTGCACCACCCGGACCGGGTCCCGTGCGTGTCCTGCGTACCCACCCGTCTGGCCCCACTTTCTATGCTCTATTATGAAAGCGGGATGGTTATGAGACACCACGAAGGGATGGTGGTCGCAGAATGTGGCTGCCACTGATCCTTCCAAATCCCAAATGGACTCAACATCAGCACTTTATTTGGATATGCTCCACAATATCAAATATCTATGAAAGCACGATCGAAGATACTACAGATATGTTCAGGAGGAAAAAGCTGGTTTTGATTGACGTTTTGGACATAGAAATCTTAGTATGAAGATGAACTTTAATACCTTGTAATATTATTACACAACGTTTACTTAAAATGATTGAGGTATCCTGCACAGAGGCAACTGAACTACTTGAAGCTATTTTTGAAGAGTAAAATTTTTTGTGTTAATGATTTGTAAATAGCAGAATATGTAAATTGACAAATTTAATAAAATGTGTTTAAAATGTGATTCTTGTATTTTGTATTATTTTGTTTATGCTGTTTATTTGCAATTTGAATAAGGACACTATATTTATTCTCTGGTGTTTATTGATTTTTTCAATGTTTAAATGTCTCTTCAGGAATTACAGGGCAGTTCAGAGAACTTCACAGCAACAAAGGCATTTACATTCTCTAGAATGACACTTTAGGTGAAAATTATTCTTCATGGCAAACAGAAATCTTTAGACTTTATCATTACATAATGCCAAATGAAAAGTGGTCAAATTTACTCCCATATGTTATGTGTTTTCTCCTGGATTTTCTCCATATACATTTTTATGAAAACACCCAAACAGTACTGTTGCTTCTCCTTCTGGTCATTATGCAAAACTTCACAAACAATCTGTATCAAACAATGTAACATGGGGGGTTTATAGATGTTCCCCATGTTTTAGGCAGAAGTAGAGCTGGCCAGGATTTGCCTGCATTAATGTGCTTGGGATACACTGATCTGACATCCCAGACAGTGGCTTATTCAGGCACAACAGTGTAAGCTGATGTTGAGAACCAAAAGTAATGGCTTGTGCGTGTCTAGAGCGACAGCGTCAATACAGAAAAAGAAAATGCCATTAGAACAGTACATAATGAAAAAGATGACATGGAAGGAAAACTCTATATTGCATGTATCCTCAAGGACCAGTTATCCTCACAGTAATATTCGTCACCTTGCTGTAGCAGGTCCTCTTTTGTAGTTAGATATCCATTTCAAATTGGGCATCCTCTCCTTTAAAAACCACAATTCAAATGTAACAATGTTAACGTGAGACTCATTTACATAATTTGGGTGAACAACAATACGGCTTAACCTTTATAATACCAATGTCTGTTAAAGGGATAGTTCAGCCAAAAACTCTAATTTACCGTTTAATTTCTCACCCTCAGACCGCTTTTGGAATTATGTGCTTTAGGAACTCTTAGAAAGGCGGACCCCATATACTCCCATTATATGAAGCAGAGAGGGCTGCGGCTTTACCAAACAATCTTCTTTATGGTTCTACTATGGCTGAACTATCCCTTTAATGTCAACATATCTATTAGTTTTTACCTCAAATTTTACGACTGACTGGTCTCCTACGGACTAGTCATAATGTTTATTTGAATGCTGATGCTTAAAGCGTTTAATGATGGAAGTCTGTAATGAGATAAATATACCTGCGCTCTTGTCAGCAGGGGAGCTGTTATTGTTATTGACAGTCAGTTTGGGGATGCCCTTGTCATTATTGATTGGGACCAAGGGGGGAATGGTCACCCCTGGAATGTTAGGGAGACAGCAGGGGGGAGTACGGGCCAATGGGGAGCTGCGACAGTCAAGCAGGAACTTTCGGTCATAGATGATCCTGGTGCCTATGAAATAGAATAAAAGTTGGATTAAATATCTTTCAATGTTGAATTACTAATTACCTCTTAATCCACTTAAATTTAAAAGCTTTTATCTAATGGGGAGCGCTATCATAGGCAAGTCCTTTAAGAGTACAAATGCAGCGGTGAACAAGAGCTCATGAGATTGTGCAACATGGAGGACAAACAGGTACACTCAGATGCTGCCATATTGAAAACATTTGTAAAAACAGTTGCTTTCGATACGTGTCCAAACACGTCTCAATGACTGAGCAGTTTGCAACAATCACCATTTTAAAAGATTTTTCCCATGTAGTAAAATACATTATCAATGAATTGTTAAGTGAAAACGCTGAACATGTGTAGAGAAAACACTATCAGCTCATGTCCTATCAGTCCAATTGAGCTCAATGTCAACCTTCACAATCAGCACAAAATATCCTTGAACTGAATCAACTACAAGCCCACTGAGCATAAAAAACAGTACAACACAAATGAAGCCCACAAGCGTGGTTTTCTTTAAGAAATTGTTTATTATCATACAAAATAATAGTTAATGTAGAAATAGTATTGCCATAGTATTTCTACAAATATCAAGGTAAAACTACGGTTACTATAGTGATGGTTTTATTACAATCACCATAGGTTTGGAATCATGGTTAATAATATTCTTAAGGGTTTGCACGGAGTACACAAACCACATCCACATCTTTCGATGCGATATGGAAAATAACACTTGTACTAAAAATAACCTTCAACGACGCTAAAGGACGTTTTATGTGTGTGAAACCAAAGTTTTCTTAATGTTTATTTGTTAACTGTCATTAACTTCAATGAGCCTTTCCTACGAGTTAGAAAAACAGAAGTGGTCACAACAACAAGGAAACCAGCCTACAGTCACAAGACTCGTCAAGTGGCAAGTTGTCACAATGTTCACAATCTGACAAGGCGACGTTGTACGTCATAAACTGAAGTCGTATACGAAATTGCAGTAATATACAAGAATATTTAAGATTGGAGACATTACAGAACATTTGTGTGTACATGTACACCGTGTCTACAAAGGACGACCTGCAATATTTTCAAGCAGCTAATAAAACAACGTTTTCCTCAGACATTGTGTTTATTATAATACATTTGAAGTGCAGTTCAAAGTAAAACAAATGCAGGACTGAAGCATTATGATGAGGTCATAACTGGCGGAGCACGCGCAAAGCGGTCTGTCAGGCACAAAGACATGCAAGCCGTGCACGAGCTCCTCTGGAATGCATCGCTATGTCGCGAGCACAACAAAAACAATGCACGAGAATCCAGCCGAATTATTCATCTGCAAACGCGTGACATTTACCTCCAGGAGTCGTGCTAAAGAGGGTCCCTCCGGGCGTTGTAGAATAGTCATGAGGCATATGGGACGCATCGTTGATTGTGACTCGTCTGGTGGTCGGAATCGCCTTGCTGGTGGTCTTCTGGCTGCCTGTTGACATTTTGAATACTATGCTGGCCACAAACTCAGAAACTGCCTTTATTAATTCGTGTCTCTGCAACTCGAAGTGATCAATAAAACACTTTAGCACGAATAGAACCTGTTGGGAAGCGTTTGTTAAGTTACCTTTTACAAAGATGTACCTTCTCAGTGTCTGGCAGACTTGACTACATACAAAAATAAATAATACTAAATATTTGATCCTGTATAACGCTTCATTCACACTCGCAAGCTAGCTAAAATGCTAGGCTTCTCCGTGACCACGTTTCTCTCTCTCTCTCTCTCTCTCTCTCTCTCTCTCTCTCTCTCTCTCTCTCTGTCTCTATCTCGCTCTCTCAGTCCCTCATGCACACACCACGCACTCAACAAAACATTACCAGGAAGGGCTATTTAAAACTGAGAACGAGCGCAATGTCGCCGCCCCTGGTGTGTGTAGGAATTGCATGAGGAATATGGGAATTGTAGTTTTAAGAATGTTTACGCAAACGCGACGTATTCAAATCTGACGTCGCGCCGTTTGGAACTCGTTTACACACGCACACAGTGTCACAATATGTCACATCTTTCTTTATTAATTTTCGTAAATGATCTGAGCTGGTGTGCAGGGTAAATGGTCTATACATATCTTCACGTGAGAATGATTCTGAATAAAAGGCTTGTATATATATTCATTGTTCGTATTTCCTGGCCATTACAATCAAAAAAGAAAGAAAAAGAAAACATGTTCAAATAGCTAAAAAGCCGCTACATTCCCCATGACATGGGCATGTATCACTGGATTCTAACTAGTATAAGTACATCCATAACAACTCTAATAAGGGTGCATAGCATTCTAATTAAATATATTTTGTCATATATTTATACATATATTCTTTATTAAAAACATCTTTTCTGTGCATGTGCGCAGTTGCATTCCTTAGTACAGAGTAATATGATATTGCGTTTATATTGTCATTAATCCATTCTAAAGGAGTATAGGTGAAGTCTAGATTTTTGCAACAGTTAAACATTTTACATAAACTCTTTAATACATAACGATTGCAATGAATGAATCATTTTCTTCCGTTCGAAACAAACGAACAAAAACAAAAACCAAGATATTTCCTTCCTTTTCCCCCACTTTGTTTTCAGAATATTAAACACACTCAACCGTTACAGCTGCATAAAGGTACCGTTTCCATGTCCTTCATGCTAAGGTCACTATCCCTACCCGCAACACCCCTCAGTGACAGTCTTCATACGCCTGAGAGTGGATTTATCTTTATATGTCACAAACCAGGAACATGGAAGAGAAATCATTTGTCAACACAAACCTGAGTGAACTGTGAAAAATAATTTACAGTGTGAGGCAGAATTCATGAATGTCTCAATGACTGTTGGTGAAAAGGGATGGGTGTAATTTCACAAAGCAAACAACATCACTGAACCCCAGATAAAGAATCACAAGGATCTAATTTAACATTTTTAAATACAAAGTACAATCAATGCCATTCATCCAACTGTCCATGTGTTCCTTAATTAAACATTTCTTTGATTGGACGATAAGTTAATTCATTTATTCATCTGATCATTCATGCGTCCGTTCATTCACTCATCTCAAACTAAATGATATGAATGTGTGAACCGAGATCACGGCGTGCCCATGACTATGGAAGCTACTGTGCTGTGGTTAAATGCTGAGCACCGTCCCTGATTTTCAGCATTAGGTTTGCCAGTCATGACTCCATACACAATGCTTTGCCCATTACACAGCTTTCTCCGTTCAGGGAACTCGAGTTGGTGTGTAGTTTACGTAATTGCATACTGTTTGACCTTTGTGAGATACTTGTGCATGCTTACATCTTACAAATGCTACTAAAATTTTGGGTAAATACAGTAGATACTGAACACACAAGCACTCACAGAGACAGGTTCAAATGAACACGGAAACACGCACACCAGCGACAACGCAGTATCCCAACGGTTTCAGCACGTTGATATTATTGCTTTGGTAGACTATATTTTAAGAGTTATGTTTGGGCTCTTTCATAGTAAAAGAAATAAACAAAGGTGATCCTTGTGAATGATGTCAACAGGACATCATTAACATGTGCTTGCAATAGTAAAGAATCCCGTAGGTACACAAGTTAAGTATAACCTTGTTGGTATGTGTGAGTACTATGTTGGTACGTAATATTAAGACATTTGAAACCAAAAAGTGAGACAGACAGTTGTGAGTTCACAGTTCAGGGGTCAATTTTAAGGTGGACTGTCACAGTGCTGTCTGTATATGTATCTGTCTATTTAAAACTGTACATCTAAAAGAAAAAGAAATCAAGTTTAAAATGCATCTTTTTCACCATCTTAAATCCCAAACATCACAAAAGCAGATCTCAGAGATAGTCCCAAAGCCCCAGGTGTCACAGCTACAATCATTTTTCACCAGCACAGCTTGATAAATGATATAGAAAAAATCAAAACTAAGGGGCCGAGTGCCAACCCCAGAGAACAGCATGAAAAGGGTGTTAACCAGCATGCAATGCTACATTAGTCGCTGAAATCGGTCCGACGTGGTGGTTTAGCATAAAGCGGAGTAACAAATGTGGATGAACGGATGGTCGGTTGGTCAGAGGTTGAGATGAAAAGAGGGTCGTGAACTATCAGAACACAATAGAAGACAATATAAGCATGTGCCCTCCGTTGGTTGTCACAAACATGGGGTGTTGTACATACAGAGCGATGCCACCTTCAAGAAAAGATTGAATGTTGACACTGTCCGTGGGTGGAAGGGGCCCTTTAAAATCATAGCAAAAGCAATAGGAGGCCGACAGAGTTCAAAGGAACACAAATACGTTTCACAAAGTCGGACGGACGTTCACTAGCAGGAGAGCACAGAGGCTTTTTCTCATTTCCATGGCAAACACCAAATTAGCTCTGACCGATCCAGAAAAAAAGCTCAGAAGCCAGTACACATGCATTAGATACCGACACACGCACACACACTGACACACATTCACGTAGCATAGAGTGCATATATCACATTAAATAACAGGATAAAGGGCCTGTGTAAATGAAGGGACGGGCTTAGCATCAACTATGCTGCTGTGTTTTGACAATCCGTTCAACAAAATAAAGAACTGTTGCTTTTTGGGGCTGTTGTGTTCCAGAGACTCATGTTTTTCAACATAAAAGGTCCTTGAGAACCCCCCCAACCCAATCCGGGAAAGGCCCTTTACCTTGTAGCCCCTCGGTTTTCTTAGATAATGACAGCTCGTAGGTCATGCACCAGCAGTCAGTCATGCGTTTACAGTTGACAGGAAGCACTTTTTGTTTGTTGTTTTTTTTCCGCGTTTTGTACAAAACAAGTTCATGCCCTAAGCTAGTTGATTTTTTCTGTTTACAAATGTTACAAAACTACAGGTAGGACTCCTTCTTCTATTCGTTCCAGTGACACTCCGTGGTTCTTTGACAGTTGTTGGGTTTGGGACGGGATGTGTTGTTGATCTCTTTTACTGCTTGTTTTTAATTCCTCGGGTTATGTTTTTTCCCCTTTTTTGTCCTTTCTCCCAAGTATGCGTAGGTGAAGGATGGTTTGGCAGTGGATGTCCGACCCTGGAAAACAATCTCTCATAAAAAAACTGCTTCTTTAAGATAGAGATAGAATTTCATTTCCCCCAGCAAGCTATACAAAGTCACATTTCGTAGTAAAACATACAACTGATGGTCATATTACTGGAGCATATCATACCTTCAGGACAATATGTGTTAGTTTCAGTGCTTTACTCTTCGTAGACTGGAGTGCTTCACGGCCTGTACATCCCTATTCACATCCACACCCAACTGGAGCAAAGAGAGAAAAGACAAACTCTAGGCTTTACAAACTCTCAGAGGATGTTACATTCCTAGGGTTATTATATCAGTCTGCTGGAGGGAACTATGAAGTACTGGTCAACAAATATGGGTTTTTAGTGGCCAATTTCAACATTTAGAGAGCAATATACTGTAAAAAAATGTGCTCAAACTGAAACATTTACTTCACCTGGAAATATGTGCATCTACCATGTATTTGTTGAATTTAAAACATTATCTTAATCTGTTAAATACAGTATATCTAAAAATATATCTTATTTACTCTATATAAATACAGCTGTGAAAAGGGATCACTTCAAAATCATTTTCCGTTCTTCTCAATTGACTATTTGTAGGTATGTGTTAAGGTAAAATGAAATCAAAATCTCTCTGTGTTTAAGTGAGATAACATTTCTCCCAAATAAAAATGTAGCTGCAAGCAGCAATTATGGGGTCAAGCCCTTCAAAGGCACAATATAAATATATGTGGACATTTCTTTTAATTTGGATCTGGATTTGGTATATAGACATATACAAGTACAGTGTAACGAAATGGATTTAAGAAGAAAAATACAGCATAACATCAGGAAAGTGGTGAGAAAAACAGATACACATAATACACCATAGACAAGACTTGCAACAGGGTAAAATAATCCAGCTCCGGCAAGCAGCCATCCGGTCCAGTGCCATTACGGCGCCGCTCACAGATTTTTTAATGAGGTTTTGAAAAGTATATTTTGTTTCTTAGGTTTTTTTTTGCATTCATTTTTGGAAAATGAAAACTAGACTGACTGGCAATATAATTAGTGATCTCTTAATTTATTTCCAGTTATGTATATTTATAATGTGATTCCACAATAGAAAATATGACATTTGAATGTACAGAAAATTCCTGTTTTAACTGATGGTTTATGGTTATGGTATAGCCTAACTGTAAATCTGAAACTGTGACACCCACCTTGCCCACAACATTCCCGTGCTCATCTGCAAACTTCTCTTCATGGAGGTGATCACCGGTAAGATCTATTGGATCATCCTTCTGCAAGGAGAAAACAACAGTTATGGTTCAATTCCATTCTCGGAAAACAATCCAACATCAGCACTTTCCCAAATCATGCACTTTGCTCAGACTGGACAGCCCAGAGGACACACCTGTGCCTTCCGTCTGTCCTTGTCCCATGCCGGCAATTCTCCCTCCTGATGGGAGAAGCCCAGCCCTTTATCAAAGGGCTGAGTGCCCAGCAGACGCCCACGCAGGACCTCCGAATGGCCTGTATCACATACCGGTGTAAGGAGGGCCTCCTGTGCTACACGTGACTGATTGTGGTCCTGGGACGTTGACATCATGGCATCTATGGTCTGCTTTGCTTTGGGTTGGGACCAGCTGTGGAGGGAACCTTCTTTCTCTTGCGAGTACGGCTGGAAAGCCCCGCCAACAAGCCTGAAAAGTTTATATGCAGAAATGCTGTGTATGTTTTATGTTGCTTGTTTGTCTAAAACAAAAAGTAGCCTATGGATTGGATTCATACCTGTCGCCGTTGTGTTCTAATGCTCGTGTCAATCCGGTTCTCTCGCACAACTGGGCGTAGATCTGTTGCCCTGTAAGTACAGAAAACTTTTCCTCTGAACTTTTCCCCTTTCCACCCTTTCCTCCTCCTCTAGCTACACACGTCACACTGCTGCCAGCCACCACCTCTGTCCTCTTGACCTCCGACCTCTGACCTACGGCCTGTCCATTGTAGTTGGTCTTTGGGACAGCGCCACTAGCCCAAGCTTTTTCTGTGCATCCGGATGCCAGGTCGTGCTGTATGTCATCTTCATCAACCTCCTCTTCTTCCTCCTCTTCCTCTAGCTCCATGATAGAGCCACTGGCCCCGCTGGCTCCGCTGCTGGGCCTCCCCAAGCTGCTGCAGGGTAGACTCAACGTGTTGGCCTCAGAGTCGTCCGCACGGCTGCTGCAGTCCAGGGACGAGTCCTCAACTGTTACCAGTGAGGGACTGACCCCCGCTGGCCACACCTGCACATCTGACATCTCCATCATTGTGTCTTCCTCGGTGGTGGCCATGGGAGCGCATTCCAGGCTGGACACCTCCTGCCAGTACGGCTCGATGCCCAGTGGGGAGGGCAGGCTGTACTGCATGGAAGCGGGGGAGAGCAGCTCCTCCTGCACCAGCCCATAACCTGAGGGACGGCCAGACAAGAAAGGCAACGCTAACACCACACAGACATAGTGGGGATATGTGGAGGGTCCCTGACCCTCTCTAAGAGGGCATGCAGCAGGACACACAGTGCTTGGTGTCCATTATTATAGATACGTGATTGTAGTGCTTTATGGAAATTATCAGTTGGGAGGATTATTGCGAGTTTAACAGCCATTAATGTGGAAATAATTGTATATGCTGCTCACATGATTGTCCTTCTGTGAAAAGACATAAGGCATTTTATTTGATCACAAGCAATCCACTATTAAAGGAATATTCTGTTTTACTACTGAATATCGACACTACCGTCCAGCAGTTTTGAAATATTCACTCATTCTTTATTCACACCTTTTCAACATTTTAGAATAAAAGTAAATTAATGGAACAACATAGTAGCTCTTCCTTTGGGCGTTTTTTCCCCCCAAGTCATCTATATCAAAACTACTAATTTCTAATGAAAGTATTAAGAAATGAATTTGTTGGCAAAATTATATTTGTCTAAGTTATTTCAAACATTTAAACACACACCATCACATAAAACCTTCACTTTTTTTTAAAAATCATGAGTAAAGAATTCAAAACCTTTGAACACTAACGTCCTGTATATGTATCACATCTGTGACATGCTGTTGATTCCTAGACAATCATTTCTATGCAACCATACACTGAAATAAATTTCAACCCAGTAAAAATGTAATATGTCCATATAATTGTTTATATGGTTAATCATGATTAATTTTGTGTTTACATAATATATGTCTGTGTATTGTTCATATTCATTTTGTATTTATAAAAACATACACATAAAAAAAACACATAAAAGTAAATAAACATTTATAATTTAAATTATTGGTAAATATAAATAAACACATCTAAATATTTTCTAATAAATATATACATGTATTCCACTGCACTGTTACTTGGATAGGTTCTGTCCATAATGTATTTGCACTACGCTATATCCATTGCACTATACTCACCATAGCCTAACTTATTAATGTATATACCTATCTGTAAACTACTTGATAATACTGATTTTTTCCTGCACTTATGCAACTACTGTATTTCCTGCACTTGCTGCTATTGCACTTCTGGTTAGACAAAACTACATTTCGCTGACTTATACTTGTACATATGTGTAATGACAATAAAATTGAATCTAATCTAATCTAAACATGTATGTTTGTGTTTTTATAAATTCAAAATAAATATGCTCAGTACATATATTATGTAAATAAAAACTTTTAGAATGAATTGCGATCTATCGTTTGACATAGATAATTGTTTGAATAACTATTCATTTATTTATTTGGGAAAGTCTTTCACTTCGAATTGGAATTAAAACCGATGTTTTTATATTATAATGTTGAAAGTTACATTTTTGTTATTGAGGGGCATTTCTTTTGGACGGAGTAGGAATAAATCCGTTCACACAGAAATTAAAATCAGTTGTACAAAGCAGAATTTTAAAGCTTATAATTTTGTCAAAATGTTAAAACATCCTTTTTAGGTGGGGCCACATTTATAAACTGTAAGATAGCCAAGTGTTTAAAAATGTCATGTTAATTTGAACTTTTTTATCACTCTGGATTTTTCTGTGTAGGTGACGAAAGTTCTGGTAAAGTATAATGTAGTGTCTAAATTGAGTTTGCAAAACACAGATTAAGATTGTACACATGCAAATTTTGGATATTCTCAAGCAAAAATGTCTTGTTCATTTAGGTTAAAAAAATACATATGCAAAGATAGGGTACACATCAGTCCTGTGATTACACATGTAATGTTTAAAACCTGCGGTTATCCTATGGTCCTGTCTACTTCCTGCTAAGTTTTTATTTAAAGCCAAACTAAACATGTTTCCTGTTCTGAGCAAGTTGAATTTATCATCTATGGTAATCACAGCATGCCACAAATATAGTAAATAAATATTACAATGAAGAAAGGTCAGAATACTCCTTTAACATAGCTTCCTCCCACACATACACACTAACGCTCTCAGTAATTCCAAAGAGATTCATGTTGGATCTTTCTTTCTCAAGAATGTATGAAAGTTGTGTACATGACCAAGCAGTACATCCAGTTTAATGAGTATGCAACGATGACTTTTTGTTGTGTGTATGATCATAATGCAGGTTTCACTTTTCTACACATTGGGCATGTACAAATCGATATGGATTAATATATAGCTGACCATTATTGTATGAAATGGAAGATAATATGTATTATTAGAAACATTCAAGCTCAAGGATCCAAGAAAGAAAAGAGAATTGTGGTTTGAATAGGATTGTGGATTGTGACGATATCAGACTTTTACTACGTTTATCATGACCGCAATGATATACAGTACAATATAACTGTAATATTATCAATATTTGTATCCATTTATTTGTTTAAATAAATGGATAATGCTATCAGTCAAATTCATCATTTATCATCTTTAGCGTTTCCTCATTTTTGGCAATAAATCAATAAATCATGTTTAAAAAGAGTGTAAGAATGCAGAAATATGATAATTATGTCTAATTTCAAAACAAAACCATTTTTTTTTTTAAAAGACCTAAATCTTTTTTATTTTAAATTGAATTTTATGGCAATTTATCCATGTGAAAAAAAGCTGTACAATAAACGATATTTATAAGTATATTATTTTTCTATCCAGTAACTGGTACTACATGAGCTGATAGATGTATGAATACATGGAAAGAAGGATTGTAAGAAAATGAAAAGAAGAAATGAAGAAATGCTGAGAAGAAGTTCATGATGAAAATGATAAATGAAGACCTTCACTGTGCCCCCAGTAATGAGAACACACACGTGCATCAGACACACACTGCACACCGTGAGGTACAATACATCTACCGTCACTCTAATTCAAATACAACAGCAACACAACATGACGCAATGTGCAAAAATGTTCTGACAAAATCACACAAACACAACACTCGATTTTTAAATAGATAAAGCTAAAATGAAAACACACACCCAGACACACATACAAATCACTTACACGTGCAACCACAGTAAATGTAAAACACACACAAAACCACAACATAACGCACACAGTTATGGCTCTAAAATATTATGATATCACGCACAACACTGTGATCTGATTATCTTATGTAGGATTGACTAAATGTTTCTTTAACTTATGCTCACGTTAACACACTGGTTTGGGCTGCATTCACATGTTAAATCAGATTTTTATTTACATGTACATTACGTTATTTATTAAATTATTAAATTATTAAATTTGCTCACAAAATGTATAATCTTTAATAAGATTTCGATTTTAGCCACTAGGTGTCGCTAATGGCTACACTATTTCACCTGTAAATACAGCCCATTACATCAGCAACTACAGAGCCCTGCGTTAAAAAGGGTGTCACACTATGATTGCGTGACACGCATACAAACACCAACAGGAATATCTCAGTTAAAACATAACGTTCCAAAAATGCTTCTGCAACCTAAGAGTCACAGATCCATTTCCAGAGCATTATGTAAACTGTAGCCAACAAAACATCAGGACGTAGAACCACAACATCAACAGTTACCAAAGATGAGGAGAGTTTCTCAGGTTATTATTCGAGGAGTTAAACCATCACTCAGGAAAACAGTTAGTGAAATATACACAAGGAGAAACTTTGTACGTTAAAAGCATGCCATGCACACAAGTCTGTTAAAGAACAAGAAAAACAAAGGCTTTATTCGAAGGCTCACGATACACAGTTTTGAGAAAACACAAGCAACATGCACGTGCATACAGACACAGTGCAGCTCCCACACGAAATGGGAACTAGCAACAAAAGAAACTAGAATGAGAGGAAAAGGAGGCCCAGAGGAGGTCATTATGAGGTCAGAGGTCGAAGAGGAGAGCTGTGAAGAGGAAGAGCAGGGCGGCTGGGCTGCAGATGACATGTTCGGAGAAAGAGAGAGAGAGACGATCGCGGACACAAGTATGGAGGCCCCTAGAGAAGTTATCATCCATACGAGCCTGCATACTGCTCTCTGTTCTTCATATTTTAAAACACACACGGTATCCAAATAAACACTGAGTTTGCGTTTGGTAGCATTTCTGCTGGTTTTTACGCTTTGCACTTTAACCGCTTTAACATGACTATCAATAAATGCAGCATTTGAGGACACTTGATGTCTCGAATAAGTCGAATAATGCCGACATATGTGGTGACAGTTTATCCCTACTGAGAATTTAGTTCGGTAATGAATGATCAAGGCGGAAATGATGGCATTGCCATGACATGCCTGATTCATCAGTGATGAAAATAGCAAAATCAGTGCAAAAAATTCAGTTTCAACAAGTCCTTTCTGAAATGTTCTTTCATCCCAAATTTCATGCTATGGATTACTGGGAAGCCTAAAGCTAATATGCAATTAGTGGCCAACCCATGCAATTACAAACATCTAAGCTTTGGGTTTCTTGTCAATTCGGCAATTTCCAAAGGATTAGAAGATCATTGCAAGTTGCGGTACGTTCTTACCGTTGATCACACTTGGAGAAAGCATGGCGGAGTCACGATCAGCCAATCTGCAGGCTCCTTCCACCGCCTCCTCGAGAGTCGCCTGTGGAGCCTGATCCTCCAGAGACTTCACAATATCTGACCGGTCAATGTTCTTCAAAGCTCCATACAGATTCTCCACTGAAAAACAAGTGTTAATGGAGTTTGCTTCACAACAATCTGTTCTTTTAACACAATGATTCGCCATTATGTAAAGTATATCCTGTAAATGATTGTACAAAATATTAATTCGAGATCCTCACACTTGGCTTTCTTGTCCTCTCGGCTAACCCACAGGTGGAGGAGAGCTGAACTTTGGTCCAGTAGGGAGTTGGGATTCTCCACTCTGATCCGATTAATGTCGTCCACACCAAACTGCAGCTCCCTCGCAAGCTCTACAAACACAAACAGATGAAAGAACCAATAGCACGTGAGTTTAGGGGAACGGATTATTACCATGAGGGAAAGAGATCATAAAATCAGATTGTTACCTGTCCAGCTCAGTCCCAGCTGTTCGGATATTAGTGAGATCTTCATCTCAGTTTTCTCTATGACATTCACAGTGGCTGGATCAAAGAGAAATGATATCACAGTTTCCACAGAGGCTTCAGAAGAGAAACACACTTCAACCAGTAAACTTAAATACTTTTTTTACTTAAATTCTGTTTGGTATTGTTTCAAGGTGACACAGTTAAAGCTCCATACTGGGAGACCAAGAGACGTACATCTAGGATGGTATGATGGTAAATTACAGTATACATTTCCTCTTTGGGTAAACTATTCCTTTAAAACGTATACACAATATAAAGCCGCGGGAAAAAAATTAAGAGACCTATCCAAATGTTTATTAAATCAGCATTTCTAGATGTACTGTGTTCATTTCAGTCCAGTGTCTGTTCAATTTCAACAAAAGCAAACCTCGGAGTCAGGAGTGACATAAAGTGATCCAACAGCAATGTGAAAGACTAACAGTATGATAAGACGTTATTGCATAATACATTTTTTTTTAACTTTTCCTAAATGAATACATTACAAATATTACTGTTGTACTGCTTACAGGTGAATATGAACTTGTTTTTTTTGCAGTTTTTGAGGTCTGAAAAAATAAACAGGAAATTCTGAAATTGATATTAACATTGTCAAAATAACAGAAAAGATGCTATTGCTTTAGCATTTTCAAAACCTGATGACTCTTGTTATCAGCATCATCTTGTGTGCGTCTTAAGGCTAAAATACACCACAAGATTTTTGCTCAGATTTTCAGTCTGGACTTGTTGGATTTGATCAGTTAGTGTTTTTCTATCTGAAACTTTCAAAACTTCTGCAAGTGTATGATGTCTAGTTTAAGGTCTTGTAGTGTATTCCAGCCATTACTCTTGTTCAAAGGAGTTTAAATCTGGTCAACATCACACATTTGCCTCTTTGATTAGTGAACTATAAATTGTGTTGAATCTTAAATATTACTTATTTAATTTGTGTTAAAACATGATTTTGTATATAACATTTCCTGCTGTTAATTTTTAGGTCTAAATTAGATTATGTTTTTTGTGTGATGTATATCACATTAGCAGTGGCTAAAGTGAATTACAGGAATCCTAATGGAAACCGCCTGAATGGCCTCTATCATGGCTTTGTAATGAAATACAGCCTCTATACTGCAACAGTAATAGTAGATCAATACATCAATCCACTTCAAAATTCCCAGTAAACTTGATTAAAGTAATAACCAACCAAACCGACCGAAACCATAATGCTGGTCAACACTTACCTAAAGCTGGTCAAAATCTGCCCTCTACATACATTAGTTGGCATCATCCCCTTCGAGAACACTGACGATGGTGACGTGTCTTAGACATTTAAGACACTTCAAACCTCCCAGACCCTTTCTACTACGCCTCTACCGCACCTCTAAACAAGCAACATTTTGCAGTCTTTCCCTTACTAAATCTCATTCTCAAAAGCTGGAGCTTGCCATGCTAAGAGTATTACAGCTGGAATCAATCCAGCACCATGCGCTATATTTCTGCTCATTCGCTCGACCTCTCAGAACTGCCTGGGTGAGAGATAGACCCTCTGAGCGCAATCCCACCACCACCCTGAAGGAAGTCAGTGCTTAGCATCCAATCAGAGCCATGCATGAACAAATGGGCAGGTAAAGAAGCAAGGATATGGGCACAGCATTCAGAAGCCCCCCTTCTCTTCTGCTGAAGCGACAGCAATATGTCTTACCTAGGCCCGACTCATTTAGGGCGCTGTATCTCTCTCTAAGGGCAAGAGGGGTCAACGTTCTCCGTCTCTCGTCACTGCCCACCACCTTAAAGAATAAAAAAAAATACACACAAAGAACTGGCATAAGAGTCAGAAAAAAATATTCACAGGCGATTGGGTCATTTTCAGGAAACCATTCTAACATCATGGCAGTAACGGTTAAAAAATATAATATGAATGAATTATTTTATTGCATTTTCTGCTGAAAATCTCTTTACTGTGGAAGGTACAGTTTTCCACATTATTTTATATTTTCCATAGAAATATACTTCAGTAATGTCTACTTATGTATTGTGTATGTATAATGAATAAAAACATGCTTAGGCATCATTGCTTCTTTTCTGTCGCAAAAAATAAAAAAATGTTGAAGTCTTAGTAACATTTTTAAGGTTTTATTTTGATTCTTTTTTAATGTTGTTTCATTAATGCTTTAAACAGGTAAGACGTTTTTGTTGATGCAAGTAAAAAACTATTCTTGATCATCAATCAAGGTCTTGGACACCAAGATCTCGTGAGAGTCACCAGATAAGATCTATTTAATTTTAATAATGTAATATTCTTTTTATATACGATGGTAATACCACCAAATACAATTTTAATAAATCCATCCTGAAGGTGCACCAAAACTAAATAAATAAGGTGATACCAGGTGAAAATTACATCAGTAATTAACAAACAATCCTTTCCAGCCGGGAACAGATTTCTCAGAGGAGAGCTAAAAACCAACAAACAATGAGCTCTATAATTTTGATAAATTGTACGAGACTAACATAATCGTGTTTGACTCAGACAGGCTTAAAACCATAAAGCACGAAACCATAAAGCACGACCTCCTGTGAGAAAACTAATCCCGTGTGGACCGAGCTAAACCGTGGTTTAAAGAACTAATGAACGGCCTCTTCACCTTTATACAAGGCGGCATGGTGATGTTGAGGTTGCACAGCACGTGCTGCGTCTCCTCATATTTGGTGGACTTGCGCAGGAAGGACAGGAACCCGGTGGCTTCTTTGTTGCCATCTCGTACCTGATGAGCAGGAGGAGATGGAGAGGCCCGGGGGCAACAGATGGACGGAGAAGACCAGGATTGGAGGATAAAAGAAATGGGAGATGAAGGGTGACATAAGAACAAAAGGGGAAGATGAATGAAGAGAGAGAGACAGAAGCAGAGAAAAACAAAGATTAAAGAGCATTAGACAGAGCAGCTGCCCGGACGCGACTCATACAGGTAGGCGGGAGATGGGGGAGGGGATGGAGGCAGTCCATAGGCAGGCTAGAGACAGAGAGAGATTTACCTTCGCTTTTACCTGGACGTCTGTGAGATAAGACGGTAAGAGAGTGACCGTGAGGAAGAGAGAGAGAGACAGTGAGACAGACATACAGACAGGCAGGCGGGCAGGCTAGAAGGTGAAAGAGTTAAGGGCATGCTCACAACACTAATACAAGATTACGAGGTGAATCGCTACAAAACAGAGCAGCTCATCTGATGCTGACCCATCACAGACTGAGATGCAAAGTGTAAGCCACAGTGACACACACAAAGTATGAAGACTAAAAACTTAAAAAGAGACACAAGTGAAGAGAGACGGACAGCACAGGGTGGGAAAATGTTTGGACTGGAAATGATTAGGTACATCGAAGGCTAGTGCTGCAAGATTTGGTCAAAAAAATCATACTGTGATTTTTTTGACAAATTTTGCGATTTGTGATTTGTTTAAATACTGAACATCTTATATGGGAGCTGTTTAAATGGTTAAGATAGAACGCACATAATAACACTGAGCTCTTAAAAACACACTACATTGACCCACAACCTAGTGAAACAGAAGCTAGTTCTCGTTGAATTCGCATTGTTCATGAATATGAAAGGGATACTCCACCCGAAAATGAAAATTCTGCCATACTCACCCTCAAGTCGGTACAAACCTGTACACATTTCTTGTTCGGTTGAACACAAAGAAAGATATTCAGAGGAATGTTGGCAACTGAAGCTGAGCAATTTTTGGGGGAGTATCCCTTTAACTCAAACCATTATTGGGGCTTGCGGACTGTCCACGAACCGTGGAGACCTTCCCCAACCTGCTGTACCGTTAGCTAATGTCAGTTCCGTACATGGACAAATGTGTGGTGTTCGCAAGGATGAAGATGAATCTTGGAACCCAGTCCAGTTATGAATATAAACTATTCATATATACTTTACCATCAGTCTCACAAGTTCTTGGAGTAAAGCTAGTGTATTTAACTTTCACTTTTTGCTTAACTTTGAAGCGAGCGGCGTATGCAAATAAAATACTTAAGGAATAATTGATGACGGGCCGTTGAATTCTTAGAAAATAATGCACACAAGGTTGGGTGTGCATTATTTTCTAAGGATTCAACGGACCGGAGTCCATTATTCCGCTTATACCGCGGTTACCACGTTGTTCTAATGTTTGTTGTCAAGACATTTTTAAGGTATTTATCCTGGAATGCGCTCATTTCTAATAGGACGCTAATTTAATAGGACTAATTTCTTACGCGTCTCATGTCTAGACGCTGCTTGAGCCTGTAGGCCGATGCATATATCAGAGAGCAGGCGAGAGGAAGACAGACAGCACAGTGCATAAGCACATGCGTTTGCTTCATTTAGACAGAAAAGCCAAGTATCAATATTTGTTTTCGCCGTATTCAACAGCCTGGTCATATCAGAAAAGCATTTGGAGAAATAACATGACGTGGTTCTCACAGTGCCTTAGAAAGCTTACTGCTGTGTGTTCAAAGGCCATTTATCTCTTCCACAGACGTAATTTTGGCGTTAAGCCAATCATTAAACAAATAAAACTGCTGTTTTTTGTTATTTTCTTGTATCTTAGTAATATCTTTAACCTGCTGATTGTGTCATGTCATTTGGATTGCCGTTACCTTTGATTTACACTTTTTCGTCTCATCAGTCCAGCACAGCGCTGCCACCTAGTGTTGTTGTTGAAATTGTCATGCTCTCCATAAGTATTAATAGTTATTTCTTCTCAGTCAATGGAAATTACCTGCCTTTTTTTATTTATTGTTAGATCTTTATTCAGTGGTGGACAGTAGGCTACAGTAACCTTATTCAGATAAACTTGGCGCAGTGATATCGAACTGTTATTCGGTCGATAGATCTGGAGCTACTTCATGTGCATTTGACTGAGAAATAATGCACAACCGTAATACGTTCGGCAGCCAACCAGAATGAAGCATTCCACAGCTCTGTGGTATATTATTTAATAATAACTACAGGAATTTAATAATTTTATTTCAATTTCTTGTGCAGCCTTAGTGGTTTAAGACATTTGAAAGGACAAAAGGTGACAGGATGATCAGACAAATTGATTATAAATGCAAACACACACATACACATAAACAGATGTATGGCTTGACTGAAAAGACAAGGCATCGGAACAGGAAAGGATACTGTGAACTTCTGGGTAAACGTTTAGTCACACTCACACACACAGAGAGGTATAGTTTAATGAAAGACAGATAGGCTCACCTTTACAGAGACAGGTAGCCGGTTGTCTCTGAAGGCCTGGAAACTGAAACTCCGCGGCTGCTGGGTGGCTTTCCTCACTGGCACCAAGTTTCCTGAACATTCTAAGTGCAGCGGCATCCCCTCCATCACCTGTGGGAGGAAACAGAAGGTGAACAGTGAGTCAGAATGAGTCAGAGATTGTTAATGCAGTGAGTCACGACTATTGTGCACACATATGCATCTATACTATACTGGAGGCATTTAATTATTTACTTGCCTTTTGCAATTGCGTTTTTTGCGTTGATCTCTCAAAAATTGTATAGAAATTTTACCTCAATGTCCCTGCTGCGAGCCACCTCTGAGAAGTTCTCGTGCAGCTCTAGGGTTTTGTCTATTTTGTCGTCCGTCATGCAGTAGCAGCGGAGGCGACCCTCTCTGACATCATTCATCTTAGCGAACACCACAAATTTGGCCATGTACGGCACTGACATCAGCTCACGGTACAGCAGGTTGGCGAAGGTCACGGCCTCCGCCGTTCGTGGACAGTCCGCCAGCCAAAACCTGCAGCGAAGAAGACGATAGACAAGCGTACGAAAGAGAACAAAAGAGGGTCATGGGGGACAATGTTACTATAAATTATCTGATGAAATACTGCTGCCGTGATCTTTAGATAATGCTTGTGAAGATCTTTATAAAATCAGTTTTGTTGTGCAAACAGCTCTGAGTTTCATGAATACGGAGCCTAATTTGCATAGAAGGAGGTGTTTGAATGGCAAATTATAATGACTTTATATAAATATTCACAACGCTAATTCAGCACATTTTGTTTCTTAGATTTTAGGGAAATAGCAAACAAGATAAACGTAATTAAAAGGGAACCATGCGCTGTTTGATGAATTGAGCCCTCTGTGATCGTCCCAGTTTTTGTGTCCGTTTGCGCTCACCTTGCGGACACGTTAGTGGTGAAGTTGGCACAGTTGTGAGAATACATAAGCTTGGTGGTACCAGTGATGTCCTCCCACTGAGCGGGGGCGGTGCCACCTGCAGAAGGTTTACAGCTTTTTATAAAATCCGTTTTTTTTCAAGCAACACCATCTGGAATAACTTGCAGAGTCTATCTTTATCTCTGTGTCCCTCTCCAGGCAGGACACCAGTCTGTTTCAGCCTTTTCCAAGCAGTTTGGCAGGACAGCTACATCAAATCTGGCTGAGGCTGAAAAAGACTGGTGTTCATCTTTCTTTCTTAAAACAAGCATATCATTTTTGATATTGACCACAAGGTGATATTTGTACCAATAACACTGCAGAGGAGGCGGAGACTGGTAGTGTCCCCCTCGCCAGCGTCACGTGGGCTCTCCCTCCAGGATGGAGGTAAAGGGATGCGGAGCCCAATCGGTCGGTGGAATTTACGTCGACGAGGCTCTACTGTCACGACGGGACTGAACGTGGCCTGGTTTCCTAACTGCCGAGTCAGCAGCTCATCAGGGATTGGCTGAGCCTGTGCAAAGAAGAGATGAAAGTAGAATAAAAAATATTCAGTTTTTAATGTGACAATATTTTAAACACACTAAATTTTTATGATTATTTTACTTTGTATATTTTAATTATATCCATATGAAACATTGTCAACTTGACAATTTTTTACACAGCTATAATTATATTAAAATATTTATTTTACACTCAAGGAGAATGTTGCACAAGATCTGATTTTCTGCTCAAGTTGTTTTATTTAGTGTGCAAGGAGACCTGGCTTTAGCCCCAACCAAGCAAATAAAATATATAATAACATAAGAATGGGTAATTTCTGATTTAATGCTTAAAAAAATCATCTTTTTACTATTTTTTATATTTGTACCCAAAATTAGTTACATGAATAAGCATAATGCTTGTGGTTTTAATCATTTGCATTTATGAATTTTTCCGATGTTGTCATCCGAATCTTTTTCTATCTCACCTGCAGGCCGAGTCGGACCCTTTTGGTTACCGCTGTCTCAGGGAAAATAGACTGGACCTGGGGCACCAGTTTACTTGTCAGCTGACCGCCCTCTGGGCCAATGAGATCGCTCTCCTGCTGGATACGTGACACCACAGCAAAGTACAGCGGGAAGTCTGTTGAGATTATGCGCCGGATTCTCTTCTTTTCTAGCTCCTCTTGACTTTCCAGATCTGATGAAGTCAGAAAATAAAAAGTCAATAATAATGCTTATTTGAAAAAAAGACATTTGAAAAACATTTAAAAGCTTGTGAATTAAGTAAACCATACCTTCATCCATGCCGTTAAGGATGGTCTCCAGCACCTCATCGCCGTAGCGATTACGATGCTCTTTCCATACCGAGCCGTTCTCACTTCGCAGAACCACCAGTTCCCGATCTCCCCGACTCAGGGATGCAAAGTGAGGAATCTCCACTATCACAGGCCTGGGGAAGATGATCGGAAGTTATAAAAACGGGCTAAATGAATGAAATGTTAATGGAATTTAATCAACATTAATGCAAACTATTCTATACAGTTTTTTTCTGACAACTAGGTGCTGAGTATACAAGAATCATATCCCTCAAATTTAGTAAAAAAACATTTAGGGGTGGTTACCCCGGACAGGGATTAGTTTAAAGCAACACTTAATATTTTGCTCACGAGCCCCCCATGTGGTTGAAAAGCAACATTTGTCTGTTTCCAGTGTTGGTAAATAATGTCGCTGTATAAGCCTCCCTGTGGGCAGCGCAATACGAGATAATTTGTCATCTAAGCTGATGGAGACCCGCAAATTCAGAAACGTTTGGAAACCATGTTACACTCTTCCGCAGGCAGGGCCATAATTAAGTTAGGATATTCAAGACATTTTAAAAAACAAAATTCTTCCCATCTCTATTGTGTAAACGCACACACTAGCTCTTACCCCAGGAACTGCATACTGGAAGGCCCCAGTGAGATAATACGTGATGCGAGCCCCTCTCCCTCCACCAGAGGGGGTGGGGTGGTTAGTTTCTGTGGTTTGACCAGACGGCAGGTGATGCGTGTGGGGGCGGCACAGGTGCGTGGAGGGATGATGACACGCAAACCATTATGTCTGCTGCCACGCATAGACCCGCCTCTTGCATCCACCATGAAGCTAACCAGAAACCTGTGAAACAACCACCACTTTACAGTGTGTGTTTATACAGAAAGTGTCTACAAATACAGTATACAGTATTCTCTGTGTGTCTTGACACATATTTCAATATAAATATAGAATCTGATGGTTTTTGGGCATGTACAATATTTTTTTTATTTGAATTTACCTGTTTTTCTCCATGGTAACACCAATAGTGAAATTAGGCCTACTTATAGTTATTATACTAAATAGCTTCATAATTCAGGGCAAGCCCATTTCAAATCTAAAAACTTCACACACCTTTAAAAATACCTGAATTATTATTGCTAAATAAAAATCAAATTTAGACACTTATGACAGTGGAGACATGTATAAAAGTAAGCATTTATGAACAACAGATAAATACGTAGATAACACAGGTGAAGAGCCATCAGTAAGGGCATAGAGGGTGAATACTTCAGCATGTGTGCTATCGGGATCTGTTTGTTTGGATGTGTAGTGACTGCACTGACCCAGTGTGGATGGGGCTGGCCACTGGGCTAACGTTGTCTGAGGTCTCTGTGGCTGGACTACTGGGGATAAGAGAATCCTCATCATACTCCTTTGGCAAAGGGACAGGGGTGTGCTGCAGACACACGCGAGTAGCACAGATCACAAACGCACAAAGACACACACAAACACAAAAAAGTACAGACGGCTTTATGAACAAGAAATACGCGAAAGAGAGAAAAGTGCAAACTCAGTCTGCTTTAAAAACAGGTCAAACTGGCTTAGTAAAGATGGTTTGTGGAACATGGCAAACCAGGTAAATAAAGCCCTTGACATCATAGCCAAGATGTTCAAGCTACATTAAACAAGTTGACCCTCGCCTCACCGGATGATCAACCATCCACCAGTTTGAAAGCTGGTTTAATGTGTGTTTTTCAACATAAAACATAATTATATTCAGAATAATAATACCTGGTCCAGCATGACAGTTTCAGGTGACACGCATGGAATTCTGGGAATTGCAGGTGAGTACGGTCTGGGAAGAATAGAGGAGAGAGTAAATCTAACAGAATAATAAACATCTCCAAAAAATGCTAAAGAAAATCCCTTTTTTTTGTTGAATAATTTCCTTGACTTTTGACCTACGTTGTGCCCAGTCCACCTTCAAAGTCTCTCAAGGTTTTCTTAGGGGAAAGAAAATCATCGTCCTGGTCTTTCAGATCATCCAGCTTCAGATAGCGAGCCCCGTCCATCCCGAGAAGCTCATCACCTACATACAGCACAATATTTATCAGAGACTCCACAAAGGAGGCTTCCAGAACAACGGAGGATCAGAAGAAGGGAAGGAAAGCTCAGAAGTTACTTCAACGTTCACATTCCACCTCATTCTCAATCAGGCACAAAGAAGAACCTTCACTCAGTCACCAAGCAATGAAGTCATACACACAGAGCCAATGGAAAATGTGAAGAAATCAAGACGCTCAATAAGATCGCATGGTAGTGCAGATACTGAAGTGGGCATGCCCGGCAGTGCAGAGAAGATCACACTTAATCTGCATGGGAGAGATTGTTGGGTGTTATCGTAGGGGCTTAATCACATGTATTCAGAGAAGGGTAAAACAGCCACTGTGTCAGTTCATTTTGGAGCCCTCTGCTGAGTCAAATAATCATCATTAGTCAATTAGGACAATTATCCACTCCCAGTGTGACTCCCAAAGTGTTTGAATAAAGAGAAAACCTCATTTAGGGGTGTGTCTTCAAATTTGGACCTTTATGTCCAGGGACGGATTTCTATTTCAATTTTTTAAATATTTGTATAAGGTCAAATTTAAGTTATTTAGATATAGAAAAACATCTTAAAAACATCAATAAATATTTCTAATAAAATTCTGTTTATTATTATTATTTGTTGCTACTCAAGTAAAAAAGGTAACACTTTACAGTGAAGAACTAACAACGAGCAATATACTTTGTTTTACATTTATTTTTAAATTATATATTTCATTTCATAATTAAATGTGATGTGCTCTCGGAAAACCCAACACGTGGTGAAATGTGAGATTTTACATTTCGATGCCACGTCCAAGCTGGCATCAAAGTTCAAGCCCTTTCCAAAACCTTGTTCATGCCTTGTATGTAACAAAAGCCAAGGTTATTTGAAGTCGGCTGATCGCTATGTTTTTTTAGAAACTGAATTTTGATTTAGGTTTAAAGTTGGGCAATGAAAATAAAAGCACAACCGTAAAGTATCAAAGTAAAGTATAAGTCACTTCAATTGCTCTATTAACAATTTTATATAACAAAAACATCTGTTAATATTGTTGATAAGATACAATTTAAAGTTAACATTAGGATTAATGAATGTAGTACAGTACGTTGTTAGTTGATTTTAATTCATGTAGTTGCAAACAATCCAATGCAAACAATTACAATTTAATGTAAAGTGTTGGGAAAAGATTTTTTATCCTTGTCCGAGATCCAGACTTTTAATCTAATAAACCTTTTAGTTTTTATTTGTACTGTGTTTTCAATTAAGAAGTACATTTCTGTACATTTTAATACAAAAAAGCTACAGTATAGGCCAAAAACGAAGAAAAAATCAGCATCACTTCCATCACAGTATGTAATTAAACTCGAAAATAAAACTTGACGTGTAATGGAAATACACTGGTGGAAATGACATATTGAAAAAATTTGTATATGTTTACAACTGGACACTAGTAATGTAAATGTGAAATGAGGCTTTATTTAAAATGGTCCACATGGCCAAAAGTGCCCAAAGTTGAAGAAACACCCTTTACACAAAAAATGCATTGAAAACACAAAGTTATTTCAGATGCAGTCCTGTCAGTGATGGATCCACAGACACACTACTGGAAATAAAAGAACGTCATGACCACAAAATGATGAGGAGGCGTTGCCGTAGTAACACGAAGCGATAGGTTAGAACAGAGAGACGTTACAGAGACTCGAGGGTCAAAGACAAAATGAGAGTGCTTGAAATGGATGCACACATTTCACAAACCACTGAAAATCTAACAACCAAGCCACAGAGATGAAGACGCTCCTACCTAATGTTAGCTGAGCAACTCCTACAGCAGGAAAGAAGAGGAACATTTCAGGCTGGAGATCTAACCATCACAGCAGACCAGTATCACGGAATACTTGATTTGATGTCTTTTACCAAAACAATAGACATGAAGTTCTCTAAATAGGAGTCAAAAGAGTGTAGGGCTACGATTCATTGATTTATTGAACCAGAAGTGTTTCTACTTGTGTAAATCACATTGTGCAGCCTTTGAAGTAGTCAGAACCAAAGTACGAATGTGACAACTACACTTTCACTTTAAACTGCCACTTTTGGGATATGACCCACCAGCCATCTGCTTACTGGCCCATGTTTTTAATTGAGAGTCTAGCAACATCCTCAGGCCTCTGAGACCCTGTCACAGCAGCTGAGGATGACAGCTTTTAATATGACATCTACTGCAGTATAATCCTGGAGGGTAAAGCCACTCTGAGGCAGTCATACGTACCTTCATCTTCTGACACATCCAGTATTTCATCAACTGTCTCTGGGAAACTCATGCGATGCTTCTCGGTGGTGATCTGAGGGATGAAGAGGGAATATACAGTACGGACAAAACAAGGATGGTTAGCATGCAGATGCAATAACAACACTGTTTGAAAATAGCTTCATTGATGGCCATTCAAAATTATCTGTGGATTCTGATGGAACACATGTTTTGGAAAGCGTTACATTGCTTTAAATTCACAACTTATATTATATTTATTTGATATTTTGCAAGACATCTCAGCAGTGTCCAAATTTGGTTATGTAAAGTGTGAAATGTATATTTTTAAACACATTATTTGGCCAGCAGTCCTAGTGACTATAGAAAAAATGAGAACGCCAACAGAAAAGACTTTCTCCAAATCAGTATAGAATTAACAATGAGGAAGAAGGAATATCAGAAAAATAAAAAAGGACCAATAAAAGCCCAAAGATATGTGGTGATGAAATAATAGCCATAAATCAACCTGCTTTTGTAGGAAAGCTTTGAAGATTGATATCACAAAGGTAGATACAATTCATGAATACGGCTCTCACCATAGATACAGATTCCTCGGTCACCATTTTGAGCACATCAATGACAGAGATGTAGCCTAGCCGTTTTGCGATACCCAAGGGCGACGTCCCATTCTGTTACGGATAACAAACAGTCAAATCAACAAATCTCAAATCTATCCCTGCTAGACCAGCAACTCATCCTGTCGACCAAAAACCACAACATGCACTGGCCCCATCCCTTGAGGTGTATATTTACATTACGTAACAAAATATATTACATTTAATTTAAGTTTAATTTCTATATTACGTTTCACAACTTTGCATTGTTGCAAAGCAGGTTTTTAAATATATAAAACATGTGGCATTATTGCAATTTTCCCAACACAATGAACTTTGACTGAACTTTGACTTGTCTAAGTCTGTAAATTTAATTTTCTATGAATAGTGGTCTTAATATTAATAATTGAATAATTGTCATGTACATTAGTATAACTAACTGTTAACTAATGGTTATGAGAGTGTAATTCGTTTCTATGTAGAAAGATGACTGAGTTGATGACAAAAACAAAATTAATAACCTGACAAATCAACTTTAAAACTGACATGAAATGGAAGACGTGTACTCACATCAGTACGTTATATAAAGAAAATGTAGCAAAAAATGTTAGACTATGAGACATTTGAACAATTAGCATTATTATCTTAATGCATTCATTTAAAGAGAGAAAGCACATTAAAATGGTAAAAATACCAGAAAAGAAGAAAATAATATCTTGTTATTAAAACGTGTAATATGACTAGTTATTGAAATTTAATAGACGCATGGTTATTTTGCTGACCTTGAGGAAAGCCGGTTGAAAGTAATTTAAAAAAACATATGAAAAGAGTTGATTGTAATTTGTTTGCTTTATCTGTTATTTTATTATTAAATGCAAATGACATTGAAACTTTTCAACAGTGTCTAGATACTCTGTACTCGCTGTTCTCTGTTTAGCAGCCCTGCCGCTTATATCAGCAGGATCATTCTTAAACAGCAGCTTATGTTTATTGCAGAAGACTGTAAGCATGACAGCACATATCACACACACTTCAAGTAACATGAACAAGGTTTTGGCACAAAAGATATTTCCAATGATGGGTGGTACTCACAGTGGTAATCTCATTGGGCTGAGCTCCATGTTTCAGAAGCAGAGTGACAATGTCTGTATGACCTTGTTGAGCTGCTTGATGTAAAGGAGTGTATCCCATCTAAAAAAAAGCAAGACGGGAAAAGACCAATATTTTTGTTTAGCCGCACAACCAAAAAGTGTAAACCCTAAAAATTTCACAACGTTATGGACTTACCCTGGTCTTGCTGTTAACATGGGCTTCCTGTTGGAGTAAGAACTTCACCATCTTTATGTTGCCATAGTGACACGCCACATGTAATGGTGTGTATCCCATCTAACAGAGAGAGAGAGATTGAACAAGGATAGTGTGAACAGAGAAACAACTACACCGCTATCACTCCCTGGAGCTTTCCAGTGCTGACAGGTCAACGAAGGCTAATATTACAGTATAGCAGTATATACAGAGCATAAAACCAGACAAAAAACAGTTTAGGAGGAAAAAATGGATTATAAAAGGTTACATCTCATGATACACCCTAATTAGTAGTGGAAGCTAAGCTAGGCATCACTTTCGCTATTTCTTACAGGGTTACGGCCTTATTTAAAAAAGCCTGTTGAGGAGACGTATGCAATTACTTTAATGAGTGATCAGACTTACAATTTTTGCTTGGCATACTATAAAATAAGAAAGAGGAGACCTAAAACATGTTTATATAAGAATTATTCCCACAGCCCCTAAACACCACAGAAGGGTCAAAGAACTTGCACCTATGCAGTTCTTCAGCTCTTGTAATATGGCTCAGACCTGCATAGCAACACCCTGGCAACCTAGCACAACACCATAGCTTTGAGATTTCTACTAGATTACTACACACTCTTTATAAAGTGCAGAATTTGTCACTTTTAAAGTCGTTCTTTCTGAAGTGTAATGGGTATAAATTCTAGGACAGTATATGTGTGCTCTTACCCTTGAGGCTGCATAGACTGAGGCACCTTGTTTCACCAGCATGTCTGAAATGCCCACATGCCCCTCCTGAGCAACCAGGTGCAGAGGTGTCAACCCGCTCTGAACACACACACAAGGGGATTACACAATTACAGTCCCAATAAAACTGCTCTCACAGAGTTTATCTTCATACATCAAATATCTGTTTTTATTTCTCTTGTTAGATACTTTCAATCAGTCAAAGTTCCTCAAATTCTCCATCTCTGTCCTAAACTAAATAAGCTATGAAAAGTTATTTTAAGCCTTAGGAGTGTATCACCTTGTTGCCAAGGTTAACGTTGGCCTGTTTGGAGATGAGCAATGCCACCATGTCAGGTTGTCCCTCCTGTGATGCCAGGTGAAGTGGGGTAATGCCCTGTAGCGATTCTGAATTGGCATTAGCGCCGTACTGCAGCAGACTGCTCGCCACCTCCAGTTGGTTCTGCTTGGCTGCGATATGCAAGGCTGTGTAGCCGTTCTGTCATAAAGAAGAAAGGATTAAATTGTCTATTCGTCAGTCACTTTTATGCATGGCATGGAAAGATACGCTTATTATTATTAAGGACAACTGTACAAGAGCAACTCTGGGTTAGGTAAATCATATCATAAATTGAGATTTATAAGATTTAAGAAATCTTCCACTAGACAATCCAAAAGTGCACTGCCATCCGACAACTTGTATAAGAATAAAGACGGTCTACAGGATCTTAAATAATGTTAAGATCTGTAAGGTCATTGTGAATATCAGTGTTTTTGCATAACTTACTCTCGCAGTGCTGTGGGGAGAGCCGCCCTTGCTGACCAGCAGCTTCACTACATCAAGGTTGTTGTGATGGACGGCCACGTGCAGAGGGGTCAGTCCATTCTGTGAGAACATAGAGGGGACACACGTATAAGTCAAGCACCTCTGTCTGTTATCTGATATATGCAGGAGACTACTGAGACATCAGATGTTCATCGTGATGTGATACCTTTCCGGCTGCATTAGGATTGGCCCCTCTTTCTAAAAGTAGCTCCGCCACGTCCACTTTGCCATATTTACATGCTACATGTAGAGGGGTAAATCCTTTCTGTAAGAAAAGGAAAATAAAAACTGAGAATGCAAGAGGAGAGTTTGTTGTCTCGTGATGTAAATGACCACTCAGCAAGCTCCGCCCACTTGATAACTGTTGCTTGCAAAGACAAGTTTTACCGAATGCCAGCTAGTAATGAACTGGAGATTTACATAAACAATTTTAAGGTAGAGCTTAGCAAGGAATCAATAAAGAGAAGAGAGAAAAACCTTGGTCATTTTGGTTTGCTGGGCGTTCCCGTCGAGCAGGATGCGTGTGGTTTGGCCGTGTCCCTCACGGGCAGCGATGTGTAAAGGGGTGTGGCCTGCTGTTGTGGTCGCGTCTGGATTGGCTTTATGCTCCAACAGAAGCTTCACCAACTCCTTGTGTCCCATCCGAGCAGCACAGTGCAGGGGTGTCTGATCATCCTGCCAAAGCAAAGAAAGGCAATCTTTAAGACAAAAGAACAAAAAATATGATTTTAAAGCTTGTATCATTTCCATACCTTGGCTTTAGCATCCACCTGCGCATTGTTCTGCAGCAGGAACTGTGCCACCTCACAGTGCCCTGCCCGGGCGGCCATGTGCAGAGGGGTCTCAACTTTCTACAATGATACAATCAAATACAAACACAATGAAAGTCCAGTTGTGAATCACAAATTCTGATTATTGTCATAATCTTGTCATGATACATTCGCCAGCTTGTGCTATGAGGAAATTATTGTTTGGTATCCTGAGATGCTTCACAGATTACACAGTTCTTACCACATTAGATGCGTTGGGCGAAGCTCCTCTCTGAAGAAGATTCTTTACTATGTTGAGATGGCCCATGAATGCAGCCACATGAAGGGGCGTTAAACCCGACTAAAAGATTAATATAATATAATATAATATAATATAATATAATATAATATAATATAATATAATATAATATAATATAATATAATATAATATAATATAATATAATATAATATAATATAATACAATTAATACAATATAATTAATACAATATAATATAATATGTATCATATATTGAGTAGATCTTCACAATTTTTTTCTGTACTCTACAAGAGTCTAAATGCACAGCTGGTGCAGCGCGGAAGCAAGTTATCCATCAAAGCGACAGGCAAAGAGTAATCTGACCTCAGTCACAGCCTCCAGAGATGCTGAGTGCTTCAGCAGAAGGTCCATGGACCGCATGTGGTTCTTTTTGCAGGCGATGTGCAACGGGGTGAATCCATTCTAAACAATCCACCAAAAAATTTGACTTACATATGCAACGTGTTCGGCACTCTATTATATGGTTTATATTGAGCTAGTACTAGTAAAAGGAAATATTGGTTTTATTTGAATATACAGAAAATGGGTCTTGGGTCTTGACTCGAGTAAGCTTTGCACATGTGTTGCATGTACATTTTTGCCAAGCCTCCTCAAATTCTTCTCAAAGTTAAGCTTTAGTCTACATTCCAATCACAGCTACATTGCAACATGCATAGAAACTCTTAAATACATATTCAATAATACATTAGAAAGAAGAGAAAAGATGTCAATTCCCCATCATCTTTTAGCCATTATTGTATTCAAGATTTTTAATAGCTCCACCACTACACAATTGATTCAACATTAAAATATCGTAAAACATAACGGTAAAACATGAAGGACTAAGAGACGAGACGAACATCAAAGACGCACTAACCAGAGCACGGGCGTTTGCTTTTGCCCCCTTGTCCAACAGCACCTTGACCATGCGGTGGTGCCCACAGTGTGCTGCAACATGCAGTGGGGTCAGGTGGTCCAGGGTGATGTCATCGATCTCTGCGTTGTATTGCAGGAGCTGCCTCACGCAATCCATGTGATCGCCTTGCGCTGCCATGTGGATGGGAGAGAGGCCGTTCTGCAGGGGCAGAGACAACATTTTTCTCAATTGAACAGTATTATTACAGCATGGTATTGTTCTTAAACGTGAATCAAGTCAGGCCTAAGATATCAATACAGATCTATAATTACAGTTTGCCCTTCACATTAGCCCCAGTGGAAAATCCGCTATCAGCTGTTTTATACTACATGATACAGGTTAACATTGTGGCCTGGTTTGCTAAAGTGGTTAAATCACCTTAGTTTTGGCCTGCATGGGAGCACCCTGATCTAGCAGGATCTCCACGACACGTACGTGACCGTTCCTGGCTGCACAATGCAGTGGCGTCAACTCATCCTGCAGAAGACAGAAAGAATGCAACGGGCGTCCATCAGCAATTTTGGAGACGTGAAATGTATTAGCCGTGGATGCAATCGAATGCATCAGCAGTGGTTGCATCCTTATGCATCAGCCGTGGTTGCATCCTAAACAAGCTGCATTTTCAAGCTATATATTTTCATCACAGTGCAGTGTTAAAACAGTATGTTGTCGCACAGGGAAAATACCTGTTTTTCCCAGAGGAAGGAAAATAGGTCATTCTCCACAAGCTAGACTTGAATAAGCCATATTCAGCAGTGAAATATCACATCTTAGCCAGAAAATACAGTGCTGTGAAACGGTTGGGATGGATGTACTGTATAGACCATTTTACAAGATGTAAACAACACCGGTCCAAACGCACTTCCAGTGTTTTAACACTACATAAAGATTACAACAAAATACAACCAATAAAACTGAATCGCAACGTTTTTAAAACTTCTTTGAAACGTAACTATGTATGTGAATAAAAAAAGCAAAAAAGGGCAAATTTCCAGCATTATGGATGTAACATTTTGAGTCAAAAATTTAAATATACATTTTCAAAGAATGTATTTATTACCAATATATTGAATCATCTGTTTGTATTTTACCAACCCTAGATGACAGTAGTCCTTCAAAGACAAATTACTCTACAAAGCACGTTTTGTAAACATGTTATCTCCTTCGGCAAAGAAGCAAAAATGTGACATCTTTAGTCCTGTGCCAGCTGCTGTTGGGCTTTGAAAGGGAGGGGTGTATGAGCCATTGGTTTCAATTCACAGCCCACTAGATGTGGCTAATTTTCATAAACTGGACCTTTAAGAGAGACTTTAAACAGGTATTTAAACCACCAAATATTGACATCATTACGGTGAAAACATTTGGTAAAACGTATTTATCTTAAGGTTCCACAGAATTGCACAAAACTAAAAGAGGAAGTCCACAGGATGAATAACTAGTCAATGAGTTATCCACTGTTTAGATAGCTCTTTAGATTTGATCATTTTTGGCTGTGGTATGTCTTTTTGGTGAACATGACCCTAAACCACCCGAATTACACAGTTTCCATAGGAGAAATAGATCATATACCTTTGTCTTGGCATCTATCTGAGCTCCTCTGTCCAAGAGAAGTCGCACCATAATCACATTCCCTCTCCTGGAAGCAATATGTAATGGAGTAATGCCGTTCTTCAAGAGAAAACAAGGAGAGAACACGAGAAAGATTGAATTTCTGTAATCTTTCAGATAAGTGTTGCAGAAAGCATTTTTTAAAATGACATTTCAACTGACCTTAGGCGTAAAGTTCACATTGGCTCCTCTGTTTAGTAAAAGCTGTGCTACACTTAGATTCTCATAATGGGCCGCGATGTGAAGGGGAGTAAAGCCGGTCTGCAAAAAAAAACATTTACATTACATTTATGCATTTCGCAGATGCTTTAATTCACATTCAGGCCATTCATATTTAATAAGAGCATGCATTCTCTTGAATTCAAACCCATAACCTTGGCATGGGTAGCGCTGTGCACTTCCAGTAGAGATAAGTAGATAGTATCACATTTCACTGATTCACAGTCGTACAAAACACGAACACCTACGCCGGTGGCTCTTTAACAAAGTCAGTTGTGTTTATTTTTCAGTTCTGTTTATCTTGTCACAGAGTCATCACAGCAATTACAAGCCAAGAGCGCCTGCGATGTGATCTCAGTGATGCATAATCTCCGGCGAGATGGAGCTCTGCAGACACACTGTGAATACCTTGCTCAGGACGTCTGGGTTGGGGTCATTCTGCAGTAGTACGGCAGCAGTGCGTGTGTCATCGTTGCGTGCTGCGATGTGCAGGGCGGGCAGACGCACTTTGCCCTTGGTGCCATAGTTAATTAAGAGGGCCACCACATTCTCATGGCCCTGCTGAAGAGCTACCGCCAAAGGTGTAAAGCCATCCTGGAAAGACAATTATGTGGGATGTAAAGTTATTTGAATACAGGGAGAAAATGTCTCTTCTATGATTGGAAAAAACAGTGTGCCACTCACTTCTGTTGGAAGGCTCTGATTGGCTCCATGTTCAAGTAGGTACTTGACCACATCCAAGTGGTTTTCTTGTGCTGCCATGTACAAGGGACTGAAACCTTTCTGCAGAACGTATACAAATATCACAATAATGAATAAGCAGAATCATCAACACGTTCTTATAAAATGGATTTGATAACTAACCTGAGACTGGGCATTGACGTCGGCACCATAATTGATGAGTTCAGCGACCACTTTCTCTTGACCGGCTAGAGCTGCAATATGGAGGGCGGTATTGCCTTTCTGCCAAAGGCAAATAACACTATCATATAGACTGTATAGCCAGTTCAAATTCAAAATATAACAAAGAATATAGCTGCAAGCAGCAATCATCGGGTTCGAGCAGTCTAAGGGGACTAAGGTCGACTGCCTTCGCTGACTACGGTCAGGAATCGGACCATAACACATCCGCAAGGGATGACACTTACCCATAACCAGAAAAATGAAAGAAATGGTCATCAACGGTTAATACAGACCACGCATGCTTACACTCATATGCAAAAACAGGTGTAAACCGATAATACCTGAGGGGCGAGTGAAATTAACCAATTCTCATGTCTCTACGATGTTCAGTTCCAGAGATATAGGTCTAGCTTAATGGTTGCTAAGTTAACATGTTTAGTTGCTATGGATGTGGCATGGCACCTGCCATACATTATGATAGACGTGTATAAAAAAAGCTTAAGGCTTATGGCCAGGAGCATCTTAAATAGATACATTGATTCCCATTCATAATAGTCTAGAATGCCGTGCCATTTAAATTGTGTTTATTTTGTACACACATTATACAGTATATCCCATTTTGATGTAAGGTTTGAACTTCAGGAAGTCATGTTTACCATGTCTAAATGCATTGAGTTGCTGCCATGTGACTGGCTTAGTAGCAATTTGGGTTTACATGCAATTAAACTGGTGTACCTAATAAAGGTGTGTTGTATATATATATATATATATCAACACAGCATCATAAAAGCAGCCAGACATGTGCTGTATTTATAGATGTGTAATTATGGAGCAACGTTTAATGTGTAATACATTTTATTTCTAACACTGTCTTCCTGTGAGACACATTTCATTCCACACACATGCACAGTCTCGATCACACATGACACACAGAACTATACAGTACATGCACACTCTTATTATACAGAGAGACATAATATCCATAAATACACACATTGTGATCTGGTGACTCTAAAAAAGCCATTGAAATTAATTATATTTCACTTTTTTGTCTGTTATGAAGGCATGCCTCTTCCGATGACCTTCACATTTTGCATGCTTTTTTTGTGTCATAATATGTATAATAGTACTATATGGCAAGTCAGTTGGATTATTCATTAAGGAGCAGCAAGCTTTCAGGTAGACTTTTGAGGTTAATATAATAAAGGACTCTGTTATGGTCACATTTATGAAAAAGTTCAACATGTCCTTGATCATAAATTATCTAGAGAGTCCAGAGAATTGTACTGTGGTGAAAATTTGGAAATTGCTTGAAAGACCTAAAATTGGTATGCAAAAGTACGTCTTTAACATCATCACCAATAACTTGCGAACTGTTTGATTGACATCAATGGATCAAGAGGCAAAGTTGTTCTCAATGAGGAGAACTATCATATGATTATATTAGTTTGTGTAAATGACAAATGTCACGTGATACACAACTGCTTAAGCAATGAAATACGCAACAATTTTACCATTTTTACTGTTATAGCGCCACCTAGTGTGCAAATGCCACGTTATTTTGTAGGTGAACTTGGAGTGATGGTATACACATATTTCCCGAGCCCCATGATGATATGTTAAGCCGTTCTGGATTTATGGCCATTTAAATGTGATAGGCTCCTCCCATTTTTAAATTTGGCCGCCCCTAAGGGACCGTGAAAGGAAATTTCTGCTTTTTTTCGATAATTATTTACAATCACTCTCCACAGAAGTCATCTGCATTGTTTTGGTTCCGTTAAGTCGAAAAACCAACGACTAGTTCGCGAAAGTAGGTTTTAGACATCATCTGCGATAACTCACAAATCGTTTAATCGACAGAAGTGGTTCAAGAGGCAAAGTTGCTCAGAATAAGGAGAGCTATCATATGATAACATTAGTTTGGGTATATGTCAAATGTCACGTGATACACAATGGTTTAAGCACTCCTAAAGCTTTATTTCGCCCCACGGTGGCCAAATGAGTTCATATTTCTTACAGACCTTAAGGACTGTGAGACAAATAATCCCAGCGAGTGTCGTTTTGATCGGCCTCAGTTAACTCGGTGTAATTAGCGCTCAAACTTCATTGGCCAATGGCGGCCATGTTTTTTGAGATACGCCAATGTCCTTTGAGATATTCATGTAGCATGAGACAAAGACCCACCATACCACATATCAAGTCAATCGGGCAAAGGGTTGCGTAGTTATAGCCATTTTCTAGCTCATTCAAATTATAGCGCCACCTAGTGGCCAAATGCCGCAGTTTTTTTATTGTGACCCCGGACTGAGAGTCTACACATATTTTCCAAGCCCCATGAACATATCTCAAACAGTTCACGAGTTAGGGCCATTTTAGTTAAATATGTTACTTCCGGTTTGGACGTTTTAGCGCCACATAGCGGCCGTGAATTGAAAATTCAACTTTTTTTTGATAATTATTTACATTCACACTCATCAGAACTCATCAGCGTTGGTTTGGTTCCGATCGGGCAAAAATCCAGGGACTAGTTCATTTTTAATTTTTTTCATAAAATGCAAATTAGCAAAAAAAATTGCATACCGGAAATGAAATCGGAGATATACGTTTTTTAAGTTTTGAGCCAATGATTACACTGATATAAAACACTTGGTTGTGCGACAAACGGTTTAGGGGTTACGTGCGCAAACGCGCCTTTCATCGCTGTAGCGCCACCTATGGGCCGATTTGGCTGGCTCCCTGTATCTGAGTAGCGACAAGGACTACTACCATCTGACCAAGTCACAGCTCTGTCGGCTTTACGGTTTGGGCTGCACGATCACTTTTAGGGAAGAATAATAATAAGAAGAAGAAGAAGAATTAAAGCTGCAAGCAGCATTTAGCGGGTTCGAGCAGTCTAAGGCCTCTATTGGCCTTGCCAATGTCAACTAGGCTCAGGAATGGCACCGTAACAAATCCACAACGAATGACACTCTTCCACACCAAGAAATATGACAGAAACGAACGGTAACTTTTAATACAGACCATGCATGCTTACACTCGTATGCAAAAACGGGCGTAAACCGATAATACCTAAGGGACGAGTGCAATGAACCAATTCTCATGTCTCTACGATGATTTGTTGCAGAGATATAGATCTTGCTAAACGGTTGCTAAGCTAACCTGTTCGGTTGCCATGGGTGTGGAATAGCACCTGTCAATTAATAACACATCAAACCAAAAGTCAAACGAACCAAGCCCCGTGTCTCTATAATATTCTACTGCAGAGATGTAGGTCTGGCTAGACGGTTGCAAAAAATAATCTGTTTGGTTGCTAAGGGTGTGGCTTGGCAGCTGTCAATTGATAAAGAACGAAGCCATTAGCAAAACAGAGCAACTCCTGTGTCTCGAAAACATTCTATTGCACATTTTTGTTAATAAATGCACATTCTTCAAAATAGCTCATTTTGTGTTCTGAAAAATTGATAAAAAAAAATAAGACCAATTTAAATAGATAATTGATTCACATTCATGGTCTGCAACAATATTCCAGAAGACCTTGCCATTTAACTGATGCTTATTTGGTTGAGTCTGGTGACTCTGAAGGCCATTGGAGTACAGTGAGCTCATTGTCATGTTCAAGAAACCAGTTTGAGATCATTTGAGCTTTCTGACATGGTCCATTTTTTACTGCTGGAAGTAGCCATCAAAACATGGACTTGGTTGGCAACAATCCTCAGGTGGTATGTGTTATCTAATATATCCCATACCATATATCCAATTGTTTCTCAATTTTGATGCTCGGTTTGAACTTCAGCAAGTGTGTTTACCACGTCTAGAAGCCAAAATGGATTGAGTTCATGCTATGTGACTGGCTGATTAGCAATTTGATTAGCAAATGATGTATTTATTAAAGACAAGTTTAAAATAGTAATTTAAATGTATGATATTTCACCTTTTTGACTGTTGTGAAGGCATGCCTCTTCCGATAAGAATCACATGTTGCATGCTTGTTCAGTGTAATAATATGTATAATAGTACTTAATGGCAAGTCAGTTGGATTAATTATTAAGGAGTAGCGACCTTCACCGTACTCGGTTTACGCTAATATAATAAAGGACCCTGTTATGGTCACAAAACTAAAAAAACTCAACATGTTTTTGATGATTATTGACCTAGAGAGTCCAAAGAAATGTACTGTGGTGGAATTTGTTTAATTGCTTGAAAGTCCTAAAACTAGTTTGCAAAAGTAGGTTTTATACATCATCACCAATAACTCACAAACCTTTTGATAGACGTCAATGGTTCAAGAGGCAAAGTTGTTATGAATGAGGAGTTCTATCGTTTGATATCAATAGTTTGTGTATTAGTCAAATGTCACGTGACACACAGTTGTCTAGGCCACCAAAAGACATGTACATTTAACCCTTTTTACTGTTATAGCGCCACCTAGTGTCCAAATGCCACGTTATTTTGTCTGTGACATCGTATTGGTGGTCTTCACATATTTTCTGAGCCCCTTGCTGATATGTTAAACCGTTCTGGATATATGCCCATTTAAAGGTGATAGGCTCCACCCATTTTAAGTTTTGGCGTCCCTAAGCAATGGTGAAAGGAAATTTCTACTTTTTTTCAATGATTATTTGCAGTCACACTCCGAAGAAGCCATCTGCATTGGTTTGGTTCCGATCGGTTGAAAAACCAACGACTAGTTCGCGAAATTAGGTTTTTGACATCATCAGCGATAACTCACGAACCGTTCGATCGACAGAAGTGGTTCAAGAGGCAAAGTGGCTCAGAAAAAGTAGTCCTATCATATGATATAAACAGTTTGGGTATATGTCAAATATCACGTGATACACAGTTGTTCATGTACTCCTAAAGCGCTATTACGCCCCCCGGTGGCCGAATAAGTTCATGTTTCTTACAGACCTTCAGGACCATGAGACAAATAAGCCCAGTGAGTGGCGTTTTGATCGGCCTCCGTTAACCCGGTGTAATGAGTGCTCAAACTTCATCGACCAATGGCGGCCATGTTTTTTAAGATACGCCAATGTCCTTTTAGATATTCATGTAGAATGAGACAAAGACACACCATACCAAATAATAAGTCAATCGGGCAAACTGTTGCGTAGTTATAGACATTTTCTAGCTCATTCAAATTATAGCGCCATCTAGTGGCCAAACGCCACTGTCTTTTTATTGTGACCCCGGACTGAGGGTCTACACATGTGTTCCAAGCCCCATGAAGATATCTCAAACAGTTCAGGAGTTATGGCCATTTTAGCTAAATATGTTACTTCCGGTTTGGATGTTTTAGCGCCACCTAGCGACCGTGAATTGAAAATTGAACTTTTTTTTAATAATTATTCATATTCACACTCCACAGAACTCATCAGCGTTGGTTTGGTTCCAATAGGGCAAAAATCCAGGGACTAGTTCATTTTTTTTTTTTTTCATAAAATGCTAATTAGCGAAAAATCTATAATGGCGGAAATGAAATCGGAGATATACGTTTTTTAAGTTTTGAGCCAGTGATTACACTGATATAAGACACTTGGGTGTGCGACAAACGGTTTCGGAGTAACAAGCGCAAACGCGTTTGGTATTGCTATAGCGCCACCTATGGGTCGATATGGCTGGCTCCGTGTATCTGAGTAGCGACAAGGACTACTACCATCTGACCAAGTCTCAGCTCTGTCGGCCTTACGGTTTGGGCTGCAGTATCAGTTTTATGGCAGAATAATAATAAGAAGAATTAAAGCTGCAAGCAGCATTTAGCGGGTTCGAGCAGTCTAAGGCCTCTATTGGCCTTGCCATTGTCAACTAGGCTCAGGAATGGCACCGTAACAAATCCACAACGAATGACACTCTTCCACACCAAGAAATATGACAGAAACGAACGGTAACTTTTAATACAGACCATGCATGCTTACACTCGTATGCAAAAACGGGCGTAAACCGATAATACCTAAGGGACGAGTGCAATGAACCAATTCTCATGTCTCTACGATGATTTGTTGCAGAGATATAGATCTTGCTAAACGGTTGCTAAGCTAACCTGTTCGGTTGCCATGGGTGTGGAATAGCACCTGTCAATTAATAACACATCAAACCACAAGTCAAACGAACCAAGCCCCTTGTCTCTATAATATTCTACTGCAGAGATGTAGGTCTGGCTAGACGGTTGCAAAAAATAATCTGTTTGGTTGCTAAGGGCGTGGCTTGACAGCTGTCAATTGATAAAGAACGAAGCCATTAGCAAAACAAAGCAACTCCTGTGTCTCTAAAACATTCCATGCACATATATAGGTCTTTTTTGTTAATACAATGCACATTCTTCAAAATAGCTCATTTTGTGTTCTGAAAAATTGATTAAAAAAAATAAGACCAATTTAAATAGATAATTGATTCACATTCATGGTCTGCAACAATATTCCAGAAGACCTTGCCATTTAACTGATGCTTATTTGGTTGAGTCTGGTGACTCTGAAGGCCATTGGAGTACAGTGAGCTCATTGTCATGTTCAAGAAACCAGTTTGAGATCATTTGAGCTTTCTGACATGGTCCATTTTTTACTGCTGGAAGTAGCCATCAAAACATGGACATGGTTGGCAACAATCCTCAGGTGGTATGTGTTATCTAATATATCCCATACCATATATCCAATTGTTTCTCCATTTTGATGCTCGGTTTAAACTTCAGCAAGTGTGTTTACCACGTCTGGATGCCAAAATGGATTGGGTTTATGCTATGTGACTGGCTGATTAGCAATTTGATTAGCAAATGATGTATTTATTAAAGACAAGTTTAAAATAGTAATTTAAATGTATGATATTTCACCTTTTTGACTGTTGTGAAGGCATGCCTCTTCCGATAAGAATTACATGTTGCGTGCTTGTTTTGTGTCATAATATGTGTAATAGTACTTAATGGCAATTCTGTTGGATTATTTATTAAGGAGTAGCGACCTTCACCGTACTCGGTTAACGCTAATATAATAAAGGACCCTGTTATGGTCACAAAACAAAAAAAACTCAACATGTTTTTGATGATTATTGACCTAGAGAGTCCAGAGAAATGTACTGCGGTGGAAATTTTGTAATTGCTTGAAAATCCTTGAACAAGTTTGCAAAAGTAGGTTTTATACATCATCACCAATAACTCACAAACCATTTGATAGACATCAATGGTTCAAGAGGCAAAGTTGTTATGAATGAGGAGATCTATCGTTTGATATCAATAGTTTGTGTATTAGTCAAATGTCACATGACACAAAGTTGTCCAGGCCACCAAAATACATGTACATTTTGCCTTTTTTAATGTTTTAGCGCCACCTAGTATCCAAACGCCACCTTCCTTTGTATGTGACCTTGGAGTGATGGTCTACACATATCATCTGAGCCCCATGATGATATGTTAAGCCGTTCTGGATTTATGGCCATTTTAATGTGATAGGCTCAGACCATTTTAAGTTTTGGCGTCCCTAAGCAGCGGTGAAAGAAAATTTCAACTTTTTTTCAATGATTATTTACATTCACACTCCACAGAAGTCATCTGCATTGGTTTGGTTCCGATCGGTTGAAAAACCAGGAACTAGTTCGCGAAAGTAGGTTTTTGACATCATCAGCGATAACTCACGAACCGTTTGATCGACAGAAGAGTGTCCAGAGGCAAAGTTGTTCAGAATGAGAAGAGCAATCTTATGATACCAATGGTGTCTGTATATGTCAAATGTCACGTGATACAGAATTGATTATGCACTCCAAAAGCGTTATTTCGCCCCCCGGTGGCGGAATAAGTTCACATTTCTTACAGACCTTAAAGACCATGAGACGAATAAGCCCAGCGAGTGTCGTTTTGTTCGGCCTCCGTTAACCCGGTCTAATAAGTGCTCAAACTTCATTGGCCAAAGGCGGCCATGTTTTTTAAGATACGCCAATGTCCTTTTAGATATTCATGTAGAATGAGACAAAGACACACCATACCAAATAATAAGTCAATCGGGCAAACTGTTGCGTAGTTATGGCCATTTTCTAGCTCATTCAAATTATAGCGCCATCTAGTGGCCAAACGCCACTGTCTTTTTATTGTGACCCCGGACTGAGAGTCTATACATATGTTCAAAGCCCCATGAAGATGTCTCAAACAGTTCAGGAGTTATGGCCATTTTAGTTAAATATGTTACTTCCGGTTTGGATGTTTTAGCACCCCCTAGCGACCGTGAATTGAAAATTCAACTTTTTTTTAATAATTATTCATATTCACACTCCACAGAAGTCTTCAGCGTTGGTTTGGTTCCAATAGGGCAAAAATCCAGGGACTAGTTCATTTTTTTTTTTTTTCATAAAATGCTAATTTGCGAAAAAATTTGCATACCGGAAATGAAATCTGAGTCATACGTTTTTTAAGTTTTGAGCCAGTGATTACACTGATATAAGACACTTGGGTGTGCGACAAACGGTTTAGGGGCTACGAACAAAAAGGCTGTTTTCATCGCTGTAGCGCCCCCTATGGGCCGATATGGCTGGCTCCGTGTATCTGAGTAGCGACAAGGACTACTACCATCTGACCAAGTCTCAGCTCTGTCGGTCTTACGGTTTGGGCTGCAGTATCAGTTTTATGGCAGAATAATAATAAGAAGAATAAAAATCTTAACAAATACAATAGGTTTCTAGCCCTTCGGGCTCGAACCCTAATAATAAAACCAACAAATACAATAGGTTTCTAGCCCTTCGGGCTCGAACCCTAATAAAACCTACAAATACAATAGGTTTCTAGCCCTACGGGCTCGAACCCTAATTAAATGCATTTATAAAACGGTCATTCAGTCTGATGGTTGTGTCCTTTACATTTTATTTGCTGTGAAACCTTGCAACTTCTGTGAAATAACCATTTAATAAAATAAATAAAATACTTGTATTGTCAATAACTGAAAAAACTACAATCTTGCATATTGAAAACTATACATATTGTGTTAATTCGACACATATGATAAAATGGTTTTGCCTTAATAGCCACAGTGTTTTTACAAAAAATGAATAGACAGGGCTGTACAGTGCAAAATATATATCGCACATGCTACAAAAAATCGGTCTGTGCCAAGAATAAATTAGCCAGTGTAGCACACCTGTCAGGTGCATTAGACAAAGCTGCATGTTTAAGTACGTTTGTCATTGTGGTTGTTTGTGTGTGACATTAAAGGTATAGTTCGCCCGAAAACTCCAATTTGCCATTTATTTACTCACCCTCAGGCCATCCGAGATGTAGGTGACATTGGAAGATTGTATAGTAAATCCGCACCCCTCTCTGATTCATATAATGGGAGTTTATGGGGTCCGCTGTTCTAAGAGTTCCTAAAGCACATAATTCCAAAAAGCGGCTCCTGGCGACATTCCGTGAAGTGAATCGTTCGATATTTTCATAAATTTGAACGTCATTTTTAATGATATTAGCCATACTGTACAGCCTCAACACTCCCTTTCTGCAGGTGGTGATAAAAGTACCAGATGCTGGTATGTAATCGGCCACCAAATACTACAAGAAGAAGATTGCGTTTGTGTGCGGAGACTGCACATTATGGATAATATGATTAAAAATTCAGTTTTATGAAAATGTCGCCAGGAGCCGCTTTTTGGACTGTTGTGCTTTAGGAACTCTTCGACAGGTGGACCCCATAGACTCCCATTATATGAAGCAGAGGGGGCTGCGGAATTTACCAAACAATCTTTTTATGGTTCTACTCAAGAAAAAATGTCACCTACATCTCGAATGGCTAAATAAACAGCAAATTGGAGTTTTTGGCTGAACTATCCCTTTTATCAATGGCGCGCCGCTATTTTTCTTAGTTTTAGTCTATTTCGCGATTGCATATAAGTAGATGAGGACTTGCGGACGCGCAATCATGTTATTTCAATATGTCATGCTGCTGTTGACTATCAAAGTATGGAGAAAACTACGTTGTACCATAGTAGTGAATGGTGCCCCAGAACTGTTTAGTTTCCCATATTCGTAAAAATATCTTCTTTTGTGTTAAACAAAACAAAAAAATGTATACAGTTTTCGAACAACTGTCACCAAGATTTCATACGGTGACAGATCTTTCATTGCTGGGTGGGCTATCCCTTTAATATAGAATTAAACTGATGTGTGGTCACACATGTCTGTAAATAAAAGGAGACTGAAATGTATCCAGAGAACTCAGTTCTACTCCATATATAAACCTGTTTTTAACTCTGCGGCATTTAAGAAATACAGTAGATTTACCTTTGTGGTAGTCTCCAGGTCAATGCCATTGTGGAGTAACTCCAGCACCATCTTAACGTGGCCTTCTTTTGAGGCCAGGTGCAACCCGTTGAGTCCATTCTGCAAAGAGAAAATTTGCTGTTGGAAACATCATTCTAAAAAAAACACTGACACGTCTAAAGTATATCTCTTTATCTCTCCCCGTCTACCTGTCAAATGACTCACTGCAAAGAGGGCTAGCCTAAAAATAACACAGTGAAGCACTGAGATGTCTACAGATCTGTTGGGGTCTCATTAAACGGGGCGTGGAAGTACAGCGGTGGATGCCACTGCCAGAAAAGCTATTTATTCGCAGACGGTGCCTGGGAGAGGTACAGGCTGAATGAAAAACGCATTTGTTGGGAGGTTCGGTGGGTGTGCAGCTCGATGCAGCCATGGGGGGGCTCTGCTCTGCTTGCGCGTCTGGAATCCCCTTCATACTGCAATGTCACTCATCTCTAATTTGCTCCATACTGCAGCCGTACAGAGCATGCGCGCAACACAGGCTGGGAGAGAGAGGATGAGATGACGGGAAGCTCGCAGACGGTAAGGCAGCAACACATGCCTGCTTGGCATTAATATTCTCTGGATGTGCATTTTAATCTCTAGGGGAAAATCATACGGTATCGAAACCATGCTGTGGGTTGATACTCATTCATGGTTCAATGTCACTAGATGTTGAAGGCTTTGGATGTCAGGTACAAGAACACTGATATAGCCATAGATGTAAATTTATACACACAAATATACACATGTATTCATATTTCCAAATAATAATTTTCATAATTTTCATAATTACCTACAGTGCCAAAAGAGCACAACGCCCTTAACTGTTATAAAATGCACTGTAACACACTGCTTCGCGGGGCTTATTGCTATAATACAAAAAGGTTTTTCCATATGCATAGCAAGGTTTTACAAAATAAAGTAAATAAAATGATATTTAGGCCATGTAATGTGGTCAGCCGTTATAAATCGGGGTATTTTAGATCAAGGACCAGAACCAAGGGCCAGAACTGAACTCACTTTATAATTAGAATTTTATATAGTGTTTGATTTTGTGTTAATTAAATAAAAGGTACAATAAAATTTGAGTTAAAAGTAACACAATATGTGTTGTCCCAGAAATAACACAGATATGTTAACGACAAGACTTTGTGTCCCAAAAATAAGTGTTTTCACAGCACAACCGGTTTTAGTATACAAGTAAAGCTTAAAGTTGCCTCTATACCGCTGTCTCTGTTTGAAACACAAAACTGCAGGTTTATTTATATACATTAAAGTCACATTACCCCATACTGGAATTTCCATCAAATCAGACACCTAAAATTATATTGTAACACATCTCCATAAAAGGGAAGGAAGGAGTCGGGAACCGGCAAACATTTAAACATTTAATAAAGTAATATAACAGCCGGCGGCCCCTCACGGACGACCGCCGGCGAACAAAACATAATATAAATACAAACATAACATAAGTTCGGGCCCAGTCCTCTCTCTTCGACGGTCCGGTCGCTCGTTCCTTTTATGCTCCCATCTCCTACGTGATTCGAGGCCGGTGTGCGCACAGCTGGCGCTAATTCACAATTACTCACCGGACTCGAACCACGGTCTCGCCCCGCCTACTCTACTACATATATGATCTTATTTTTATTGTAGTTTTGGCAAAATTTTCAATTGGCTTTTATCTACATATTGTATATATATATATACATATATTTATTTATTTTTACATAATTATGTTATGTGTTAATCATTTTATTATTCATTTATTTCATATGCTATATTTTTAGTTTAATTTTATTTTATTCATTTTTGTGCCTCAGCTTAAATTAACTTCAAGCCAACATTTCTAAATTTTGTTTAGTTTAAGCTTTTCAAGTAACATTAACATTATATTTTCTTGCTTTCAACTAAAAAAATGTTTTAATACTTTTAGTGTATTATAATCTTTGTATAGATACAATTTTTGACACTGATTTTCATGTATTTGCACAATAAGACATTTTTTGTTGTTTTTAAACAAAGATAATAGATATTAACAATGAATGGGAAGGAACGCAAACTCAATATGGCCGCCCAAAAATTATATGCTATTTAATTCCGACTTTAAACAGTTACAGATTGCAGCTTTAAGCTGTATTTATTTGGATAGATTAATGTCCCCGCCAACTCTATTCATAGATTTGAGTTATGCTGTACCATCCCATTAGCTGTGAATAGATGATCAGCAACAAGAAAATGAACACTATTTACAGCCTTAAATTAATCGCCTTTAACAATGGCAAATTACGTTCTAGGGCAAGATCATGAATTGTCTAAAAATCCCATTAACAATTTGAGTTGAGGTGGGCCGCAAGAACACGCCCTAAACTTTAAAATAAATTTAACTGATTCTGACATTTACTCTGGTCCCAAAGCACCCCTGTCGAGGGCTTAATCCGTCTCCATGTCAGGCTGTTCTAAGCCCCGTGCAAAATATATGGATAGCCAGACATCTGCGCTGTGATATCAGTAACATGCACAGGAAGTGAACATACATTTACATAAATGTATCTTCAGATTAACCAAACATGTTACAGTACTACAAAAACCTAAAGATGCAAGAAGCATCAACATTCAACCTGGGTTGCATATCATAGGAGGCCACGGCAGGTTCCCGATAGAATTGTGTCTGTGAATGATGAGGTGGTGTAGTGCTCAATGTGTGTGTTTGTTTGGGCTGCAAGCATTGAGTGGGTGTATGCATGAACGCTTTTGAATGTGGGCTGCCAGCCAGCAATTCGCGTCCATTCATGAACCCATCTAAGAAGCAAACATAGCTCTTCTGCACAACGAATATGATATTCTAGGTAAATAACGCGGAGTGTGATGATGCAAGTGGGCGTAAATCCTGACCGGTGCGTATTACAGGAGGGAAACCGTTGACATGAATAATTACAGTCATTTACTGATTAGGACACATCTCTGCATTGACACTGTAAACACAGCTGAAGTGTCCAACCACAAGAGCTCTGGGGGGTTAATACATACACCGGAAAGCTAAAACACACACACTGGCACACAAACACAGATGTTTATCCTCCTCTACAAGATAATAAATTCAGAGCTTTAAATAGCAATTTCTCAATTTAGCAAGCTCTATCAATGGACTCCAAAGTTACCTCGGCCTAACAAAAATCAGGGTTTCAGGGTGTTGCCATGCAGTTGCAATGGAGATGCTAGGGTGCACAATTATCCTTACACATGCTCAATAATGTCACGCTCTCACCTGATTGGCTATGTTGATGTCTATTCCGTTTTTTAGATGGTCCAGAGCCTTTTCCAGATTACCTGAGCGTGCAGCACGTAGGAAACTAGTTGATGTATCCGCCTGTAACAGAGAGAGAGAATAATGGTAAGAAAATCCACAAACAAGAAGAGGGATTGTTCAATTACTCATTTGATACTCAATACCAAATCCCTTTAAATGTTAAACACTTCATAAAACATCACGTCCACAGAGAAGAGGAATATCCAGTTTCAGATGCCTTACAGGAAAAGTTCATCTCAAAATCAAGTTTGTTATTTTTTACTCACCCACATGGCGCTCAACATGTTTTAAGACCACACGGCGTCTTCGGAACACAAATAAATATATTTTAAGGGACATCAGAGAGATTTTCAAGCCTCCTCATAGACATGATGGTTATAGTTGTTGTCAAGGTCCAGAAAAGTATTGAAGACAGCCTTAAATTGGTCCATTCGCTCATAGTCGCTCAATTGAATGTTTTTGAAGCGATGAGAATACTCTACGTGCAAAAACGAACCAAAATAATGACTTTAATCAATATTCTCCTCTCTTGTCAGTCTATGGTGCAAGATCACGAGAGCACTTCGACGCATTCGGTGGGGGCAGATGCTGGCGTTCTGACTGAAAACCAGAAAGCGCAACTCTGTGTTTACAGGTAGACGCACGCTGTATATAAGCTGACCAAATGTCTGATGATTTCAATATTTAGGAAGACTTTTTTGCCCCAACGAATGCGCATGTGTCGAAGTGCTCTCGTGAACGCACACCATAGACTGACAAGACAGAGGAGAATACATAAATTAAAGTCGTTATTTTGGTTTGCTTTTCGCACAAAGTATTAAAAAAATTTAATTGAGCCACTATGATTGGATGGACCAATTTAACGATGTCTTTACAACAAGTTTACAACAACTATAACCATGTTGATGTCATGATTGGAAATCTCTCGGATGTCACCTAAAATATCTTAATTTGTTTTCCGAAGACGCCGTGAGGTCTTAAAACATGTTGAGCGTCATGTGGATGGGTAAAAAATAACACCATTTTGATTTTGAGATTTCCTTTAAAGAATTATGTTTTCTATCATAAATTTTTAAAAGCCTTCAATTCTTGTAGATCTCTGTAGTGTCCATGCTAAAGGTTCCAGAAACAAACATTCATATTTATATTGCTCTTTTCATTCTGGGCCTCACCTCCCTACTCAGAATTGCACGCTCTGCAATTTGCAGCTCTGTATTAAAATTCATGAGTGTTATTTTGTGCCCTTCCATGCGATCATTAACACAGTTTGCTATGATGTGGTCACAATCATATTGAGCTTTTGAATTGTTTTGTCAGATACTCCACAGTCTAGAAATATGCGATCGCCTCCGCTGTGTTCCTGCTTGTTATAACGTGGGATGCTTCATGATGGGATGACTGACAGGCCGGCGTGCCCCCAGTGGAAGATGTGGATGGAATACTGAGTGAGCAGGAAGAAGAAATTTTGAACCTTCATTTGCTCAGTTTCGTGGTGACAGCATGGTAAAACACATCTGTCATCATGACTGTGCAGTAATTGTGTGTGTGTCATAGCTTCATGAACCTCACTATACAGTATACCATGTGACTGGAAACCATTGGCGAATCTAAATATATTTTATTTTGTGAATGAGAGCTATTTTTACACATTCTTTGTGACCTCTCTTACAAATAATTTCCACAATTATATTTGATTTTGTCACCAATGTAGATGGCAGTCTCTGTTATTAACATATTCTTTGACTCATACAATCCAATACTCATCACCTTCTTAGCCTGAAAGTTTTCTTCCTTTCTTTCGGAAACTACTCTGACTTTCTCCCCACGTATGTAAAACTAGTAAATACAAACATTAACATCTTACTTTATGCGAGCATATCCTTAAAATTAAACCAATTCAGTTAAATGCATAGTTACAGTATATGCTCTCCTTATTGTAAATCGCTCTGGATAGAAGCGTCTACCAAAATAAATCTCATTAGTATCTCATTCCCCATTTAATGCCATAGAAGGGAAAAAATACCACGGGAGCCAATGGGAGATAAGATCTGTTTTGGTTACTGACATTCTTCCAAATATCCTTCTTTGTGTTCAGTAGAACAAAGAAATTGATACAGGTTTAGAAGAATGAGTAAATGATGACAGATTTTTTATTTTTGGGTGAACTATCCCTTTAATAGTTCTTGAACAACTTTGAAATGTGTTGTCATTCTTAATCTTAATGGAAAAATTGATGCAAATCTGGACATAATCCTGATTGCCTTGTCTATGAAGGACATGCTGGGTTTAATAGATTTGAGACAAAATCCGTTATCATCATTATATTGGCAAAGCAATCACTGAGAATGACATGCCTTTGTCATACTTGATAGTGAAATATGAAATATTATATTAATATTATAACATATTGTATTACTATATCTTACTATAGTTGACTAATTTCATAATTTATTCATATGTGAAAATTATACAAATAGAAATATTATGCTTACCAGGTAATAAACATACAATATACCGTATATAGTATGTTTATATGTTTATTTTTCTGCAGTGGGAAAACTCCTGAGCAGGGTTTTATGGGAAAATTCATCACACAAACACGTACAAAAATGTATTGAGCTGAACAACACGCACTTAAACATATAAAATCTAATGCTTGGACCACGGACAGGGACACACATGACACAAAACGAGCCTTTTGGATTGAAAGGTGAGGAAACACTACAGGAACACCAGCGGAGCTGACTTAAGTTATTAGCCACATCACAACATTCAAACACAAGATCTGCTACCAGTTACACACGACCACAATAGTTTCACACACAAAAACGATTAAAAAGCCACAACAACACGCAAAGAATTAAAGTGTTAAGAGGCAACACAGCAAGGAGAACTAAGATATTTACTCTTCCACCAAAGTAGCATTTTCCACCTTGAGCCTCCGGCGAACCATCTGCACTCAAACTACAGTCCTGATGCACAAGCCAGCGCTGAACCACATGAGCCTAGAAGACACCAATACCACACAAAGCGTGTTAATACATACACACACACACGGTTACATGGAGACACAGGAACACATGTTGGTGTACAGTATGAGCAGGGTAACATACAGTACAGTAGTGTACAGAAAACACTGAAACTCCATGTTCAACGCTGCAGTAAATACAAATGGGTTACAAAATTAAATTAACAATAACAAAGGTTATTTTCTAAGTGCACATTACTGGTTACACTGTGTAAGTCTTTGACATCTTTATTCAAAATAAAAAAAAATCCTATTTTTCTGAACAGACTCCTAGATACCTAAAACCAAATTTCAAGTTTGAACGTGCGCACCTAAAAATAATTTTGATAACAACAAAAATGTACTGCTAAAACCTACAGCTCAAAAGCCAAGGAATGTCAAGGAGAACCAAACAACATCATTTAAATGCTGAATTTAGAAACACACTCGCTTTTAAGGGATTCCAGCTCAGGCCTCATTTCAACACTGGTTGCTTAGCAGTTGCTAGCAGAGCAATGACATCATTTTCAGGATTCACAAAAGACTACAAGCTTGGGATATATGCAGGTACCACACTCAATCCAAGCATATGAACATATGGACAGCTAAACAAATTCTCTGACCTAAATTGCTCTGTTAACATGAACCCACACTACATGAGTGACGTATTTCTATTTATTTCACACAAAAAACATCAACAATTAGGGAATTAACAGGCCTGGGTAGAAATGCTAGAGAAATGTTATACCTAGAGGAAGCCATTATAAAAGTGTTATAAAAGTGCGACCTCCTGGTTTGTGTCGTGAGCACTCACACTTAAAATATGTAATTTTGTGGCGATTTTCTGTACCAGTAATTTGGGTCAATTACTCGAGAAACATTCATCATTTGAATGGCTGCACTCCGTGACAATCTTGTCCATTCCATTCATTAACATCTACAGTACACAAGTAATGATGAAATTAGACTGAATACATGTTTGTTTTCAAAGCATTAAAGTTTAATAATTGGGAAATCATATAATATAATTTATACAATGCAAACTTAATTTCCTTCGAAAATATACATGCATAGTTATATAACCAATGGCCCTTGTAATCAAATCAACCTTGTCCTCCAAAGCTGCTCATGTGTTAGACTATGTGTTTAACTATGTTCCAGTCAGTGCTTGATGACACAACACATCAACAGAAACTTTCTGAGGTGTGTTTGATAAGATTCACTGAGTTGGCAGATATCATGACACAATGCAATTAAGCACCAGGCCTTTGTCTAAGCCTCTAAGAAGGAAACCCAGACGGTAAGTCTATTGAGAGAGAGAGGTTAGCGAAAGCAAGCCACAATCACCGAGCGAACCGTGGGAATTCCGTTCCTCTCAGCAACTGTCAGTGTACTGTCATGATTCCATCTATGTGAAGTGCAAGAGTAGTCAATTAATTAATTTGCACAATCCCTTATGTATTTAGAGTGCAGACACAGATTAGCATGTAGTTCAGAATGAAAAGTGATGACATCATCCCCTGATGTAAGTACGTAAGGATTATATTACCAGGTCAGAAAGTGAAAATGAAACCCAGATGTAACAGGTTGTAAGAATGAATATCTGACTCTCACTGTGACGTACTGTAATAGACACAAACAGGAAAATTAAAGGTGCTGTACGTAATTTTTGTGGGGATCTATTGACAGAAATGCAATATAATATACAAATGTCTTCAGAGGTGTATAAAGACTTGACATAATAAAGTGTTACGTTTTTATTAACTTAGATTGAGCTTTTTCTATCTATATACACCACGGGTCGCCTTACATGGAATTCACCATGTTGTTTCTACAGTAGCCCTAAATGGACAAACTCTCTATAGAGCACATTTCGTAAATACATTATATCCTTTGGCAAAGAAGAGAAAATGTGACGACATCTTAGTTCTGTTTCAGCCGGCGTAGTGCTTTGAAAGGGAGGGGGTGGAGTGGAGTGAGCCTTTAGTTGCAATTTGCAACCTAATCACTAGATGTCACTAAATTTTACACACTGATCCTTTAAAGACATCAGAAACAACAACCATCCAACAAGTTTATCATAAGAAGTTTTTTTAGGCTGGCAATTACTGAACAGTTGGTGGTTTTCCTATATAGACTAACATAAAAAAATATGTAAAATATTCCCTGTCTTAAACCATAAAAACTAAAATATGTAAAAAAAAAAATTATAGTTTTTATGTTTTTGGCACAGAATAAATGATAGCGACTCTTACTCTTGCAGTCTGAAACCTTGCATCTCTATATTTTATTTTTGGCCATAAATCACCCTTTATGTAAGAATTTAGACATCCAAGATATAAGAAGGACTGCGGCGATATATGATGCTGAATGAAATAAAAGTAGTATGTACGGCCTGTACATTTTTAAAAGGTTAGGCAAAAGCAAATCTGCACCCCTGGTTGCAGCCACTTTCACAACCGGTCTGGCTTTTCCAAGTTTTCATCCACACACACCTTTACATTGCCATAGATGCTAAAAATAGTGCCAAAAGAAGTCATTAAGGTCACAGCACCAGTAGGCCAAAAAATATGAATCGCAGTAATGAACTCTCTTGGGTTTACTTTCAGACCCACTTTTTAAAAAAAAGGTAACCTATACAGCGCTAGAGTATAGATACACACAGTATATAGCACATGCACAGACACAACTAGGGCTATAGATACATGTATCCACAAATCATCCTTCTTTGCAAAACGATGCTAGAGCTCAATATCTGCAGGTGGATTGAACGGTAAGGCATAGTGTACTGACACATTTCATACACTGACAGGAAACAGAAAGACGCCGTCTAGTAAAACAATCCAGAGAAGGTCACAATGTTCTGCAGATCTATAAATAAAGCTCTATAATTACCTTCCACTATTACTGTTGGCCAACTTGACTATGACAGTGCAAACAATTCATAACAGACTAGTGTATATTCTAAACAAATATCAAATACAATTTCTGTCATAACTAGTACATGTTATTTCCCATTGCTCTAAATTCTATTACTGGTGTAAAATATATGTTGGCAAGACAATAATATTGTGAATATTCGTTTTTGGCGTGTTGCTTATTCAGTATAATACAGCTCTTTGCATAACATGTCTGTATTCTATTTTTTTCTCGGTGAAAGCAATTTCCCTGAAAACACTGAAAGGCTCGCACATCCGGTCTTGACCTCCAGTATGCAAAATCAATCAAAAGACCAAAGGCTACACTTAAGTGGGAGATGTTCAAATATTGATAGAAAGTGTTCTTAACTGTTTGTGTAGGCATGCATGTTGTTTTGCATGCTTGTAATTCCCAGTAGGCACTTTGCACACTTCTCACTATTGTAGTAAAAAGAGTTGCTTTAGTCTAAAGAGATATTTGGAGATACTCACAATGTGCACAGAGTATTGTATTAGCATTAATATAATTATCATACATTTTGTGAATGCATAATATTGAAACCTTGAAGAATTAACGATAACTGACATGAATACAAACAACTTCCTGTTGTTGTCTTTTTTTATGGTTCTAAAAAGGAACCACTTAAATACTTTTTTTATCCTTGGGCACGTGGTCTCTTCCTACAACTCTGAGATACTTCCACACAAACATCAATTCCAGGCAATGACGGCATAACTGCTCACGTTAAAGGATGAGCAGGAGGTAAATTTTTGTGCTTGGTGAAAATCCAAAGCCAAATCAAAGCCAAGCAGTCGTAATACGATTCAATACTAATTGAACTAACTGCCCAATACTGTCCTGCATTTACTAAAGCAATAAATTGCATATTTGCCTTTATAAAAGGACAATGACAAAAAGATAACAAACACAAATGGTTAATAATAAATTAAGTAATCATTGATAATACTGATATTAATATGATAACAATAATCAGAACAAGACTTTGTGATTTTGTAAATGTGCAAACAGTGATGCCACAATGCTGGGGTGTTGTAGGAGGTTGCAAGGATTTTGTTATGCGGTCGCTATGGCGTGTGGTTGATCAAATGCTGCTGTGCTTCCCATCATGTTCTGGGTGGTTTTTAGATGGTTACATACTGGCCAAAGTCTATCTATATGATATTTAGCCAAAATTTGGTTTGTGCATAATGGTTAAAACCAAACAACACGGTAACCAGCTCCAGTCGCCATAGTTAAACCACAGTACTTGTGTCAAAAATACTAAAATAAAACAATCATCAATTCATTTTTAAATAACAAATAAAATATGAATATAATTGTATGTATACATATTTATTTCATGTTCATTTTCCATGCCTCCATTCAGCAGCTCACTCTTCTCCCTCCCTTTTCTTTCTATATGGCTCTAAACTCTCTATATTCTCCCCTCCTCTGTAATGCGTTTCCATTTCATTTCCTCTCTGTTCTCTTACATGAGCTGCAGATCTTCTCAGTCACATCACATTGCAGCACACACTTTTCCCTCTTCAATATTAATGAGGACTGCAGAAGACCCGACTGCAAAGCACACTGGGTATATCCCCTCAGAGTCTCCTAATTTCATCAATGTTATGTGCTGTCAACCAACACTGAATATTAGTCCTGATGGTACATTTCAGCGCTCGCACAAAATCCTTACTCGCATGGGTATGGCATTCCAAAGATGCATCACAAGCTTATCTTTGTGTCGTTCATTTTTCAAGATCACAGAAACAACGCGTGGAAATACACATTTATGTAGCCAAATGGCTGTTGTTCACCAAATTACCATACAGGGACAAAACACTCATTGTCTGATTCACATTTTGATGATTGTTTTCCTGCTCAGCCAATTAAAATGCATATTTATGCAGTGGTGAAACTAAGAATTGAAAGAGAAACAGAGCGAGTGCAATAAAGACAGATAGAGTGCACGCAATAAAAAGCGAGGGGAGTTCAGGAGTCTTATAGTCGCGTGTAAACCCCTGCCGAGCCCTCACCAGCGCATGGCAACTGACTCCGCCCCCTCCCCTGGGCCAATCCATTTACACAGGACGGGGAATGCAGCAACAGGGGGTGGCAGTCAGCAAGCTACCATCAGATGGAACAACGCACACACCAGCACACGTTGATGGCATGAATCAGTATCACACACATTTTCTCTCCTCACTGAAGCAGAAAAAATGACATGTTAGACAACAATCCCCGCAGCTAGCAGACAATAGCAGCAATGCTTATAAACCTGGTTTATGTTTACATTCTGAAATCATATTGAGGTACTTTGCTAAAGGGTTAAATCAATATTTAAAGGTGCCGTTCTTTGGCTGTTTTCAAAGCTTTGATTATGTTTTTTGTTTAACAATGGATGTTCATGTTTTATATTTCACATTTTTAAAGTCTATTGTTCACCGCTGTCTTTTTTTAATTTTCCGGTTTCTATAAAGTCCCTTCTTCCACAACGCTCTGATTGGTAAAGCTGACCTAGTCTGTCGTGATTAGAGCGTGTGTCTGAAGATGTCCCACCCATACCATATCAGCAAGCTTACTCTTCTCAGGCTGTTATGATTGTTCGGTCACCCTGTCAGTGCATGTGTGATGTCTTCATAAGCTTTTAGGAATAAACAGTAACATTGGCGTAAACTTCACTTCATCAGTTAAAAACATGCGGATCGATCAAAGTGTAACGGAGGTCTGCTAGTGCACGTGCAAACGTCAATCTTTGTTAGAGATTTTTTTCATATTATGGCGAGGGAAAAGACGAGGAACGATTTACGTCAGACTGGTCACATTAACGCGTATTACAGAAGCGTTAGTTTTGCCTTTTTATATAGACACCTTTTAAACCGACGTCACACTTATGTCACGGCATTAGCTGGAGGCAAAACAAAGGGAAAGCTGGAGGCAGCCATTACAAACCAGATTCGGCTACATAAGGAGTTTAAAATATCATCTTGTTGAGTTGTTTAGTGCCACAATCGACAGAATACAGTCTCCGATTTGATATTTTAACACATACCTGCTGCCAATGCCAAACAAAAACACTGACGACAGCTGTAGTTAAACACAATAAAACGAGTGGACTGTGAAACGATCATCAAAAATGCTTGTGTATTGGAACTAAGTTGGATAATAAATATAGCTTTCCTGTAGCTCAGTGGTAAGAGCATTGCGTTAACAACGCAAGGTTGTGGGTTTGATCCCAGGGAATTGCACATACCTATGTATAAATGTATAGGATAATGCAATGTAAGTCGCTTTGGATAAAAGCATCTGGCCAAATGCATAAATGTAAATGTAAATGATAAAAAAAACAAGCAGATTGACCAGGAGACATTTGCAAGCAGGACTTCAAAGAACCTTTCATAGAAGTGTTTAGAGGTGTGCGCACATACACACAATAACAGAACAGTGCGTCATGTGTGTGCAGCGTCATGTCAAAATATGTGCTCGGCACGTCACATGATCCTATGTGCATCGTGCCTGCTGCAGATGCTTAGAAAGAGTTTATAATAATAGGGACACTCGTGTTCAAAAGATACTCGCTTAGTCTGATGTGCAACAAAGTTAAGTGTTAAGCAAGTGTCATGCGTGTATCTTTTGAACACAACACATTGAACACATTGATGGTACTGGTAAAGCTGAGGTCCTCAAAAGATACCACCATACATGTCTAGGTTTGCATAAGTGGAAGAGTTAAAAGGTTAAAGCAAGGTCATTTTTGGTTATATGTTTTTATGTGTAAACATATAATTCAAAATTCCTGTAACAAAAAAATTGAACACTTTTATTGCTAAGGACAAAAATACAGATTACACATATCGTAACGGGGCTCACATTGCCATTATAATGCAAATGTATGGCTAGCAGAAACCAATAACCAAAACGACTCCCAGCTTTAGATTATAAACATTTAAGTTACATAGCCGTAGCTATTTTGACAATTGTACAATTAACGCAATTACAAATAAATACCTTTTGATAAACAAGCATGCTCTTAGGACCATCACATTTGTCTCCATAGAGACAAAGGTCATTCAAGATAACACATTTCAAGGTCATCCTAAGAACACTTTCAAATTTTAATAAATGTTTCACATGAACTCCTCTAGATTCTTTTTTGGTTCATTTAATAATTCAATTAATCCATTTTACAGATCAGTAGACCATGGACCACAATATTACCTAACAAACACACCCAATTTACAAAGCACCTAAATGGCTAAACTCCAAACCATTTGTCTGTTTCAAAGCATGATGTATATGGTCTTCTTGTTCTTCTTTGTGATTCTTGAAAGCTGTCTTTAACTCCCTTTATATAAGGCCATTTTATCAAAGAGACACTGAGTGACACGCATTCAGGACAACACAAACATCCAGAGGGCATAAGGGTCATACGTGAATCTACTGAGACTAATGGCAGCAACATCTTCAGGCAATGTCAATTTGATCTTTCTTTTGTGCATTTTTGCAGACCTGTTCCAAGTTTATCATGAACTGAGGAATGGAAAGCGCATGAGAGTTGGGATGTGGGCACACGCAAGTGCATTAATAATGAAAGATAAGGGAAGCATCTGTAAATTCCCCACCGATCCTAAAAATCCTCCATATCGTCACTGTTGTACGTGATACAAGCTCCTGTTTAACAAGTACAATCTATTTCCAACTGAGACCAGAAACTATGTCGACAGGAAATACAACATCAACACAGGATAGATAACTGGGCAAATATTAAATGTGTACATCTTGTTCCATTTCACAAAGTGTAATCTACAACCTCAGCAGAGCAGCTACGCCATCTAAAATATCAGAGGGTGTATTTTACAGATAATCTGCTTCAATAGACAATGTGTTCACAAAATTGCAACGGAATCATGAATGTAACGTGACATTCAGACTAACTGACAGGCATGTGTCCGTGTTTGCAGACTGCTAAAAAGTAAACAGAGAAACAATCAGCGTTCTAGAGAATCAACATTAGTTAAAACAACCACAACATTGCAGGATTATTTTCTAGCCACAAGAGAGAAAGAAGTGTTCGGGAGGACAGGGAAATTTTGTGGACACTGTCCTGCTCTGTCTTGACGTTGAATGACTGACTCCCAAATACACCCTGTCATGAATCAAGACTGTAGAAGCTCTATTATGTTGACACATACGCAAGCAATTTCTGTACCACACATACACAAAGACACAATTTAATTAGATAGGACAGAAATTCCAGTTGTTTCAGATGATAAACAAATGCAAACATGTTTATGATCAAGAGCAGAGTCGCTCGTACAATACAAGAACACATATGAACCCATGCTTACATCACTTCCTGTTCCCTCTGTTAGCATGCGGAGTAAGTGTATGGCATATGTCTCACACTGCATGACTGCTTTCTCAACAGAATGCCCAAGTGTATACACACACTCACAAACACACACATGCATGCTAATGTTGTACAAGTGTATATTCACTGGACTGGATCGTTTCACACAGCTACAAACAGACCATGCCACCTACAACAAAATAGTGTAGAAAAATACAAAGTGCTGGTATTGTTGTTGATTTATTCTGGTATTCTGGAGAGATAGCTGTGTGAGGTGAAAGACAGGAGGTCAAGCAGCATGTTTTGATTTCACGACCCTGTCAGGATGTTTGATGAAAGATAAGAATGATAGTGGATTCACCACCTACAGTAGAGAGAAGGGGGAAGACAATGCAGCACTCTCTGATGGATGGTCACATTGAGGATAGGGTGCGAAAATATGATGTAATCGGAGGAAAAGAGATGAGCAAAAAGTTGGCAAAACGTTGAGAAGTGACAGCGCATGAAGACTTTGAAGTCTCCTGCTTCTCATATGTTTTCCTGAGAAAGACACTGAGAAAGCAATCTGCCGTGTGTCTTCTATAGAGTTTTCATAGGAACCGCAGTCATGTCACAAACTGTGCTCAGATTTGAAAGAAACATTTAAAAAAACTTACAGTATAATTCTCAGCTTTCCACTTAAACAATTCCCAACATATTCCTCTAAATCCAATTCCACATTCAATCTCATTCATTTATTTCTTTGCTATATGTTAACAGTTGCCTCATTTCAAAGGCAATGAGCTATTCCTCTATTTTGGGGAAATATACAAAATTTGACCCATTAATGAAACTAAAACTTCATTAAATCTCTTGTGCATTTTCTGAAAAATAATATTTTCTAATGACTTCTTTGAAAAGCTGAGAATTGTATTGTGGAATGAGGAATGATGCAAACAAATAAAAAAATGTTAGACTCTTTAACGGCAACACAGAGAATAAACTCAAGAAAATCAACCTACAAAAATGGCTTATTTATAGGTGACTTACACTGAACTTGGATAGAGAAAGCGCATCTTGACAACATTAAAAAAACATGCACTTCAGGTTTAAGTAAAGCAGTCCAGAAGTCAATTCATGAGGCACAAAAAAGACTTCAGAGTCAAGAGCTTAAAGAAAAGCAACTGACTAATGCACCAGCCATGACACTGGTGTCAAGTGTAAGGTGAATAGCTGACGTCTGAAGTGTGGAGAAGGACGGAGATAAAAGGAGAAGCTTAGTGGAAAAACACAGGATCTCCTACAGTCTGTTTGTGAGGTATATCAGTGGGTCTTCACTAAAACCTCAGTAGGGTTCTGCTACTGCTTGTGTGAGTTCATGTCATCACAGCCAGGGGTCATAATAGGAAAAAGGTCAAAGAAATATTACAAATGACATATTCATTCTCTGAAGTACGATTGTGGGTTGACTAAAAGATTTTTAAAGAGCAATACCTAGATAGATAGTTCACTCAAAATTTTTCCTAATTTACTTTCCATAGAAAGAATAAAAAAGGAAAAAGAAAAAGTTTATGTTTTTCTTTGATTAAAAAAGGTTAACAAAAAATCGAACAACACTCTTTATAAAAAATAATCAATTACTCTCCCTACATGAATTATATGAAAAAATCTGTATTCTAGAGTCTTTGACCTTCCCAATGATATATAGTTGCTATGATTCGATTAAAAAGTACACGCACAATATTGATGCAAACTTAGGTGTCCCGTATACGGAACGGGTGACAGTTAAAAGGCTATGATTTGATAGGTAAATTTGCATCATGGATAACCTTGTATCATCATCTCTGTTTGAAACATTAAAGAGTACATAACATGAGATCATGAAAATTACATTTCATGCAGTGTGTAATGTTGCCGTGTTTGAAAGTAAGCAGTCTGCTAAGTTTTAAATCCGAAGGTGAATGAATAACAAAGTTTTTAGCATGGAAAAAAGGGAGTCGACTCTGAATTGCGCAAACAACTCGTGCCCTAGTCCGATTCGCAAACCGTCGCGGAGGTACGGCACTACATATAGTCACCGCTTACGTTTTGCTAGGACTGCCCGCGAAAACTTCACTTTTCTTCCCCAAACACTGTAGCTCCTGAGCCTCATTCGCAGTAGACCAATCACAGCAGACTAGACCATCTGGCCAATCACATCAGACTAGGCTAGTGGAAATGAGGGGATTAGACAGATGAAACGCGGAACGAATAATTTGAGAGTCAGTCAAGAAGTAATGTAATAATAACTACCTATTATTACAAAAAAAATGTGTTTTAAACCTTCTATGTACATAAAATCAAAGAAGACCTTAAAAACCCCTAGTTATGTACTCTTTAAATTGCAGGTTACTTTAAATAAGGGCCTGTGAATTATGCTAAGACTTTCCAGTGTTATGAACATCACATTTACTTCAGAGACTGTCACTATGGTTACATGCAAAAATATAAAAGGGTCTTTAAATTTGTTATTCCTTCACACAGACCGTAATTGAGTTGTAGTACACCTTTCTACACACACATGGTGGCCAAAAGTGAGAATTTTAAAGAATTTAAGTCTTTGCACTTTATTTAAATATTTCATTAAAGATGTAAGAATTTGTATTCATGTTGCAAAGGTGTGACTGACGTAGGCCTACAGTATAAACTAAAAATATTATTTGACTTGGAAATCACAACTTCAGGTTCAAGGGATCTTAATAACTTATTAAATCGTAGTCGATGTATGTCTTGTTTTCTGTAAGCTGTTTATTTTATAGGCATTTGTTTGAATATATGTTCCCAATATTCACTGATGTACTGTAGTTTGCCTTTTAGCCATTTATGTCCAATAAATACTCTATCCCTTTTGGCCACTTCTGTATATGCATGTGTATTTAAGTCATTAATGTGGTTGTCTAATAAGTATTACATATTGGCAATTCTATCCAAATGTCAACCATGAGATGAAGAATGTTTTTACCCTAGGTTTTCATCATACTGACGGTGCTTTAAATACCCATGTGTCTCTCTTGAAGATTTTAAAGCTTTTTTGTGTTTTAAAGCATGATTTTCTATAGACAGGTGTGTGAATTGTCACTTCCATAACGGTCCATATTTCTCATAAATGGGCACATGAAAATTATAATTGGGAAACTATTTTGAGTTCTATAAAGAGCCATCCATTCTTTATTTGTTGGGTATTATTGCTTCTGGTTTATACATCTTTATTCACAGAAATCATACAAAATATGTCCTTTTTTGTCACAACCATAATGCATGGATTTTTTTACGGAGGATTTCATACATACTCCTTTAAAATAAAAAAATTGTGCATAGACAAATATTTTTCTGATGTGTAGACTCCATCAACAAGGGTATAGTAAAATAATAATAAACAGATAATATACTGCTAATAAATACGTTCTCTAAGAATATATATTTCAAGTATTGACTGAAAATGTCACATCCATAATGCTGGAATTGATAAAGTCACCCCCGCTAGCCATTCCATTTTCATTCATTATAATCTCATCTAATGAGGAGATTTCCTCCCAGGCTCACTTGGTCATGTGGTAAATTAGATAAATCTTACGTTTAGTGGAGAACAATTTGAGAAAATCAGTGGCTTGCTGCAAGTTCTCTCAAAGGGCATTGGAACAGAGGCTTTGGTTGACTCAGAGCAGGAACGGATTGCTGAGTGAGACCTGAGCCAGATTCACATTATCCTAATGTAGGATGTACTTGTGCCAAACACCCCGAGCAGTGAATGAGAATGAAGACTCTGACAGATAAGAGTTTAGTGAGATACTAACCGGAGTCCGATCCACTGAGGGTGGTCATGAAAACCAATGTGGCAACAATTCATGCATTCTTATTAAAATACAAGCTGTTTTTAAAGAATGTCTAGTCCTGAAAGACATAGTTAAAAGTAGTCACTAGAAGCCCATAAACACACAAAGCAGCTCAGTGCAAAACTAGCAGAAACTGTCTGTCAGAATGTGCTTTGGTACGAAGCATCACAACTCCACAACATCCTGCCCATCTGTCTTTTGATAAAAGGCAGCATCTCAACAGCCCATGGCATCATCCATCCATTTTTAGCAGGTACTGGCTATTGCTGTATTGTTTTCAAGCACTGACAGCGTATTTTCTACTTTAAACAGTATCACTGCCATCGCCTTTAGAGAGGAAAGGTGCTGGAACACCTGAGAGATGCGTTTGTCACTTTCACCTTCCTGTTTTCCTCAAGGGCCCGCTGTACCTGCTGGTCTGCCCTTACTTCCAAAAACAGCTGAGTCAGAGTGGCAAAGATGGATTGTGTATGCATGTGTGTGCATGTGCGCTTAAAAGAGCCTACAGTATGTGTGCTTGTGTGTATGCAAGTTTGTTTATTCTTTCGCCTAGACACCACAAGGGGCGGTCTGGGGCCGTGATGTAACCTGCAGGTCCGGAATGCATCTTTGAGTCTGAAGCTCAAAGCAGCAAAACATCAGTGACGGGGCAAATGAGAAGGTCGGTAAAGTAAGACTCACACTGTAAGTCACACTGTGGTGCCGTCAAGAACATCAATAATCTCTAATAAATGCAGGGTTGGGAGATTGATGGAGGGGCCTGTGGGAAGGAGGGCTAAAGAAACACGCAGAGGCCCCAGAATGCCTTTCGGTACAACAGCTACTGACCTTGAAAGCAAAAAGCTGAGCATCATAAGAATCCAACCAGCTTGGACAACCAGTCTGTTTCTCACACACTTAGAGGCCAAATGTAATGACTCTAGAGAATTGATGTCCTTACGCTTCATTCAACTATATTATTAAAGATTATTATATTAGTATATAAATTGTATGCATTTTGCATAGTTTTGATTGAGTTTAAATTAAATTATTAGAAGAAAGAAAAAAATACAATGAGCAAAGTTTACAGAGTTCAAGACCAAAGAGAATGGCAATTTTTTTTAATACAAGTGCTGATCCACAAATATGAATTACATAAACATAAAACTACCTTAATTATAGTTAATATGTTCTTTATTTCCTGTGAGTGTTTTGTGTTTTTTATACATATTTTTGTATATTCAAATAAAACTTTTCCCTGATATGCTTTAGTTTGCCTTTTGTGCAAAATTTGTTGGCCTAGACGGTTTCATGGAATGCACACGCTTAGCCCGAAGTTAACTTCCGGTCTGCGTTTGGTTATAATATAACAATTTATTTTATATTTACTATATAATAATGTTCATTTATATTCATATTTTATTGTATATTCATTGTATTAAATTTATTTTAAACTACTTAACAGTTTTAGATTCTTTGCCGAGGTCTATCAAACATTTGAGGCCATGAACTCTGTTTTGTTCACTTTGTACCATACACCTCAAAATTTGATTGTTTTTTTTTAACCTGGGGGAGATATTGTACAAATATTCCAAAGGACATCAATTTTGGCCACTGAACTGTTTTTTATTTAACTTTTACATTCTAGTACGTCAGAACAGACCTTAATAATTATGCCCTTTACATCATGGCAGCATTATCACCTTGGGGGTGCATACATTTTTTAATAATTCAACTTCTTAAGACAATTTTTCCTCTTCTTGCAGAAAAGAATGGGACAAACTAATGTGCAAATGTGGGCAACAATCGACTTTAGAGATGCCCCGATACTAGATCTCCCCACCGATACCGATTGCAGAGTCAAGGCTTAGCTTAAGCCAGAACTATACCTTAGTTGATTTAAGATATTTATGTTGCTTTTATAAAAATGCCTCAGAAAAATACATGACTATTATCCATCTGGAGATAAAACAATGGCACTGATATACTTTAAGAAATTTCTGGGCAAGTTACGTATATTCAGTTAAGACAGGTCAAACATTCATTGTATTCTGGGACTAGTCTCCAGCCTTGTCTGTGAAACCAGGTCATTAACTTTCTGAATATTATTAATTCATATAACGACTATTAATACTAAACATCAAACTGGGGATGTTTTATAACATATTCTATTTACAGAGCACAAATTCATTGCATTTTCCTGTTCTCTTTTAAATTACAGAATATACCGGCCCTGATCATCAGCTGTTTTTAAACTATCTCTGATAGTGTGAAAAGTTCCTTTTATCGACCGATACCGATTTTTGTCCGATATATTGGTGCATCTTTAAACTCCTTAATAAATGAGTGAATAAAAAATCAGTCGATTTCTCCAAACCATGTCCACTGACCTCAACAATGCTGTGATATCAGATTTTTTTATTCTACAAGCCTCTGACTGCAAATATAAAATCTATATTAGAACCTACAGCAGAGAGTTAGTGTACATACCTATTATAATACATTGCCTCATAATATATTAACATTTATAAAGAAACATTTCTGTTATGAGTGATTGATACAGTGTTTTTAAAAAGGCAGCTAAGGTAAAGCGTAAATGTTGGTGGACTTTTTAGTTCATCATCAAGATTTTACTGGATACGATATTAGTGTTGCATGTATCACATCAGGCAGCTGTGCCGGTTCTGGGCTGTAGATAGACACTCATCCGAGTGTGGTCACGGTCAGTTGTAGTGCTGTTGTAGCATGCGTGGGCTAAACTGTTAAACCTTGATGCATCACGCTTGTAAAACATTATGACTGGGTCTCAAGTAACAGCTGAGCTGTTTTCAATTTCACTCATTTTGTGTTTATGGCTGACATAAGCCACCCCTTCCCAAGCTACACCCATGGGGGTTAGAGTTATAGTATAACATATACATTCAAAGCAGTGGATAGTGAAGGCAAATTCACCATCGTAAACATCACAGACGTTTCATCTCTCCCACCAGACCTGCTTATTGCTGGAAATCATCTAGTGTCAGGTCATGCACTTGTTATTGTGTCTGCCGCCCATGAACACAGAGGCATTGGGAAGGCAACAGCAATGCAAATATAACCGATCTCTCAGTCTCTACACTCCTCTTGAAGCACTGGACTGGAAAACCCACACTTATAAATACTTCATCACTGATTCAATTTTAAACCGTAGATGGAAAGGAAAAAAAGACTTGAACTTTCCCTCCATTAGTGAATGTCCTCTTCCTCGTTTTGCTTACTTTGCCTGGCTCTCTCTCTCTCTCTCTCTCTCTTTCTCATATGTACACACTCATGCACAAATTCCGACTTTGATAATGGAGCACTTACACACATGCTGTATACACCACAGACATGCACATAGACACAAAAGACACTCCCAGAATGTTCTAATACAGTGGAGGGAAGAGTAAGCAAGTGTTTCCTACTGAGGAGCGTCCATGGCATAAACAGCAGGGGAAATGTTGGGCACATTCCAATTCACATACTTCTGTACTATTCTAAGCCATTTTGTAGCATGAAAAAGGTGTCAAATATATATAATTTTGCAGAAACAACAAGAGTTTTGTAAGGGATGAAAGTAACACGATGAAGAAAAATGCAGTCTGTATCTGTATAGTTTTGCATAGCCAGACCTTCATACTGAAGGTTTGGAACTTATCGCCGCTTTCTTTGGCCAAGGCTTGCCCATGAGTCCATATGACTGACAGGTAAAGCAACCAATCACATTTCGTTTTGTGCCGCGCCATGTTTATCGTTGTGGAAATGACCCCGCAGTAACAGACCGTTTTACATTCACGAACGTGTCACTGAAGTGACTGAAGTGTTTCCTGAAAAGCGTGCCTTTAGACGTTTAGCCAACGGTCCGTGGGCGTGACGTCTGAGGCTGAGACTAGTCTCTGTATGACCTAAATCTGAACTTTAAAAAAAATGTTTGCGTTGTTTCAACTCATATTTGGGTAAAATATTGACAACACCAACGGCTGGGTCAGTCATTAACCTACGCTGGGCTGTTGTTACCCAAAGCATTTTTAGAGAGTGGGAACTCTGAAAAGGAAACTGAATTGAGTGGATTAAAATCTGAGCTCTACAAACAATAAATGCAGTTTCATAGTAAGCAATACTAAATCTGTCTAGTATGCATTCTAAATCAGCGCAATATGCATACTCACTTCTTAGTCAACTATATGAAAACGAATTAGTATACATATTATACTGTTTTAGAATGCTTACGCTACTCTGACTATTTTTGTATAGTTTGCGTGTTGTGCACAGTACAATCCATTTTAAATGACCAACTACATGTGCCAAGAAAACCACAGTGCATGCTGCCATTGACTTTTGGAATAAGCATACCACATAAATATACTGTAGTATGCATGCAACATTGACTTATCATACTATACAGATTTGACTTTGATTATTATTGGAAAGTTTGCTAAATAATTGGGGATTGTATTAACTGTGAAACAAAAAAATTACTGGAAGACTAAAGTATGAAAAAATCTTAATGTCAATTGTGCAAAATTCATGTAAACTAAAACAGGAAGCGATCAAGCTCTGCTCTTATTGCATTTCAGACTAATCAGGATACTGCTTGAATAACTGTGGATGTTAAGATGGTTTAAATTATATCATGAACTTTTCAATAATGGGAAGTGTCTCGTGAGAATAATCACAGTTCTCTTGAGCATTATCTGTTGCAGATTACAAATCTGCCGTATATGGATGCAGTAAAAAGACTTACATCACTGACTATACGATGATGGATAATGCATTCAAAGTGCTTAGCATTATTTTTGTCTTGGTACCTGCTTAGAAAGTAGGTTTTAAATGTTACTGGGTTGATACAATTACAGTTTTTGAGTAAGAAATAACTGGATATACCTATATCATCCAAGTTTGTGACTTCACAAAAGGTATTCAAAGTTTGATGCTTTCCAATGCACAGATCAATCAAACATAACAATTATGTCACATTTATTCACTCTCATGTGGTTCAAAACCTGTAAAAGACTTCCTTTTGTGTCCATACAATGCAAGTCAATGTGGTCCGATGTTCTTTGGTTACCAACATTCTTCAAAATATCTTCTTTTGTGTCATACATAAGTCATACAGGTTTTGAATGACATGAGGGTGATAAAATGAAGAAACAACTTGTGGTTGGGGGCTTGACATGTCAGTCTGATCTTCCAGGAGGCGGTTCTTCACCAAGACAAGCTGCTGCATTGTGGATCAGATGACGATTCAGGCTGACTACAAGAGAATAAATAAAGAAGAACATGCACGCGGAGAGAAGAACACAGCGGCTGGGGAGACTCTAATCGTGATAAATAGGTTAGGATCAGAATAATGGAGCTGTCTGGGTTTCAACTCGGCTCTGTTTTTTAAAGGGAAAACCGGGGCATCGCTGATTACATCAAACACAAGAAAGTCAAGTGCCCCACCCACATCCATCAATAACACTGCTACAGAGCTGAGATGCTGAGTGTGCACGCCGGCTGCACATGTAGGAAACGCATCTAACGATGTCTTAATCTCCGCCGTCCCTACAAGGACATCAAATGTGAGGTCCTCCACCCATATCTCCAAGTAAGATGTAGAGATAGGATAAGAGATACATATAGATCCAAAGGTCATATGTTGTTAAGAGCGTGGTTCGAGTCCGGTGAGTAATTGTGAATTAGCGCCAGCTGTGCGCACACCGGCCTCGAATCACGTAGGAGATGGGAGCATAAAAGGAACGAGCGACCGGACCGTCGAAGAGAGAGGACCGGGCCCGAACTTATGTTATGTTTGTATTTATATTATGTTTTGTTCGCCGGCGGTCGTCCGTGAGGGGCCGCCGGCTGTTATATTACTTTATTAAATGTTTAAATGTTTGCCGGTTCCCGCCTCCTTCCTTCAGTTTTATTGAGATTTGTTACACTTAGCTTATGGGCTTCTTAATGTGTTGGACAAAGCACCTTGAGGCTAATGGATGCTGCTTTGAATGTCATGTAACATCAATGTTTTTGTGCATTATGACTGGAACTGGACTTCCAGACCAACGTGGATCAACGTTTATCATGATGCTGCTTGCCACATGACCTTGGGGTCAGATACGGCTTTTAAAATTGAAATGCTATAAAACAACAACGACTTCATCTGGAATAAGGTGTAAGGTTGATGTACGCGGAGGTTAATGGAGCAAGAATCACCATATTTCCACACACACACTAAAACAATTAAAGACATAACCTGGAGATACATGTGCACATGCAGACTTGAAACACTTGACCAAATGGTCCAAGAACGTAAGAGGAAGAAACATGAGTTGTCGACTCTATAACCTTTTTTATGGTAGTTACATATTCAAGCTATGTTAATGGTTCTTTTAGAAAGTAGTTCAACTCAGCCATTTTATCACAGAATCCCAAGAGACCTCTTACATCAGACTCCATGTAAAGGATGAAAAATGATTGGATGATGCAAAGAATGCTGGAGGTATTATTTTACCCACCACCCAATGTAATTACATATCTTGCCTTTAAGTTAAAAGATATAAAGTATTCTTTCAACTAATTACACAAAAAATGACAGATCAAAAAAAAAATCCTGTCGTCATTTACTTACCTCTTTTGATTTCAAACCTGTATGACTTTCTTATTTCTACGAACAATGGCGGTACCCATTGACATTGCGGTTATTATTCAAAATATATTATTTTGTGTTCTGCGGTAAGAATGTCCTGACAAGAGGGTGAGTAAATGATGACAGCATTTTCGCTTTACCAGCGTGTCTATTCCTTGCATCTTATTTAACAATCATGCAAAGCCAAGAAATTCATTTCAGGTTTTTACAAGATTCATTACAGTAACTATCTATCAAGAACTACATTTAAGGGGACATGCCCTAAATCTGACATTTAGGGTCAGATATACTGACAGCTTGCGGCAGTGCAAACGCATCTTTTGGTGTAAAAAAATGAACGTCTGTATTTACTAAAGATATGCAGTAAAAATGAGTGCTGAAAAGGCGTGGACACCACTGTTTTTGCAACTGACCTGTTGCATATGCATTTATAGAAGTTTCGTCTTAATGAAACTTAATGAAACTCTATGGGAGGAGAGTATTTAAATGAATCATGCAATGCAATTTACGGTTAGCACTCAATAATTGTACTGGTATTTGGAGCTTTATTTGACGCTAAAAAAGGCCCGTCTCCATCTTAGTAGATTGCATTGGTCATTATGTGAACGAGAAATTTGCACTCCAATTGGCGCTTTTTAATGCGCTCTCATGCTATTTTGCCCTTTTTTGTAATTCTGGCCCAATGAGTTGATCCCATGCAAATCTGTCATTTACATTTACTGCATGTACATACGTAATGAAACAAAGATCTCAAACCTTATAATACTGCAAGCAAACATGAACCCAACACAATCTACCATTGATCATTACTGAACAATTCTGCACTTTAGTTGGATGAATGAAAGGAAGATGGGAAAATACAGTCATTATAAGGCAAGATGAAAAAAGATTCTGCTCTAGCTTTTAATAATTCATTTTCTACGATATCTATTTCAAAGCAATTATGACTGCAGCAAAAACGCTCAGAAAGCTTTAAGGCCATAAACCGTTCGCTTACAATAACTGTCACAAAACGAATAAAAACACCATTTAACATTTACCATTCATCTTATAAATAGGTACAATTATGTATATTTCACATAGTAACAGATTAAATATCATACTTCTTTGCTCTGTCCAAACCAACATTTAAATGAATCTACAGTGCTAATGCTTATTTTATACAGGGTATATAACAAATATCATCTAAAGCTCTTTTTGTGTGACTCCAAACATAAACATCCTAATCTAGCTAAAGTAAAAATTTAGCAAACCAAAACTAAATTAATCCAAACTCCTGTCATTTCATGCCATTTAGTTTTGGCTAAGCATTCTTTAAGATCAGCAGGATTTCTCTTTCTTTGGCTGAAAATGCACAAGAAGGCTGGCAATAATAGACCGCACACTGGAACACTGTGAGTTTGTCACAGCAATTCACATATTGCTGTCCAGGCAGGCACCCAGAGACACTCACAGTCACAGAGACATTAAAGTTAAGCAGTAAGGCTTAATGGTGAATGTGGCGATATCCTATTATGGCCACAGAAGGTACTTAATTATAATGCACTTGGGTTAACCCTGATCTCTGACATTATTATGACATATTTCACCTATCACGTCAACTCTCTGCGGACCTCCTTCCCCAGTCTGCTGCCCACGGTGGTACATATACGGTACTGCATAAGCATGTCTCCGTATAACAACTGAAGCTTCCAGAATGCTGGGCAATGCATCCCTTCAAGTTGGCAGGATCACAAGCAGATTGGTAGCGACTCAGGCACAAAATAAATAGCCTGCAAATGAAGGTCTACTTACCTCACCTTCTACTGCCTTTGCCTATTAGATAAGACAGATTCACTGCTGTATCGAAATCTGGGCCAGACCGTGTGTAATGACGTGATGTATGGGCCCTAGTAGGAGCTGATATACAGTACATATATGTGGACATATGTAACCCTAGACAACAAAACCAGTCTTAAGTAGCACGGGAAGATTTTTAGTAATCAGCAATACAGGGTACGGGTAAAAATTACAGATATTTCTTTTATGCCAAAAATCATTAGGATATTAAGTAAAGATCATGTTCCATGAAGATATTTTATATATTTCCTAATGTAAATGTATAAAAACTTTATTTTTGTGAGTGGATTTCCTGCTACAGTGCCTCTGTTTAATAACTTCAAAGGCGATTTTCATAATATGTGGCTTTTATTGCACCCTCAGATTCCAGCTTTGTAAACAGTTGTTGTTCCACCGGATATTGTCCGATCCTAACAAACCATATTTCAATAGAAAGCGTATTTCTTCAGCTTTCAGATGATGTAAAAATCAAAATTTCGAAAAATGTCCCCTTAAGACTGGTTTCATCATCCAGGGTCACATGTATGCTAATGTGTCTGAAAAGGCGAACATTCCTTTTTCACATGACAGTATCCAGCAATGTAGCTATTAAATTAAAGGAAAAGTTCACCCAAAAATCTAAATTCTATCTTTATTTAATCACTCTCAAGTTGTTCCATTGTTCCAAATGTTACATTTATTTGTTCTGATGAACACAGAGAAAGATATTATTTTGGTTTACACATTTCTACAAAATAAAATATTTGAAAAATCTAGGGAAGCAAACAGTCTGAGACAATTTTGACAACCATTGTAACTTTTCCTACTATGGTAGTCAAAGGTGGCCAAGAACTGTCTGGTTAAAAAACATTTTTCTAAATATCTTTCTCTTTGTTCATGAGAGCAAAGAAATGTTTACAGATTTGGAACAACTTGGAAGGGTGAACAGTCCCTCTAAGTCCTACTTAAGGCCATTTACAAGTTAAAAGTCAAGTGGGTCTTCTACCTCACTACGTTCAGTACATTTTGTGTATTTTAAATGCTCTTATGCATAAAACATTTGCTCAAACGTGCAACACAGAAGCTGAGCTGGAACGTTGTGATAGCATCTTTTTCTCAACTTATGTTGTGCCTAAAAAATAATGGCAATTATGAACACATCCGTAGTTTTGTTGTCTCACACCATGGACACTTGGACACATGGACATCATTTTGCTCTGCAATTCAACCTTAGGGAGGTATCAAAGTCATGACTGTTTTCCCACCAACAACTGAGACCCAAGAGTCCAAAAAGGCTTTGAGTAAATGTGATATTTACTAGAGCTCTGATCACACTAGCACCGGGGTTCCCTAACTTTTCAGCCCACGACCCCCAAAATATCAGTGTCTGTGACTCGAGATCCCCACTATCCTCAGAGTGATTAAAGTATACAAACGTTGCACGCCACTCCACACATGCACTAAATAGTTCTATCCAAACACGCTTATAATGACAACACAAAAGAACACAGTGGAACATAATATTATTTTATAGTATTTTACTCATTACTTTACTTGTTGTTATACATAAACCATGAACTATTACTACAGATGGTCAAATTTCCTTTTTATCCAAACACCAGTCTCTTTTTGTACCTGAGGTATAGGCTTTTCTGACTGCGGCGCTTCTCCGCCTTCCTCCACTGGCCTCCCTGCGTTGTCTTTGGTCGATATTAATCAACGTTTCATTTCGACAAATAAAAATATCCTAAACTTAAAACCCTGAAAAATAATCTGCATGCACATATGGGGATGTTTAACGTGGTGCTGTAAATGGACTTGCTGCACCCTAACCTAATGTGGTTGCTGATGTCATTACTCATTAATGTGACAATCACCTCAGGGGTCACGATTTAGGGGAAGTCAATTCGAAAGGCTGATGGCCTTTATTTTTGACTAAAATAACATTTTTATATTTTGTTACACTTATTGATTAAATGCGCTATTTATAAGAATACAAAATGATTTCTGAGAATCATATTGCGACCCCGCCCCTACTTTGGGAACCCCTGCACTAGCCATACCGGTTTAGTTCATGGGTCTACAAGCTTTTTGACAGAATGGGCCATTTATAATTTACATCCCTGAGTTTGTCTTTAATTTAAAATCACACACGTCAATTATTTAAAAAATAAACAACAAAATACAATTACACTCATGAAATATAAATCTTTCCTGTTTTTGCTTGTGTTCCAATGTTTGATCTTCTTCATGCCAACAATGGCATGCATGCATAAGGTTGTCAACCCCTGAAACAGAGCATGGCCTGACGCCACTTAGAGAATGTTATCTCGTGCTCTTATACTTTTAGGAAACAAATATGAATATTTTGACCGTCTGAATGAAAGCCAATGAAACATTTTTGTAGAATGTCTTATTTCGCATTTTGTCCTTTTGCTTTATGACAGCATACAGCCTTCTGATCCATATTATCACAGAAAGATTTGGGGATTTTCTAAAAACATCTTACCATGTGATGGTTAGCGTCATAACTAAGCTTACTTGACAAAATAATTACAGTGCAAAAACTGCTTCGATCTCACAATTCTAATATTAAATCAGATTTTAATTTCTAGATTTTCAATGTGATCTTAAACTTTTGAACATCACTGTATGAATCATCTGAGGTTAATGAGAAAATAGCAAACTGATATAGATCGAAAACTTAACATTATAGATCAAACCGTATCATCAGACACTTCCGACTACAATTTCTCTGGACCTTGTCTAATCTCACGAACTGGATGACTGTCCTGACAAATGCTTCCTCGGATGTCCTGCAGAAGATTAAAAACTCAGCCCTCAAGGACAGCCGTCAGTGTGATCTTCAGTGTCCAATATCTTATTTCCCTCCGTGTTACTGTACTATACTGTATGTGTTAGCGTCTTGCTTTTGTTAATTGCTACCATGCTGACATTTCCCACCCCCAGCTGCAATCTCTGCCTGATCGTGTAGTTATGCGTGCGCTTTGATAAATGCTAAAATGACAAGTTTTATGAGCCTTGGTAAGCGCTCAGGAGTAGAGTCACCACCCCGGTCTGTGGTGATGTTGTTCTCTTCATCCGTAACCTGAGTTACGTGTACCACTAGGCGCCCCGTGCTCTCTGCATTCAATTAACATACTCTTATCAAATGCGAAACGTAACGCCTGAGATCTTCCACGATTCTCTAAATACATTTCTCAATAAAAACCAGATGCACACAAGCCGATAATCGGCAGAGAGCTCTGCAAAGTATGTAACCAGAGGGCTGCATCTGGCATACTCAGAAACAGCTCCCATGATGCATTTCAGCTCTGATTCCATCGAAGAGACTGTAATGAGAAGAGCTCAGGGCACAGACGGCAATGGCAGGTGCAAACACTACGCCGCCGGTCTGCTTACGGTACATGCATTCGCAAGGCGACGTAATGCAGGAAATGCAACAAACGCTCACAGAACAATGGAGCCCGCAGTGGACACCGTACAGACCACAACGGTGGCAGCTGAACACATAAAGCAAACCGGCGGACAGGACAGGTGAAATGTGCCTGCAATGATGCAGCATCAGTCATAAAAAACTATGTTCGACTGGAAATCCATCAGGCACCGAATCAAGCAGGACGATTCCCAGAGGACAGGGGGGCTACTTAACCAATCATCTCAGACACGAGCCCCCCTCCGCCCCATCAGACAAGCGTCTTCCTTTCCTCAAACATATTCTGTGAACGACCAGCCATAGCTGACTGGTTAACAGAATGAGTCAGTGATATGTGTGAAGGTGCGCGTATGCATGCGTGTCCTCGAGACAGAAAGAATCACGGAGGACAGAGGAGCAGCCATCCCTGGCTTTTTTTTACCTTGCGTCTGCGGTCTCTCGACCGGTTCCTCTTCTTGATCTTCTCCTCCTCCTTCTCTCGCTGCTCCTGGGCTGCGAGCTCCTGTAGGTCCTTGTTCTTGCGGAGCTGTTTAGCGGCTTGCGCCATGGTGCCGCTGCGGTACGCGGTGCTGCGCCTGTGAAAGAGGCTGTCCCTGCGGCGGCCAGTGCTGGAGAGGCGGTGGCGCTGTGCGCGCCTGCGAGGAGTGAGCGCCCTGCACGGCTCTAGGCAGCCAGTTCCTCCAGCAGCGTGCCACAAAAGAGATGCTGCCGCTTGCTCCTCACCCAAGCAAGAGCATGCCCCTCCCCCTCCCTTCTCTCTCTCTCTCTACACACGAGTCAGTCACGCAGTCTGAGGTTCAGCACTGTAGGGATACTGCTGCATCTCTTCTTTTTCTCCTTCACCCTCTGCGTTTCTTCAGCATTCCTGCTGTTGCTTTGTTCTCATCGCTGTCCCCTTGGTTCAGATCTGCAGATATGTGTTGACACATGAGGGGACCTATCAGTGCACACGTAGAAATCACAAATTCATGACACGCTTTTGCAGGATCTTATGGGGATGTTTTCATCATCTTTTTTTGGTTAGTCACAATCTTTTTCTTCCTGCAATCGCTTCATTTAGATGGATTCAGCTTTAGGTACTTACTGTAGGACCTACGATCAATGAAGGTGGCCATTACGGCTTAACTCATAATAACCGGTGTACATTGTGTCTCCAGACTGTGAACTTCAGTGGGAACGGGTTCGTGCGTTGTTGTCTTTCCTGCAATTCAGTCCGATTCAAACCTATAAAAGTAAAGGGAAATGTGAGGTGTGCATGTATGAACGACAAAGGGTAAATTATCACATGTTAATGTATTGACGTGCCTATCTGTTGCTCTCGCACTGATAAGGAAATCCCCAGGAGCATTCCACAGCTCACATGTTGGCTTTTACATAGAAACCTGTACATATTACATAATAACTGTGTGTTAATTGTGAACAGGTGGGATACCTTTCCATCTTATATTTTGCTTATATAACAGTTCTCTTTAATGTTTATACGTACTTGCACACTTGTAGTCACATTAAAAGGAACGAACCATCGGTTCATTACAATTCAGAGCCCATCCTGACTGAAATGCTGGCGCAGAGCAAACGTTTACATCTTAAGAGTGATGGCTGAGTCACGTGACCGTGGACAGATCACTCATATTTATTTATGCCTGTCATGACAGCCGGCTGTACATTATCCTGCTTTATAACTGCTTGCACGTTTCCTTCCTCTAATCAAAATCATCCACTCATTTTACACATATACTGCATGTATTATTTACAACTAGCCATAGTAGCAACCCAGTTTTGGCGGATTTATCACCATACGTATTATCATAGTTTACAAACATATTTGTTAAACTATGGATGCTATAGTGAGACAGTTGTTAATGTGTAGATACTGTGATTTTATAACAAGCTGTGGTTACTGACGTATGTACATAGTAGGATACGACGACAATATGTTAATGACGAACAAGCTAACGTTAAACAATTAATCAAACGTGGCCGATTTAGCATTCTCATTTGTAGAAACTAACTAGCTACCCAAACAACACTAGACTATTCAACTAATATGAAACATGTGACATATGAATTTAACATCGAAGTCTTTAATTATTTACCAAAAATCGAGCTAAAAATGTTTCCAAAAACAAAGAAATTATACAGCAACGTTAGGCCTGTAATTTAATTTATTTCGGAATAAAGTAGGCCTAACGTTACTTGAAAATGTTTTACACGAATAAAACTGGTGCTGATGCTTTACGAAACACTCACGTGAAGGATTCTTGCATCAAAGTGAAAGTACTGTTTTTAAAAGCAGTCTAATTACAGACAAACATTTAATACTTACAATTTTAACAGATGTGGTCACGAGTAATCTAGTCGCGCGGTGAATATCGCCATCTAGTGGCGTCTTTACAGCACAACAGTATTTCATCACTTCTACATATTAAAGGCAAATTAACAATGAGAATATACCGTAAACTGACATGGACATGTCCACACATGACTGTGCCCTTGTAGTAATCAAAAGCAAAGGTATTATAGTAAAAAGTAAATTTATAAAAGTAAATATCTTGGTAAATTATTCCGTTTTATGCTCTATATTTTCATGAACCCCCGTGTAGAAAAATACTGCCTGTTTAAGATCAAATATTTAATCATTACTATGCAGCAAGTTTATTTTCAACTCCCTTACTATACCTTAAATTCATTTGAACCCGTATGTAAATGTACATTATAAAATATGTGACTCATGTGACTATGAAAAACATTCTGACACAAGGATCACTATTCTTTGATGCAAATTTATTTTAATATCTTATATCCTATTTAGGAAATTTGGTTACAATATAACGTCAACAAGCCTACAGTTAGGTTACAGGAACTATAACTTCAGCTAACATGAATTGTAAAGGTAGAAATCATCGAACATGTTTTCAATCATTCAGGTTGTTTAGTTTATGACCACTGTAGCATAGTCGGTCCCTGATTCAAACTTCACTCTGGAAGACAGACCATCAATACTTGTGTGTTTCACTGTGGCATAAAATAACTCCTCTACCTGTTAAAAACAAGTCATAAAAATCTGTTAAAAGGCATGCTAATTTTTTATGATGTGTTCAATAATAATAAAAAGACAAAAGACATTTACACATGCAATTCTGCATGTGTGTAATTTCCATTTGCTAAATCCCCAGTTCTGATTTATTCATTGTATCGACTGGTAAACAAAGGATTTCCGTAGTCTTATGGTACTATAAACGTCTATTCGATGGTAGAAGCTGGTATCCCTCATAAAATATGGGAAGGAAGATTATTTCTTCGGCTGAACACAAAAGATAGTTTGAAAAATGCTGATAAAAAGACAACACAACAACCCCATATACAGGTTTTGAACAATTTGAGGGTGAATAAATCCCTTTAACTGCAATCCTTTTGGCATCCTGAAAGTGAATTTATACTCTTTTCAAATGATTGGGGGGAACGCTTGAATGTACCTCTGACGTGTCTTCTTGTGCTTCCTCAATACCATGATTTACACCTTGTGTGTCTAAAAAAGAAAATTTAATGAATTTTCATTTATTTATTTTTACCATGATAATAACATGCACCAAACCTAAAGCATTTTAACAGATATTACTCACCGGTGTACAGTTCATGAGATCTGTAACAAAAAGACATAAATCATATAAAGTACTTCAGGCTTATCACACATAGCCAAGAGTGATGCATTCATGAATTCACTGACCTCACTGGTTGAAACTGTCTTTTGCATCCTACATGAATGAAAAAAAAGACTTCAATTATAACCCTCAAAATATTTACTTTTGATAGACTTACATCGGAATGACATCATCAATTAAAACCTTAGGAACGCACTTTTACAAAAAGTTTTATAAAATCATTAATCTTGACCAAAAATATCACATTCTTAGATTGTTACACGTGTCCAAACTTGACTGGTACTTTATGTCCTCTCTGGTTACTACACATTTAAATTGAGTAAAATTTACATTTGCAACATAAACAATTTCTGTGATTTCCTACCTTGTTTTTTGGAAACACAGTACCAAATGCATACAGGCATGAAGATGAGCATACAGAACAGAACCAGTGCCCCGAATACAAGCAGCAAAATGACGGCATGTTTACCAGAAAGGGCTGAAGAAAGAAATATAACAATAAGAAAACAGTGCAATTTCTTAAAATATGAATATTGATAAATAAAATGCTATTTACGTAGCCTCCAAACTGTGATGGTGACGTAGGTGCTGTTATTGCCAAAGTCGGGCTGGGTTACGCAGCGGACATTAACAGTTGATATGAGCTGTTTTTCAGCTTTACCCTCTAATAGCTGTTGTCCACTGAGAAGGTGCTCACAGCAAAAGTTTTTGTATGTTTCCTGGCTGATTTCCCTTGAGTTGATGAAGAAAGAGCAGCGTGATATATTCTGGCCTGGATGACAGCATGTCAGTTGAGTATAGTCACTGACAGTCATCATAGCAAGACTGTTGTTCAGAGACGTGTCTGGAGGTTGCAAAAGACGGATTAGGAAAAATTCTAAAAGAGTAGAATACTATAGAAAATGAAGGTTATCAACATACTTGCAGTTGCACATTTGGCAGTAAGGCTCACTGAAAAACAACCCACTGAGTTAAAGAAGCAGCATAAAAGTATTTGGTAAAATAATGGATGCAATTAAAATGTTTTACTTACAGAGCACACACAAATGAAGCAGCTGGATCATAACTGACTGAGAAACACAACCGTCATCAGATCTACTAGCACAGTATCATCATATAAAAAGGACCTACAAGCAGGATACACATTGCCTTGTTTTGCATGTTTTTTTTTAACCAGCCCCTGGTGAGGCACACCACTTTGCATAATATATTCCCCTTGTTGTTTCCAGATTTACCTTAATGCTTTATATCTCTAACTATGAATATTACAACATTTAAACATATCCCATAAATGCAAAATGTAGATAATACAAAAGATTTAAGAATAAACTTGCTTTTTAAACCCTGACAATGACAGTAGTTTAGAAACTGTGTAGTCAGGATGACTTGCCACATAAATGAAAGGAGGAAACAGATTGAAGATCTTCTCACCAAGTGTGAGAAATCGAGTTCTCAGATCAAATGCTTCGTCTTTTCAAAAGTTATTTTCATATTGAAGAGTCTTGGCATTGTTAAAGATCTGAGTGTCTAAAAGAAGTCATTGAGTTTCTAAAATAAGTCAACTTGTGTGCATTTTTTGCAATAATATGCTTTCTCATTGCAGCTTTATATAAAAAAAACGATAAATGAGCTATTTGCAGGTTGATTTTTCACTTTTGTTCGACTTTAAAGCCTGTTAGCACAGCAAAATCTGCTCAACCAAAGCCGTAGGGGTTGAAGCTAAACTCGGCAGGACACCGGCCCTCCAGGACTGACTTTGGACACAGACTTCAGTTTTAAGTGTTAACATTTACAAATAAAAAAGCATTTGTTAGATTTTTGTTTAAGTTGTCTTTAATAAGATGTCATAGAGTTAAAAGTCAAAAATCCGTTTCTAAGACACATGAGAAAATGGCAACACTTAATTATAGGGTTCCAATTCATAACATTAGTAAACCTAATTAGTAGCATGAATAATGAAAAATATAGTGTTTCTATGGCATTTTAATGTCAATTTCAACATTTACAAAGACATTTTTAAAATGTAGATTTGTATCTGCTAACATTAGTTGCACAAACATTTTATTGATATGAACTAACATTAAAGCTAAATAAATTATTTAAAAAATATATTGCTCATTGTTAGCTCATAATGCATTACTCATGTTTATAAATGGAACCCGTTTGTTAAGTTTTATCAAGAATCTTTGTCATGTTTCAGATTTTTAGGTGAAGTCACAGAGGGCTTTGTTCTATTTATAAAATCATAAAATGAGTTTCATAAGCAGCCTCTTGAAAACTTTAAAAAGAACCGTTGTTCATTCACAATAAAACAATAGAGAATATAACATAGAAGGTTATCTGTACAAAATGTTCAATGACGTTAGTGTGTTTCTGATGTCACCGTGTCTGGGTCCTGACTCGTGTTGAGGTCTAAAGAAGACAGAGCATCATCATGTGCACCAGAGGGTGAGTCCTCTTTGGCTAACAGGTTATTCTTGCGGAGCTGACAAGCTTGCTGGTAGGGAGGCCGAATCGGAGGCTGGGTAGGTGGTAGATACTGATACTCTTTAGAGGAATCGAGCTGTGTGAAACAAACATTTATTTGGCTAATTATATCTATAGACTACATTGATACATATTTTATGTAATACGGTGTAAAAGACAGGCACCTGAAGCGGATAAGTCCTGTCTGAATCGAAAGCACTAAGATCTCCACAAGCGAGGAATGGGACTATTATTCGGTTTGGTCCCTCTAACTGGTTAAAGTCTACATCTGAGAGGAAAAACAAAACAGTGCAGAATTGGATTTACCTCTACACATTGTGGCAGCCATAATACAAAACCAAATGATGAATCAGAGAAGTTCATGAGACAAACGGCAGTAAAATGTTTTAGTTTTATATAGTACAGAAAATTACCATATGAGTGATCCAGTAAGGGATTGGACATGTTGGGAACATAACCTTCGGGTGGAGAATAATTCTGACACACCACAAATGCCTCTACAGGGTAATAACATAAAACATTAAAAGGTTAAAGTCTGAAACAGTGCATTTATATATTCGTTTTTATGAAAATGTAAGTTGAGTTGTGACTAACAAAAAAATCAGGACAGTGTACACACCTATGCTGGAGTTGCGGCTGCTGCGTGGTTTGGCGCAGGTTACAGAACTAAAGAAGATCTTGAGCTGTGAGTACAAGAGGGTCACATCTTTCCCCCTGAAGATCTAAGCAGAGACACAGTGAGAAATGAAAGTTAATTTGGCATTTAAACAAACCGTGTTGTTTGTGATAATAGAATGAATATTGCCATGATAATAGAATAGCTTACTTTTGCCACAAAGTTGCCACCTGGTTTGAGGACATGAGTGGTTATATTCAGAGCCTGTGAATATAAAATAATTAGATCCATTAAAATCAAGTCCAAATCCTACTACTGCAATGTAGTAATGTAACAAAACAAAGCCATTACTTGTACTTCAAATGATCTACTTTTTATCATAACAAAACCACAACAGTCAAATACAAGCAATACATACCGCTAATAGGAGCTGTGCCTGAATGTACTCATCTACATCATGAAGCCCTGTAACTATAAAAGGGAAGACATATTAAAACCTTCAATTTAGTACATTATTTTTAATGATCTGATAGTTCATGGTGGATTATGACTAAGTAGAAGATGGCAACATTATGTTGTAAATGACAAACGCTTGCTAAATTTGATCTCACCATCAGGTGCACCATCACACACAACCAAATCTGCAGACTGCCCTTCAAAATGACGAATAATCTCCTGTGCTGTAGAAATCTGGATCACAAACATGTTCACTTGTCAAGCATGTATGAGAGAAACTGTTATGGAAGAATATCAACTTCCCTTAACTCCTGAAGAATTACTAATGCAATGTTTTCTATGCATAAGCATAGAAAGTATTAACACAATGATGTCTACAATAAAGTCACTTATTTCTCTCAAACTCTGAACCATTAGACAATAAAGCTACATAATTTCACTATTACAGCACCTTGGTAATGTCTCCCTGAATTTGTGTGACACCTGGCAAGGGGGCCATAGCTTGCAGGTCCACTGCAACAATCTTCACCTCCTCGCTCTTGTCCTTCCCACTAAAATACAACCAAAGAAACATGAAGGCCTGTGCATCTCTACAACCAGAGCTGATTTATACATGTATACAATATCGTTTAAGTATCTTGCTGTTAGAGAAGATAGCACAAATACTAAAAAGAGTAACTGACCGAAGTTTGCGGCTCAGGACTTGGCTCCAGCTCCCAGGTGCTGCACACAGATCCACAGCACGACTCACACCTGTACACAAGCGCAACATGTCAACAAAACATGATGATTTTTTATAATAAAAAAATACTTATCTTCCATTTCAAGCACACTTAATACTTGACTAGTATTGTATGACTGAGCATCTGTGTGTGTTTGTATCAAAGCTGCCAACCAACATATGTCTTAACACCCCCCCAAAGTTAGGTAGATTTTAATACACACCACACATTCAATGATTGATCCAAAATGCCATTTTCAGTTTAAGCAAAGTACGGTGATTAACGTTACCCTTAAAAAGATTGAACTCCTCATCCAGCTGAAGAAGTTTGAAGGCACTTCTCGCTCTCCAGCCTTCCTCTTTAGCAAGTCTGTAGTATATATCACGCTTGTCTTTGGACGAACGCCCCATTTTTCCACTTCAGGCCACTTATTCTGTAGATAGAGGATACATTTTGACAGCCCTCTTAACCATTTAATTTAGTCCGTACTTCTTATAATGACATAAGTAACCTCGTAGTGGAAGACACGAAACGCGTAATTTGATTTACTTTTGACCCGGTTTAAATGTAAAAGCATATAAAGAATAATATCTAATCCTCCGTATTTGTTTCTCAATCATTTACAAAAGCTAAATGCAAGTGCTTCACAAACCAAATGTCATAAAAGGAATTTGAAAAAATAAAATGTAGACATCTTCATTTTAGAAAATATAATATTCGAGGATTGTTTTGCACCCACCTAAACACGTGAACAATTCTTCTTCTTCTTCTTACCGCGTTGCTATAAGCTGACCGTGAAAGCACATTGCCCCCTATTGGAGGTTGATGGCATAACATACGAAAGGTGAAATTTTATTGTGAGTTTCACATTTAGAAAAAATACTGTTCATTTAGTCACATCCTTTTTTCAAAAATAAAATAAAATAAGCATCACCTTCTGAATTTTCCCCTTAATACAATTTGTAGGGTAACAAAATTAGGAGGATATTATTCATATTGCATTTTATTACTGTAAACCATGCCATATCATTATAAACTACTAAAATACTAATAAATTATTTACACGTCGATGTATAATATTGTGTGTTAATTAATTTTGTTTCACGGCAACAATAATTGTGGGATTTTCAATCTTCATCAGATTGTTTTCTCGCAAAAACAGACACGGCACTCTGCGCTCGACACCAGTCCTCGCGATATACCGCGATGCTTCCGGTGTTGTTAACGTCTCTGGGAAAGATGGCGGTCAGCATCCGAGGCCGTCCTATCCGAAGTATACGGATGCGAGGTAAGATTAAACTGAGTCTGTGCGGCAGATTTACAGATCCGTCAGCATAATATTGTGCCACGCTCACCCGCTACATTTTAACTTGATCTTTTTATCAATGTCTCGTCTTGTCTCTGGATAAACAGGACGAAATGACAGCGGGGAGGAAAATGTACCACTCGATCTCACAAGGGGTAAGTCAAATGAACCCACTGAACTGCCCAACTAACATTAGACAGCATTTTTTGATCCGCGTAGGCGTGTTGAGCGTGTATTTACTTCACACGTCCCAGATGTGCATGTGATGCCCAATTAGGCGGTTAAGGAGCACAGTTTACTAGATTTTGAGACAGTCCTTGAGTATACATGACACATTTCAGTCCTCGTGCACGAATCTCTCTTTTAGAGAGAATTTAGCCCAAAACGTACGAAAAGCTGGTGTTAAATAATAACGCGGTGCGTCAAAGTTTCATGTGCAACTTTTATTCATGCGACACCGAATTAAAACAACAACATTGTTTTGCTGCAAAAATCGTGTTCAACTCGCGTTTACGTAATATGTCATATAACCTTAACCAAAAATACGTCATCATTACTGATACTTGTTGCTCGATGACTGGTTATGGTAGTAATACTGCTGATGGTTTTTCATGTTGTTGTTGTAAGGCATGCTCAGTCCCGACTCACTATTTCTCATTCATCAGCTGACGGTATTTGATTAGTATGGGCTGTCAAGCTTCCTTGTGAATCTCAATTCATAGGTCAGCATCATGTCCTAGATGTCATTTGTATTAAATGACTGTACATATCGTCATTCAAATCCAAATCTTGACTGGAAATGTCATCGTGGATTGTTTATTTTTTGTTGTGCACACACTAGTTCCCAGGGACTGTAAATAAAATGTTGGTGTAGAAATGTCGGAGGGTTGTTGCTATTTGTCATCATAACAAATAAGGGTTTGGCTTGCGGATTCTTTGGTAAGATAAGCCGTTGTCACGGAATCTTGTTGGTTGTTTCGCAACGTTATGGTTGGTTTTGTTTATTACAACTCGAGCATCAAAGTGATATATTTCAAATTGTACAGTAGAAATGAATGTTTCTTACCAAGTTGACTGTTGATGATTGTGCAATGTTTTACTAAGAAATGTCACTGTACCTGTATGCATTTGGCAGATGCTTTACCCGCAATGACTTGCAGTGCATTCAGTATGTGTATTTTCTGGAAACCAAACGCACAACCTTTGCACAGCTAATGCAACTGAGCTACAGAATGTTTGTTATATAAAATCTGTTATAAATCTTGACTTGTCAACAAAATCTTGGTATGTTGAATTACAGATTAAAAATCCCCATCCACTTAAATCTCATAGTTGCATTACACAGAATTTATGACTGTGACACGCTTCAATTGTTTCTTTCTCCTAAAATACTCGTATTCACACAAGCCCTGGTTCCAGTATGATGAGTCATCGGGGACTCTGTGAACCAATTAGTGGGTTTTGCGTTATTTTAGTCCAGGTGATTGAACAGCTTCCTGCGCGACTGCTGGGGGAAATGAGTCATAAGAGCTTGTGTTTTTGAGTGTTTATTCTACATCTTTGAATGAACTCCTAAAAAGAAGCAGACTGAAGTAGTAACCCTGACGTAATATGAGTTCAGCCATTATTGTGGATAGGAGGCTGTCAGATAGTCAATTCCATCCTGTTAAAAGCTAAAGTGCTCTATTTCCCCACCACTAGTGGTACCAATCCGAACTGCGAAGATAATGGCTTTGCCAAACACTCCTCCAATCTGTCATTGGTTAAGCCATTGTTGCTATGTTATGCTATAAATGAAATGGAAGAGATTTATTTTAGTGGTTTGTCTCCTCATTGGTTTGATGTCAGGAAGTTCCATTACGTTCACATGCATTAAAGTCTTTCGGAAAATGCATTAATGGTCAGGCTAATCCACTTTGTGCTCTTAATGAATGTTTTATAATGTTACTATTCATTATGTGATCATATCCTTTATTTTTCTCTTTCTCAACTGTAAGCTTACCATCAGTGGCAATGATGCAACTTCTAAAGACTTATTATTTCTGATCAACCTCTTTTTTTTCTAGACCCCTGCGAGAATATGCGAGAGATCCTCCAGAATGTGGCCAAACAGCAGGGTGTCTCAAACATGCGCAAACTTGGCCACCTGAACAATTTTGTCAAGGTTTGTCATTGCCATTTACAAGCAACTTGTGTTGCGATAGAACGAGGAATACTGGGATGTAACGTGTTAACTGCCAATAGCCCAATTATTAGAAAATTGTATCCTTTCTGGTGCATATGTTTAACATTGACACAGTTCTGGATGTGAATTCATACCAGAGTTTGATAACATTGAGTTAGCAGCAGAGAAACAGCTTTTCTGCATCATACAATATCTGCTACAAACTAATTGAAGCTCAGGTGCATATTCTCAAAACATTTGAGAACTAGAGTACTGTATTTGGTTAAGTTTGGCATTTGCACCAGCAGATTATTTTAGCACATCAAAATCTATTCCTTATCTTTCTGACAAAGGCAAACAAGACAGGTCACAAGTAGCACTGACTTAATTCTAAACTTTACTAAACACATCTGATAGCCTTTCTCGGAAATCTCTGCTTTCTATTTAAGAATTCAGCTGACGAATTACAACAGATTTGTCAGATCTTGGCAGTTGTTCATGCGTGCTGCTGTCGTAAGCGATAAACTATTGGGCTTTTTCTGTTAGACAGGTTTTATCAAGCAAACCGAGCTGTCAGTTGAATAAACTATCTGTGTATAAAAAACATACCCTCCACTCTTTTACATTTACATTTAGGCATTTGGCAGACGCTTTTATCCAAAGCGACTTACATTGCTTTTATCCTATACATTTAACATAGGTATTTGCAATCCCCTGGGATCGAACCCACAACCTAGTGTTGTTAACGCAATGCTCTTACCACTAAGCTACAGGAAAGCTCATATATGAAAGCTTTTTATATATAAAAAAACATATTTTACTCCGTGTTAAATACCTTTAGGTATTTTAGAAATATTGATGTTGAAATTTAGAGACTGACATTTATAAGAGCTATCAATATCTCAACGTGTAGCCAAGACGGATTAATAATCACATGTTTGTTTTTAATTCAGCTTCTCTGCAATGTCGGCCACTTCGAGGAAAAGTTTGGCTTTACCTATGAAGAAATTATTATCTGGTGAGTCATGAAGCAAACAAACAAATATGCTTGTCACAAGTTGTAAGGTTTTCACAAAGGTGTTATGAAGGTGGAAAGATTTAAGAAATTTAGTTTTTCTGTTATCATATTATGCTTCAATAACATTTAATTTAACTTAAAAACCAATATTTGACTAAATGTAGATGAACGTTTTTGCGTGATTCATTAATGCATGCTGTTCTAAAGAAAACACATTTTTCACACTCTTTCACCTTTAATAATCGAACTTTCTCCATTTGTGAAACGGCTGACCATTTCTGCTGACATCATCAAGACTGCATTGGCAATGTTATTATTATAATAATATAACCCTACAATTTACTTTAATCAAATTCAAAAGGATAAAAAATCAAGTACCATCCTGCGTTTCTGCAGAATATTCTGTTTTACTTGGACCGTACTTAACTTCAGTTTTTATGAATGTTGACCCGTATTGACATCAATTTGGTTCTTTTCTAGCCTCAGATTGGCTCTGCTCAATGAGGCCAAGGAGGTGCGGGCGGCTGGCCTGCGTGCCCTTCGCTACCTCATTCGAGACTGTAATATTCTTCAGAAAGTTCTGCGTCTCCAGGTGGATTACTTGATCTCCAGGTTTGTATGTCTAGTATGTGGTAAAGTATAGTGAGGAAGTTGCTAATTTCCTTCATCAGATGCAGGATTTGATGATAATCCACAGTGAGTTGTGAATCAACTCCTGTTAGGATCTCGTTCTGTGTGTGAGGGAACTAGAGTTCATGTGAAGAGCTAGTCAAGTCTAGTTAAATTCAATCCGAAGCACAGTGGTGAATGTGTCCCGCTGTGGGTCCATAACTGAGCCTGAAGCACTGGCTTTCTCTGCGTGTCAGATCTTGAATGGAAACATGAATCGAAAGGCATTTAGAAGTAGTATTCATCCTCTCCAGCACGTATGATGTGATTGCTAATGCACTTTATGATCTTTTTATCTGTAGATGCATTGACATTCAGCAGAGTAATGAGGTTGAACGCACACAAGCTCTCAGGCTAGTGAGAAAGGTGAGCTCAGACTGACATTTTCTTGTTGGGTGCATCTGGTTTTACAGTTCAAAAAACAACAGTTCTTTGGTGACAGTTCACCCAAATATAAAAAAATCGTTTTCTCACCCTCGAGTTGTTCTAAAACTGTGTAAATTTCGTTGTTTTAATGAACACAGAGAAATATATTTGGAAGAATTAACCAAACCGTTTTTTCATACTATGGTAGTCGATAGTGGCCAAGAACTGTTCTTCCAAATATCTTTCTCTGTCTTCATCAGAACAAATACATTTGAGGGTGAGTAACTGGACAGAATTTTCATTTTTGGATGAACTGTTCCTTTAATGAAGATTAAAATAGGTATTGATAGCCCTGAATCTATGTATAGACAGATTCAGAATGCTCTTATCTCCCAAACTTTCTTAGATGATCACTGTGAACGCCCTGCTCTTCCCAAGCTCGGTCGCAAACTCCCTTATCGCCGTGGGCAATGACGGACTGCAGGAACGGGACCGTATGGTTCGCGCTTGCATTGCCATCATCTGTGAACTCGGTGGGTCCTCGCTGTATTTAAGAAGCATTCTGAGACATTTTTACACAGATGTTGAGTGTGTTTATGTTTGTCCACACAGCACTGGAGAACCCAGAGATTGTGGCTAAGAGGGGTGGTCTCAGCACCATACTGAAGAATGTAATCGACTGTCAGCTCAGTCGCATCAATGAAGCTCTGATCACAACCATCCTGCACCTGCTCAACCACCCACAGACGCGGCAGTACGTTCGCTCAGATGTGGAGCTTGAGGTATGGAGATCTTGGTGGGACACGTTCACCAAATGTTCACCAACTGCCAAATCTTTGCTTATGTTAGTTGTTGTCTTTTATAAGCACAATTTATACAAGTAACATTTTCTGTTTCTTTGTTTTAGCAAATCTTGGCACCTTACACCGACTTTCACTACAGACACAACCCAGACACAGCTGAGGGTCAACTCAAGTAAATGTGCAGTCTTAAAGGGATAGTTTGCCCAAAAATGAAAATTCTGTCATCATTAACTCACCCTCAAGTTGTTCCAAACCTGTATTCATTTTGTTCTGTTGAACATAAAGATATTTGGAAGAATGTTAGACATTTTTTGTTCAGGGACACCATTCACTACCATAGTATAATGTATAAATATTGTATCAATTATTTTGTTGAAAATCAAATGAGAGATTTTGAAGAATTTAGAAAATCAAACCGTTCTGGGGCACCTTTGACTACCATTTAAAATTTTCAATGCTAGGGTAGTCAATGATGTCTCAGAATTTAACATTTCTCACATTCTTCCAAATATCGTTCTCTGCGTTCAACAGAACAAAGTAATTTATACACATTTGGAACAACTAAAGGGCAATTAAATGATGACAGAATTTTCATTTTTCTGTGAACTATGCCTTTAAGACCCTTCATGGTTTTACTTAAAGGTTGCAAAGTAAATACTTGAAAATACAAACATGGAACTCGATTTTGCAGCTTTTTTAGTTTCGTGTTTTTTTTTTAACAGGGAAGACAGGGAGGCTCGATTTCTGGCCAGTAAGATGTCAATTGTTGCTTCCTTTCGCTCGTGGGCAGGTAAGCATGTTTCAATACTTAGAATAATAAATCAGAATTATGGTTCCAATGGATGCAGGTTGCATATCTACTTAGTCCACAATGCATTCAGGAAGTTACAGGAACAACCCACATGTTATGTGGAAGGCCACAAGCTTTCTGTAAAAAAGTTTGCGGTTATTTTTGCATCTAATAGTGATATCCTCTGTAAAACGAGTTCAACCAGTATGCACCATTAACATTGAGTTTCCTCATGCAGTGGATGTATATCATGGCTGTTGTGCAGTAGATGTATATCATGGCTGTATTGAGAAATAACCGTTTGCGTTCCGCTGTCTCTCCAGGCATCATTAACCTCTGCAAGTCAGGCAACTCTGGGATCCAGTCTCTCATTGGTCTGCTGTGTATACCAAACATGGAAGTGAGGGTATGATGGGATATTATAAGAAAACTTGCTGTACACACAAGATGCAAATCAAATTAGTTGTTCCTCTTGTTTTTAAAAGCAGCATTGTTGATCGCTTAAGGGGGTTGCACACCGGACGCGGAACCGCCGAGCTGCGCAGCGTAGTGCTATTGTTTGTAAAAATTAACATATTGTTTTCTATGAGTGTACACACACCTGCGCCGCCATTCTGCACCTGTCGGCGTCGCTGTGCAACAACTCCGAAAGCTGTTCTGAGTCCTACAGCGACACAATGCGCCATGCTTAATTTAACATTAAATTAGATATTCTTTTACTGAAATTATCCTTAATGTAAACACTGACTTCACCATAAACTGCAAGATGTATTTATCTGTTTGGGAATAACAGAAAAACATCTGAATTCTACCACATTAATAGTGGAGTTGTCCTAGACGCGATGATGTGCGGCTCGGCGCTCTGTGTGCGACCCCCTTTAGGGGACTGTCAGTATAATGTGACCCAATTCAGATTTTTTGCTCTTATGTGACACAGATCGGATGTGTTCTATGACCGTGTTAACAGGAAAAAAAGTTATTCTAAATAAAAAATATATATGTATTATATAAACTGAACCTCAAGACGAGAAAATAGCGCTTTCTGCTCAAATACTTAATCCCTTCAATCTCTTCACAGCAAGGTCTGCTGGAGGTGATGTATGATATATTCAGACTCCCCGTTCCCGTGGCGACGCAAGATTTTATAGAAGCTCTTCTCAGTGTGGGTGAGTGCTACCGCGGTCTGCTCGCGCTGATTGACATTTACTGCATTCCATGTGAAATCACACTTACAGAAATGACATCGTGTCTTCCAGACCCCGGTAGGTTTCAAGACACTTGGAGACTTTCAGATGGTTTCGTAGCCGCAGAAGCAAAAATCATACTTCCACATAGGGCGCGGTCCAGGTAAGAACATCTGATCAGGGTGAAGGAGTATTTGACACGAATATGAAGAGTCTACCATGCCGTCATGTTATCTTATATGTTTTCCCAGCTATTGATGTGCCGGCACATTTGAATTTGACATGCTGATTGATTTGTTGTCATCATTACAGATATAAAAATATATATATATATAAATACACAAATGTAAAAAATATAAGACCATTTTCTCAAACAGTTATTTCATATCAGAAGATCTATATTAACTCAATAGAGTCATGAATTTCGTGTTTCCTTTTAATATATGTGTGCATTTGAAAACATATTTCAAAGAAATAAAGTTGTATACATTTGGGATGGCAAAAAAGCGAATTTTCATATTTGTATAAAATTCCTTTGAATAACCATGTAACTGACCTATCTCATGAAGTAAAATATATCTGCCTTGTTTAATTCTCATCCACATTGAAAGCATTGATTTGATCTTACGTTTGCATCTTTGATGTTTGCGTTTGTCTACACAGACCTGACTTAATGGATAACTATCTCGCCTTGTTGCTGTCTGCCTTCATCCAAAGTGGACTTTTAGAGGTAATCTACCACGTCAACTTGACAAAAAGGCTTATTTCTATTCCCCTAATGTTAGTTTCTTGGTTTTTTTTATGTTATTCCATACATGGGGAAGTCTTTTCTGAGGCTAATGTATATAATAACTCTTATAACACAACCAGTCTGTTGTCTTTATTTTTAGGGTCTGGTTGAGGTGATAACCAGCAGCGATAATGACATTTCAGTTTGTGCGACCATCCTCCTAGGAGAACTCCTGCATATGGTATTATTCTGGAATCAACAGAACGTAGATTATGTAAAGCTCAAAAGACTGTGATTAATCTTCATTTTATTTCCAGGCCAACATCATCCTCCCTCATTCCCACAGTCACCACTTGCACTGTCTGCCCACTCTGATAAACATGGCTGCTTCTTTTGATATTCCTCAGGAGAAAAGACTGTGAGTTAGCTGTCCTGTTTTTCATATCTGATGATACAAATAGCACAGTAGACCCACGTGATTATTTTCTTCCGGCATTGTGTTTTGATGAAGACTTAGCTGTGTTTGGTTATGATTCTCAGACGGGCGAGTGCTGCGGTGAATTACTTGAAACGGTTTCACGAAAGGAAGAAACGAGGCCCTAAACCCAGCAGTCTTTACCTAGACCAAATTATTCGCAAGTCACTGGCCGCTCAGGGCTGTCGGGACCAGCATATCAGACCCCAGAGAGACATTTTTGTCATAAAGGTATGTGTTGGTGGTTTTGTTATTTGTCTTAATGGCTGGTGTGAGATAATGGCGCTGGTAACCGAGTTGAAGGTTCCTTGTTGTTTTGTGTAAAAGTGTCAGGCTATCTGTATTTGTATTTGTGTGCTCTTAGGACTCGGAGGAAGCTCTAATGCTGAACCTCAAAGAGAGCCAGATTCTCTATCATAAACAGAATTTGGACTGGAACTGGATCCTGATCAGTACTATATTGAAGGTGAGGGCTTTTTATTTCCTAAATCACCCCAAAATAAAAATTCTGTCATCATCATATATTCACCCTCTTGTCATTTCAAACCTGTATGACTGACTTTCTTCCGCAGAACACAAAAGAAGATATTTTGAAGAATGTTGTTGTTAGTTTTGTGTCCATACAGTAGAAGTGAATGGGTATCAGGGCTGTTCGGTTCCAAACTTTCTTCAAATGATCTTTTTTTGTGTTCTGCAGAAGAAAGGAAGTTAACTCATTCGCCGCCAGCCTTTAAAAAAAAAAAAGTTGACAGCCTTCGCCAGCGTTTTTTAACATTTTTACCCAAATTTAATGGCTCACAGTAAATTTTCGGTAAAGAATATATGGACAAACAATATGTCAAATGAAAGAACAGAGTCTCAGCTTTTAAACAAATGAAACTGTATTCTTCTATCTTCATTTGTTCTTTTATCACCTCTTAGATGTGGGTAGAATTCTTAAAAAATGCATCATTTTAATAAACAGCTGAGATAATTAATGTTTTTTGTCAAAGATTCCGCCCAGATTACACTCAGAACAATCATTAAAAACCACTAAAACATATACGTTCTAGGTTCTGGGATTCTGTACTTTTAACAAACGTGTGCCACCTGCTGTTAAACAGTACAAACACTGATTCCCGTAAAAACTCGTCTTTGGCGGGGAAGCGTTTTTTTTATTGATGCGATAACTTGTCAATGGCGGTGAGTTAAAGGTTTGAAATGAAAAGAGGGTACTCACTTTTTTTCATCAATACTATCACTTTTAGGCTTGGTCTAATGTGAAAAGAGAGTAATTTTATTTATTTCTGAATACAATTTCTGAATTAGGATTGTCACTTTGTATCTAATGTAAAAGCATTCAGTTTTAAACTCATGTGGGCATTTTATTCATGGTAAAAACATTTTTTACATTCATCATATAATTGTGTAATGTTCTGTCTTTTTGTTATTTACATTTATGCCGCAGTGGCCAAATGTCAACCTACGCAACAACAAAGATGAGCAGATGCACAGGTAAGCACAGGCGAGTTGAACATCTCATACGCTATTCTCATTATTCTCTCTTATTGTAAAAGCTGCTCTTTCTGTCACAGGTTCGTGCGAAGGCTGCTGTTCTTCTACAAGCCCAGCAGTAAGCTATATGCCAGCCTAGAGCTGGATCACAGCAAGGCCAAGCAATTAACAGTAGTGGGCTGTCAGTTCATTGAGTTCCTGCTGGAGTCAGATGAGGTGAGATAAAAAAAGAGCCTTAAAGGAACAGTACACCACAAAAAAACGGTTTCTAACAAAATGGTTCGGAATACCATGAGGATCTGGAAATGGTGACCTGAATATTTTTCTGTATGAGTATGTGTTGATAGCATGTGTTGCTGTCTTCTCAGGATGGCCAAGTTTATCTTGAGGATCTAGTGAAGGATATTGTGCAGTGGTTGTCCTCGTCCTCAGGGCTGAAGCCAGACCGTAGTCTGCAGAGCAATGGTCTCCTCACCACCCTCAGTCAGCACTACTTCCTCTTCCTGGGCACTCTCTCAGCCCACCCGCAGGGTGTTAAGATGCTCGAGAAGTGCAGTGTCTTCCAATGGTTAGTGTAACACCTGGCAGAACCGAGGGTTATATATTAGGAATGCATAATGCGTTGATGACCAGCTAAAAGAATTTGTGGACTGCCCTTAACTTCCGGTACACATTTGCAAACAATAGAGCACCTGTAGATTATTTCTGATAAGAAAGCAAATGAAACCGAGAAGAACTGTTACAGGGTTAAACTTGTCACTCCAGTATTTTCAATTTATACTGAGATACCAAGCTCAACCACTAGGTGTCAATGTACCGTACGGTTTCTTTAAATGCAACCAACTACTGGACCAATTCAGCAAATTGATCATTTAAAGGAAAAGTTCATCTCAAAATCAAAATTGTGTTATTGTTTAGTCACCCTCATGACGTTCAACACTAAGTCAACTGCAGTCCAGGCACACACGTCCGATGAAATGGTCTATAACTATTTGATGTCTGATTAACATAAGCAAATAAGGATGACCAGTTTATTTTTTTATGGTAGGACTTGATTTACTCTTCTGTGCTTTAGACTTGTAACCAATTGGTAAAGAAAAACTTTTTAGGCAGATTTTTTAATGTTAATACAGCCTAATATGATACTTATTTTTACTCCACTGCATTTCATTAAAGTTTTATACTTTTTTCTTACCTTTAATACTTGGGTACATTTAAAATCTAGTACTTTTTGTACTCAAGTTATATTTTTGACTAAAATACTTGTATTAAGGTTCTACATTTTTAATGTGTTTTATAAACTGTTTTTCTACCATATGTAGTCCTGAAATGATGTGTACTGGAGTAAAAAGTATGTTAATATGCTTTGTAATGTAGTACAATAAAACAATTCTAGAGTAAAGACACTTCAAAGTACAGTTACCGGAGAATGTACTTGAAAATATACTTTAGAGTAAAAATATTTTTGCCAACCTCTGATTTGTAGTTGGTTATGTACAAACACAAACAAATCTTTTTTGGACCATTTTGTCAATTCTGTTTAACGGACACTAAACCCTTGAAATAATGCTTTTGTTTTGGTAGCCTGCTGAACCTGTGTACTCTGAAGAACCAAGACCATCTTCTGAAGCTGATCGCTTCCACACTGGATTACAGTCGGGACGGTTTGGCACGAGTCATCCTCTCCAAGATCCTCACTGCTGCCACTGACGTAAGACAAAGAGCCATTATGCTTTACACGTTTGACCATTTATCCATGATTGACTAAATGTATGCAGTTGAATCGTTTTACCGTATGCTGCGGGCTAAGTAATGATGTTCCTTTAACATCCTTTTGACACAGAATGGCAGGCTGTACGCCACCAAACATCTGCGGGTACTACTCCGAGCTAACGTGGAGTTCTTCAGCAACTGGGGAATGGAACTGCTAGTGACTCAACTTCACGACCGCAACAAGGCTGTTTCAATGGAGGCTTTGGACATACTGGATGAGGCCTGTGAAGATAAGGTGATGTTAACTTTTCTTAAACTGCATAATACAAATATAAAGAGCAAAAAATGTTTTTTGTCATTTTATTTAAAACAATAAATTCCATTCTTACATTTGTAGGCAAACCTTCATGCTCTGATTCAGATGAAACCAGCACTAACTCATCTGGGAGACAAGGGTGTGCTGTTGCTGCTACGGTAATAAATATATTTTATTAAATGTTTATTTTATTAACCCTCTACATAATTTAAGAACTGTGTTTAACAGTTAATTTTACAAATATTTAACTCTTTACAAATGCCATTTTGAATCATATGCATCACTCTTAACTGTTAAGACACATACTGTTTGTTGCCTATTGGGAATTGAGAGTTTTAATTTTCACACAGTAAATTTCAACGAAGTTTTATGCAAAATTAACTGTTTCTTCTCTGATAATCTGTCATTCGTGTCTAGGTTCTTGTCCATTCCAAAGGGGTTCTCCTATCTAAATGAGAGGGGATATGTCACTAAACAACTTGAAAAGTGGCAGAAGGTACTTCATGTTTGCCATTTATTTTGGACTTTAATAAATGCGACTTTAGGTTTTTAGAACTCATTATTACATTTACATTTATGCATTTGGCAGACGCTTTTATCCAAAGCGACCAACGTTGCATTGTATTTTACATTTGTACTATATGCAGTGGGATCGAACCCATAGTGCTAGTGCCGTGCTCTTACCACTGAGACACAGGAAAGCTTTATTCTAGTAATAAATTATATTTTCTTTTGTTTGTACTTCTTTTTACAAACAGTGGCTTCAGTGGGTACCTAAATTAGATTACATAATGTTAGCTTAATCTTTGAGTACCCATTTATTGTTTATTATTATTTATTCAGCGATAACCCTTCTGTCCCCCTCTAGGAATATAACCTCAAATATGTGGACCTCATAGAAGAGCAGTTAAATGAAGCCCTCACTACTTACAAGAAACCAGTAGATGGGGATAATTATGTGCGACGAAGCAACCAAAGGTTTTGGTGGACATTTATTTCTTATCTTAGATTTTTTTAATCTCGAATTTATCAGTAATATTTGAAATGTCTAAGGCTCTTCTAAATTGTTTCTTACAGGTTACAAAGGCCAAATGTTTATCTTCCTGTGCATTTGTATGGACAACTTGTACATGATAAAACAGGCTGTCATTTAATAGAAACTCAGGTATGTGTTCTAAATTAATTTATGACGGGAATAAATAAACTATGTCACCTAAAAATGACCATTTGCTCACCCTCATGCCATTTCCAGATGAATAAGTCTTTATTTCTTCAAAAAAAGAGTTTTTCATTAATATATATATATTATAAACATTCAGGTCTTATAATTAATGTACTTTAACATATCCCAAATTATTTCAGTTGGTTAACAAATTCTTTTGAAACTGAACAGAAGGGGAAACGCAATACTTGTTTTCTGTCTTTGACAGAATGTTGTTCCAGATCTGAGCTACACAGTCCGCTGCCCAGTACTGGACAAATGGGAGGGCATAAAACAGCTCAAAGCTGCACTTTGGGGCTTGGTGAGCAGCTGTGTTTGTTGCATGTTGAATCATGTTGGAACCCTTTTTTTAGGTTTCTCTATCACATCATAGTGTTATAATATTTATTATGAAAATCTATTTGTTTAAAGGGAAACATCGGCACATCTAACTGGGGGCTGAACCTCCTACAGGAAGAGAATGTGGTTCCAGACATTGTTGCTCTTGCCCATGACTGTGAGGTTCTGTCCATCAGGGGGTATGTAGTCTTTACTCCATATTCAGGCTGGAAATCATCGTCCAGTAATGTCAACATTTAGAAATGGACTTTGTGTTGGAGATCGATATTGTACTTTGCTTTGTTGCTGCAACCGCAAAATGTGTTTATAATATACCATTGCAAATGTATCAACTGCTTTCACCCCTTTAAACCAGTGCAGTGATGATGTCGTTTCTAGGCAAGCCTGATAATCTAAATCACCTCTGGGAATTTCTATTGGCTTTTAAGAACGGGGACTTTTCGAAATATGAGTGAAAAAAAATCAGGGCTGTACGTTAACTTTTTGGCACGGAGCACTGGTGCTACACAGGTCTAAAGTTTTGTAGCACAGGCCAAACAGTTGTAGCACAAGTATAAAACGTTTGTTATATTGGATAAATATAGTATACACATACAAATATTTATGTGTAGTTTATCACATAAATTGGCAGGTAAAAGACAAAGGACATTAATGATACAGTTGGATAAATTAGGGCCATAATTTTTCCGTTTTAATTTTTCTTAAAGTCCTCTGTTTTCCATTTCTTTTAATTTACAATTATTATATATTTGTCCACATACTGTAGTATACTGTTGTATTATTCACAATGGTAAACTGCAGTAAAATTCCTCCTTGTGCATATAAAATGGTGTTTTTGATATACTATTTTATATAAATGTTAAATATTAGTTTGGTAAATATAAGTATACTCTATTGTTTATAGTTTATAAATTTACTGATATAATATTACCATTTAAAATAGAAGTATTATAATACAATATAGTGTTTTTAATCTGGATGTTCAAGATTACCAGACTTTTTTGATGGGTCGTCGCGATGTGTGGCTGACGATATCTTTTCTCTAAGAGCGAAATGCTTATGAAGTAAACTCAGGTCAGCTCTGGAGATGGAGTTCATGTGTTCATGTCCTCATACAGCGATGCAGACAAATACACGAGCGTCACACGCGTGTACTAATGCGTTTACTACAGCTCATTTACATTCACGCTAAACAAGCAGGTGACATATTTAAAAAGCCGGAGAGCCCCTCCGTTATTCCTTCCCTGTTTTCACATTGCAGAAATCACAGGGCTCTGAGGAGTCAGTGCAGCAGGAAAGCAAGTTTTAAACGCAAAAACAACTAAACTTGCAGTGTACTATTGATTTACATCACACACACGAGCACCTCGACAAACACAACTCACACAAACAAGCGGCTCTCCCTATAACATGTGCAAAACTGTATCACACGGGTGCTACACATTTTAATTTATTCAAGCACAGGCAGATTTATTCGTGCGTATTACTTGTGCGACAGCCCTATATAAAATGTTTTCCTTATTTGTTTTGCAATATTACACGCAGTCATATCTCAAACATCTTAAGATTCGCTTGTTTTGTTGCAGTTACACATGTTTATTCCCTAAAATATGTAAAGTGAAGTGTCAACAAAATATGAAAGTTCAAAACTAAAAAATAAGGAATCAATTGAAAAAGCGTTGTAAAAACGAATTTTAAATTCCTGAACCAATGGCTTGTTCTGTACTAAACTGGAAATTATGTTTCTCAGTAGATGTATTATATCAGTTTTCACAAGTGAAACTACATTAAGCAATCCTAAGTTCCACTTCCTGTTAATACACAGTAGCCATCGTAGTTATTGCTCAACGGACTAGATAAAGGATTTGACCAAGCGTTAAGAGTGAACTCTGTTCACTGAACCAGACGGTCTTGCCTTTTCAAAGTCTTACACAGCTTCAATATGATTGCCCAAGAACCGCTATGCTTGTCTGAATTGCTCAATTCAATTGTGTCATCCAGCCGCTCCTGCTATTTGGCAATCTTGCATTCTTTCATTTTACACTGTACTTTGGTTTTACATGTTTGTTTTTCTACCTTTTCATCTTTTCTCAGCACATGCCTTTATGTTCTGGGCCTCATCTCTAAAACGAAGCAGGGTTGTGAGCTCCTGAAACTGCATGGTTGGGATGCGGTCAGGCACAATCGCAGGCAGCTCTGGCCCGTGGTGACGGATGAGGTGGAGCAGCATCAAAACCCTCAACAACAGCAGACCCCACAACAGCAGCAGCCCCTCATCCAGCTTTCATCAGCCCCCAGCACCCTCAGCTTGAACTCGGAGTCCACTGGCTCCAGACATAATAGCGAGAGCGACTCTACACAGCCCAGTAAGTGCTGTTTCCACTACGGGTGCGCATGCGATATGAAGATATTTGATCGCGAACGATTATAATGACTGCACAATCCACTTTTTCGGAATAATCGTTACATCTTCCTATATAGTGCAAGACATATTATATCCGTCGCTGTTCTGTTGAATTCGTCAACATCCTTGCGCTAGATTATGCCATGTTAATGAGCTGGTATACGTTGCTTGTGAATTCAGTAAGCTTAAGAGACGCGGTAAGTGATAATGGACGGAAACACGGAGGAGTTGGTCCCTAAAAACAATTCTACATCAGTAATATTGAAATGGTTTGGGTTTTCTCCAACTGACACGGCCCAAACAACAGTTATTTGCGAATTTGGCAATGATAAGATTCAACACAACAAACCTTTTTAACCACCTCAAAAGAAAGCACCCGAAAGAGACAGTCAAATAAATAAAGGGATCCTACGCGAGTAAATCATGTACGACCAAGCGTCCGGAAACCTCAAGGCTTTAACAAACAACTTTAACGAAAGAAGGATTTGAGAAAGACATGATTCCCATAAAGACTGTGGAAAATGAGGGCTTTAAAAGACTGCTCAAAGTCGTAGATCCACGTTACAAAATACCCAGCCGCAAATATTTCTCCTCCACGGCCATTCCACAGCTTTACTCCGAGTGCTGCAACAAGATGCAAAACAAAATTCAAAATGTTAATTTTTTTCTAACTGCTGATTTATGATCTTGCACTTGCATTAAATATTAACTTGATTAAAATATTCTTCAAAATATAAATGGTAAAGAGTATATTTTTATATGGTGACGTAGTTTGGCTGTATTGTAGCTCCTTTATTTTGCAAAATAGTCTCAAAAACAACTTGAAGAAGAATCGGGAAAAAATCGTGAATCGTGATCGCCCACCCCTAGTTTCCACACACTCAGCTATTACTCATCACTCTTACTGCAACACTGTGGTTTAGGCCAGGGTGGAGGTTAGTCTTACCACCTCACAGATGCGGCCGATAACTATGTATACTAGCATGTTTTTCAGTTTGTTAGTAGTCTAATCTTGGATTTCTGCTTGTCTGGCTTCATTCAAGTGTTGAAAAAGTAAATACGACAGTAAAACTATTGTTAAATGTTAAGATGTTTTTTCTCATTTGTAAGTTGCATTGGATAAATGTAAATATTTTTACATCAAGGTGATTGAATGTAGCGAAAGAATTCATCTTCAGTAAAGCGAGATTGGCACAAAAGTTGGCACCAGGGTGTTCTGGTTGGTAAAACCCTGGTCTAGATGTTTTTATTGGACACACACACCTGGCCCGAAGTTTTCCGGTTTGTGTTTGGTCATAATATAACAGTCATGCACAGATATGTTCAGCTGAGTAGAAATAGAATGGAAGATGCATGAAACATTTTTCGGTCATTTTCTGCGTTTGTTTTTAGATGATTAAATACAGTCGGTAAAACTGACTCGAAGAAGCTGGCAGAGGCAAAAGTTTAAGCTTTCCTTTGCTAACACTTTAAACATTGTGGCCTATTGGTAGTTGTGTATACAGCTGCAGGAAAAATAAAGAGACCATTCAAACTTGAATATGAGCCTGTTTACTTTGTAGTATTCAAAGCATCTTTTGTGTTATTTTGATTTTTTTTTGTTTAAATTTGGGAGAAAAATTTTGAATAGTTCACAGAATAAAACAAAAATTTGACCTAAACACAAACCTATTAATAGTTAATTCAGAAAAACTGAGCATGGTCTTTGAAATGGTCTCATTACTTTTCCGGGGCTCTACATTTGCCGCAAATGTCCTGCATACCTGATGAATTAATACACATTACATTGTAGATATTAATTAAAATTAAAAAAAAAATCTTTAAAGTGTTGTCCGTAACAGGTGATTCAATTTAATAGGGCTAATCATGCTCTCTTGTATAGAGTGTCCCATCATTAAGGTGGTACTTTTCCAAAATGTCATTATTTTTAACCAAAATGTGTTACATTTCAACTAAAAATGCCTAACTGTCCTCACTTCAGGCATGTACATCATGGATGACGATAAGTTGGAAAGCCCTGAGGACCATCCGTTGTACTTCAGACCCAAACTTCCGAAGGACCGCAGCCCCTTCACCATCTTGTCCTCCAGCAGACTGGTGCGTAACCGCTTTCTCATCTCCCTCTCTGGAAAGAAGCTCCGCAGTACCAGTGACCCCAAAGGCACGGGCAGTAGCGATAAACTCCAGGGCGAGCAAACATTCGGAGGCCTCCGAAGGAATCGCACAGTCACTGAGCCCTCCATGTACTCCCCCGTTCAGGGAGATATGTTCAGTCCCGTGTTTACGGATGGACATCTCCCGAAGAGCCCAAGTGTCAGTCTGGAGACCTCCTTTGTGGGTAACAAGACCTCAGACACAGAGGGCAGCACATTCAGCATTGGAGATCCAGAGGTACGTCTGCACAAAACCGCTGAACGAGGTGGAGGGGGAGACGGCAAGCGAGAGCAGACTAGTCGGGAAAGGCTGGCCGGCGACGGCTCCACCTCTGGAGGCGGCCCTCCGTTCAAAAGCCGCAGTCAGAGTTTTAACACGGATACGACCACCAGCGGCATCAGTTCAATGAGTTCCAGCCCATCCCGGGAGACGGTGGGGGGCGTGGACTCATCAACCAATGACACGGATTGTATTAGTCTCAACACAGTCATTAGCACCCAAACCATCAAAACACTGAACTCTCTCACGCCCCAATCCAACCACCTACCCCTGTCCAAATCGAACTCCGTGCTGCTGATGCCCCCGGGCTCCTCGCACACCCTGCCACGCAGGGCCCAGTCCCTTAAATCCCCCTCGGTCACCACCATCTCAAGCCTGACGGACTGCAGCTTCATGTACACGAGCCAACGGGACGCGCTGGGCTACGCTACACTTAAAAGACTGCAGCAGCAGCGCATCCATCCTTCGCTGTCCCACAGCGAGGCGCTGGCCTCTCCCGCCAAAGACGTGCTTTTTAAAGACGCCATCACCATGAAAACCGGCAGCTTGGACTCCAGACTCACACCACGCAGGTAAAGCAGATTGACCCTTGCGGGGTGGCGCTAACCTCTTTTCCTTTCTGGCGTAACTAGGCAATTTTTGCTTCTTTGCTTCTTTTTTTCTTTTGATAACTATCAGTTGTCACACAATGTTTACAGAATTCGTCCACGTTATTGAGTCATGTGTCGCTGTCCAGCTAAAAAGCTTTCCATATTTCTTCACCAAATGCATTTATGGGCGTACTTAAAAGTATTTGGAAGAATCTTTGAGTGATTTTGGACCTTCCGTCTGAAGGAAACTGACACCCCAAAAAATCCCCTTTGAAATCCCTGATTCCCTGTCCAAATAATATGCTCTGTTTCTGATGGTCTCAGGTATACTAAAAAGCGCTTCAGATGTCTGGGCCAAGGTTCGAGCAGGCCCCATCGCGGATCTCTGCTCCCACGGTGCGTGGAGAACCACCCAGGCTGACGCCTCCCTCTTTCAGTTTGAACGTCCACTTAAAACCTTTTTGTAAATAGCGACCCCTGGCCTCGGCGCCTCTTTATCGCCCCCTTTTTTATTTCCCTATAGCGTTTCCACAGCTCAATCCTTAACCTGATTCTCTTCAACCATGACTCCTCAATCCTTCAATTTGCCTTGACAAAATAGAACAAAATAAAATCTTACCTTGATTGAATCTACTGTAGTTCTAACACGACTTTATAACCCAACCATTATACCCGTTGTCCCAGAATTCCAAGTAGTTTGCCGATTGTGTAATCCTGTTGAAATCCCCGTACCACGTTAGCCACGTTCCCGCAATTGATCCGAGAAGCATGTAGAGATGTTTGTGTTTGCATGAGACAGCCAGTTAAGACCAGCTGCTTACTCTCTGAATTGTAAATACGCTTTTTCTACAATCCTATCAATCATCTGTTAGCCAGCAAATAGTACAGCAAACAGTTCCAAATGAAACCTCTCTCTATCTTGCTTCTTTCTCCAATTTTCTGCTTCTTACAAATACTTCTCTAATCTCCTTCCTGTGGTCGTTCTCTCTGTGGACGCAGGTTTCTCAAGGCTCTGAGTTTTGCATCTCTGGATAAAGAGGATCTTCTGAGCCCCATCAGTCAGACATCACTGCAGCGTTCTTCCTCCGTGCGCTCCATGGTCTCCAGTGCCACATACGGCAACTCCGACGACTACATCGGCCTTGCACTGCCAATGGACATCAACAGCATGTTCCAGGTTTATACTACATGGTCCATTTTACTCCTGATATTAACGTCTTTGTTGGGTGATGCAATCACAAAATCAGATCAAATCTTTTTCAGATGTTCTCATGACCACACTACAACTATGACAACTTATTAAACTTATAACTGAAACTTACTTTAATTCCTTTGGTTGCTGTCTAGATTAAAGACATACCGTACTTCCAAAAGAGAACGAGTCCGCCATCAGAGGACAGATCAGCGAAGTTCTTCTCTGAAAATGTGGATGGTGAGGACCTCAGTTGTTTGCATTTCTGATAGCCTTATTTACCCTGTTTTAGTATCTCATTGATGTGTTTGTCTTCAGGTTCCAGCGAAGGTTCTAGACATTCTGTTTTAAGGTCTCAGTTGAGTATTACAGAGCTGATCGCTGTGAGCCAGACGGATCACCAGCAGCTGCTGGGTGCGGAGGAGACCGGCCTACAGGAGCACAGTGATGAGAACTGCCTTTACTGCGCAGGGCTGCACGTGCTCGGCTGCAATTCAGAAACTTCAACCCAAAATCGCCCAGGTAAGATCTCATACTTCAGTTAACAAGAAGTGTTCACCCAACAATAGAATTTCTGTCAGTGTTTACACATTCAAAAACCCATATGACCTTCTTCTGTTGCTTGGACACTTTTTAATACAAAGGTGTAGTTCTTGTGAACTGGGTCTTTAATGGGTCAGTTCACCCAAAAATTATGATTCTCATTTATTTCTCCTCATGTTGTTCAAAACCTGTATATACACTCTTTGCTCTGTGGAACACAAAAGATATTTTGAGAACTGTCACAGTGGTTAAGATCCATGCAGTGGACCTCAATGGGGTAAAATGTTGTTTGGTTCCCAGTGTCCTTCAAAATATCTTCCGCAGTAGAAAGTGTGATACTTAGGTTTGGAATGACATAAGGGTTAGTAAATGAAGAAAGAAATTTCCCCATCCCTTTAAAGCTCTTAACAATGAACCACTTTTTTGATATTTTCCAGTATTCTGTGTCATTTTGGAGCTATGCTACCTTAGTCATCATGAAGTTGCTCATATTGATAAAATGTTTTGACCTAATTGTTTTTTTTTTACTTTAGACTATGGTGATGCACCATACTCGGAATGGTGCAACCAAACCATACACAACCTGGAGGTGATGCCCCAGTCCAAGTTCTCCGGGGTTTCCTGCTGCAGTGATGCTGTTTCTCAGAGCTCTGTTGGCAGCACGCGCAGCACTGAGCTTGTCCTTGGTGAGAAAATCTTTGAAATGGTCAATCCTTGACTGAAAGTGTGTTCATAGTTCACCCAAAAACGAAATTATGTAATCGTTTACTCACCATCTTGTCATTCCAAACCTGTATGACTTTCTTTTTCCGCAGAACACAAAAGAAGATATTTTGAAGAATGTTGGTAACCAAACAGCACTGGCCCCCATTCACTTCTATTGTATGGACACAAAACCAATATAAGTGAATGAAGGCCAGTTAACAACATTCTTCAAAACATCTTCTTTTTTGTTCTGCAGAAGTTAGAAACTCACACAGGTTTGAAAGGACAAGAGAGTGAGTAAATGATGAAGAATTTTTATTTTTGGGTGAACCAAGTAACCAAGGAGGCTTGCAAGAGGCTTATTTTCTCTTTGAACGGCTGCTGTCTGGTCGGAGCTACAGGGCACTGAGCACCAAAACAGTCAGACATAGGAAAAGTTTCTTCTCTCAGGCATTCTTCCTCATGAACGGTTAAATGTTCTTCTACTGTGCAATAAAAACATGTGCAATACACAACTATATATACTGGAAGCTTCTGTCACTAAATCAAATTCCTTGTGTGTCCAAGCACAATTGTCAATAAAGCTTTTTCTGATTCTGGTTTGGATTCGGATCTAGATTCAGATTGTATTTGAGTAGTTTGAGATTTATTTTATATCTGTTTTCCATCTCTCTCAGGAGTTAAAAATATTCCAGAAGATGCTCCAGCCTGCCGTGTTCTTCTGAGGAAGGAGGTGCTTCGGCTGGTTATCAACCTTAGCTCCTCAGTGGGGACCAAAGGGAATGAAACTGGACTCCTCACGTAAGATGATTCTTCTTGACTAAGCAGTTATTTCTTAATCCATTTCTTAACATGCATTGAACTGTAAACATGATGATAGTCATTATTAGCCCACTTGGATTAGGACCACTTGGTTTTGATTTGTGAAATGTAATGTAAAGTGAAATTCTCAAATGTAGGGAAAACTATTAGAAGTTTAATATAAGTATTATGTTTCTTCCATATCTCAAAACTCTTTCCTGGTTTCGTTTCAGAATCAAGGAAAAGTTTCCCTATGCGTTTGATGACATCTGCTTGTATTCTGAAGTTTCTTACCTGCTGGCTCATTGCATGTTTAGACTAGCCTCACGACGCTTCATACAAGAACTCTTCCAGGATGTTCAGTTCATTCCGGTATTGTTATCAAATAGTTTCATGTCAAAACAGTCTGAACAGTTCACTTTTCACAGTTCAGCGCTCATCATTTACTCTTCCCCTTGACATGTACCCCCTTTATGACTTCTCTTCTGCAGAGCACTAAAGAAGATATATTATATATCATATATTAAAATGACTTGGGGACCAATGATTTTTGATAACCAGTATTTTTCAAAATATATTATTTTGTTTTGCAGAAAAAGTCATACAGGTTTAAACAGACAAATGATGAAAAAATTCTCTTTTTGTCTTTAACTGTGTGAACCTGCACAGGTTGCATTATAAGCTCTCCAGAAGCTGCTAAATTGATCAATTATGTATCATTAAAAAAACATATTTCATGGTAAAAGTATAAGAGGCAAGTTCTTAATCACAGATTTACTTTCTAAGTCACAAAAAAAATCATTTTATTTTACACAAATTATAACATGATGAATGTGCATTAATAAGTAATATTATCATTGTTTGGAATATGGGTTAACTGCCTGCTTCCATTTTTTCCATTTGCAGATGTACGAGGAGGCCGAGAGCGTTCTGTCAAAGCCCAAGAAGTCTGCCACTATAGATCCTCCATCAGATCCCTGATTCTCCAGAGGATTCACACTATTATCTTCCTTGATACACCAAGTTGCCAATCCATTTCCCTGCCGGTGCACTTAAACATGGTATAAGAGACATGCGGGATAGATATAGGTGGATTGAGTGAGACAGAGCGGTACGTTTAGAGAACAAACATACCTGAACAAAACACTGCTCAGATGCATTTGCGGTGCATGTTGTAACCAAATAATCCTTTTGTCAGGCAATTATGAACCACAAACCATTCAATGGAAAGTGAAACTGAATTGGAGGAAAATATCGCAAACAAAATTTTAGTTTCTAGGATGTTAACTTGAGTAAATCCTGTTGACCTTATTGTCGTTTTTAAGGGCATGCGATTCGGGTTGCACGTAACTAAAGAATTTTATCCCGAGCCGATATCTTGACACTAAAACATTCCGGTTGTTTCTCTTTCCTGAATTTACTTCTACTAATTCTGGCTGTTAAAGGAATATTAAGAAGTTGCTTTTGCGGCAAGAATGAGCAAACCCTCGGCTTTAGTTCTGATGTGACTGCTCTGCGAGACAATCATCACTAAGTAATAATAATGAGCAACTGCCAGTTTTTATTTTCATTTTGTACCTGATTCATGGAATGACCTCTTCTGCTTATTCGATTCTTATCTTGACGTTGCAGTCACCAAACTCCAAGGAAAATGTGTTTGCACATACTTGATGTTATAGAACCGCAATTTTACAACAGTATGAGTATTGTATGATTGTTTAACTGTGTTAACTGACCTCTGAAACGTCATCCAAAAAATATCTACGTTTGAACCAATAGTAAACAAGATATTTATTTATTTATATGCTTATTTATTGTTTGGTCCAAGCAGCTTCTCTAGGTCCTTCACACTTCATTTCCAGCTCATTAGTCTGGATTAAACCCAGATGTGTTATTTCTGGCAGTCAGTTGAAAATATTTCATAGCATTTCATTTCTGCTATTTAGTTTGTAAGGTTCAGTCTAATGATTTCCAACTAACCCGGTCACCTTATAAAAGTATTTGTTTTTGTGTAGAACAAAAGACAATATTTCACAATGTTTGTGCTATGACACAAGTTATGACATGTTTAGGAGTCTAACTGGCTACCGCCTGTAATTACTATAAAGTATTCACTGTTATGGGTCAATCTGGTTTAAAATTAAATTTGGACAGTACCAAAAATGAAAAATTCCATATTTGTACTTTTAAATTTACTGTAATGAACCATTTTCTATGCAATGTGGCTGTGCATTTTATGTGCATCATGTTATAAAAATAGGACGATCAATTTTTGTTCTGGACTGGGCCATTCGTGACGTTAGAAGGCTTTAATTGTTTTCTCACATGTAGAATTCATGACATTTACCTTTTTTATTTATTATAGAAACTAATTAATCTGACTTTACTTCTGAATTAAGCATCAACTTTAAACCATATTTTTTTATTTTGTGAGAGATTAATTTAGAAGTTTGATATGGCCAGCAATAATGCTAGTAGTTGTAATAATCATTTTTTATATATTGTTCAAATCTATAATGCATGTGCATTACCCCATCAGAGTTTTCCAAGAGTAATGGAATTAAACGTCAGGTGATACTGGCTCATACGATGCTGCTTAAACTAAATATGATGTTTTGGATTTATGTACTGGCTGGTAAAATCTTCGGACATAAAGCCACTAATAAGAAAATATTTTGAAGGGAATCTGTCCCTGATAATGTTCTTCGTTGAACCGAGAGTAAAGCATGTTACTTGTGCGCTCAAGTTTCAGGAATTGGTGATATCCCAGAATGTAAGGTCGTCCTTTGTGGATCTTTTTCCACAGTGTTAAATCATGTTCTTGGTTTGTCTTTAACACACTGGGGGTTATTTGTACCCCTCAGGATGACCGTAAGCCATTGTTTTAAAGGATTTTGTATTGTAATGCTGGTATTAAATGCACTGGTGTTTTTAAACCTTACAAATTATAGTGGCAAAAAGTGCTGAGCAATTGAATTTGTGGACCAAGTTCCAATTATTTTGAAGGGGGTTGTTTTGTCCATCACTATTGATGCTAAGAGTGTAAAGGAAAGGCATATATTTTAAATGTACATTAGTTCAATGAAACTGCACCTTTCCATGATTTTGTTTTCTGTTAGTGCACTCATGATTTTGCAGAGCACTGAAATTTAAGCACCGTGTAATAATGAAATTGCAGAGAAAGATGCAAGTGTTATTTATATTTTTTCCGGAAGGGAAAAACTCAAACTGTTGTACATACTTCTGATGTTTTCTTAATAATGGGCTTTCTTGTATAATTTAATGTGTTTTGAGAATGGGGTGGGTTGGGGTTGATAGTTATGAGCCTTGAGAAACAATCCAATGAAAGGGATGCATCCTCAATAAAAAATTCATTGTATTCACTTGTTTTGTGTTTTCATTTAACATGCAGATGATAAACGTGTGCCGTATGTGAAGTCCCAAAAAGATTGTTGTTATTATGAGTGTTAGAGTGCATATACAAGTCAAAGGTTTGGAAATTATTTATTTAATCTTTTCACAATTAAAGAGTAATAATAAACCCAGTGAAAATATGGAGTACAATTTTAGCTGGGAATTATGTTGTGACTAAAAAAATCTAAAATCAACCAAACTATTATAGCATCTTTAGTATGTGTGTATTATAAAGGCAATTTATATTTGTCTAAAAAAGGTAATTTTAGAAGTTGTGGTAAATATAAATGAATAACGCAGTTTGTAATGTTTAATGTACATTATTATCTCTTGTAGTTTAACTGTTCAGATAGTAGATGACCTCAGGAAAGAAATTTCATGTTAAAGTTAAATACATATCAGATTTAGGATATTTCCCCAAACCGGACATTTCTTAAAGGGATAGTTCACCCCAAAATGAAAACTCTGTCATTAGTTACTCCTTCTCTAGTTGTTCCAAATCTGTATAAATGACTTTTTTTGGTTGAACACAGGAGAGATATTTGGACAAATGCTTGTTACCAAATAGTTCTTGGACCCCATTGACTACCATAGTAGGGAATATATGACAATGGTAATCAAAAGTGCCCCAGAACTGTTTGCTGTCCATTCTTCAAAATATACTTTTTGTGCAGAAAAAATATATATAAAGTAGCCTTTGCCTTGTGGTCAACGGGGTCCTTATTTGCTTATAAGCACTCTTCCAAATATGTTTCTGTGTAATACAGATTTGGAACAACTCGAAGGAGAGTCAATTGTGAAAGATTTTTTTATAATATAAACATGTAATGTATAAATGTAGCTAACTAAAGCCATAGGTTGTTGTCTGTCCTGTTTGGCTATCCTAAATCCGACGTGTATGTGTGGAACGCATCAGTAAAGCCAGATTGCTGTTTTTATTTGATCTCTCGAGGCGTTTTCCAAAGAATATCGCAATTTCCCACAAGCTTCGAGTCAGATCCTCCCACCATCAGCCCTCAGTTTCCTGCTCTTTCACTCCGACATGAGCTTCAGTCCACACGTCAACTTACTGAACTTCAACTACAGGGATTTATATTTTCTACAATTCTGGAGTTCGGGAAAGAGTTTATTCATTTGCCTTCTCGGTGTCCGGTGAATAGGATACTTTTTAATTTAAATGGTTATGCCTGTATTTATTTTAACTGCTTACTTAATGGCGAACGTTTTTATTGGATAAACTTTGTTGTTTGAAGATTTTAATGTAGCATGTATGCAACTGTAATGTATTGATTGCAGGATTCGCAATAAGCGTTTATCCTGTTCGGTATTGAATTGAATAACGTTAGGCTCTAATTATTTTGAAACAATATCCTAAAATAGGTTTAATCTATAAGATCGTTACATCATTAAATATCACTTTACAATGTGTGGTGGTTTGTTTTATGGGAATATGTTGTTAGTGATACTTATTATGGTTGTTGTGGTGTCAGTTGTTAGTAAAACGTTGGCTTCCTGGTGAGATTTTATTTTGAGGTTATGTGGGAATACTAATAAAAACACTAAAAAGTTTAACAGCACCCTGGAGGTCTCTTACATTCTTTCCAACTAAAGAATTATTTTTTTTCCCATGCTTTTTTGATAGCTTCTTCCCTGACTGCATATTTCTCCACAACAGCACAGTTATTTATTTCTCCCCGACCCCATGAGATTTGTTTTTCATGTTTTTTTATTTCAACTTCATGTTAATCTTTCCTAATACAAAAAAATCGCATTTTAGTTAAATAAACATACAAAATCTAATTTTGCCTTAATCACAAATGAGTTGTTGGAAGGCTAAATAAAAAACTGTAATTTTATTTGGAAAGATATTTTTGATGCTATTGACACTTGACAGTGACTGCTTTAACCTGGTTGGAGGCTCTTATTCAGCCATGATTTATTAATTAGATTTATTTTATTTCCTTAGCAGATATAATTGCTGATGGAGACATTGGAAATCCCTAACTGGCATTATAGCTCTGTCATGCCAGTTTGGGTTTTGTGTGTTTTGCTTTTATCTCTGATTCATCAAACAGAGCAGAATGGTGAGTCGTTTGGTGTAAACTCTTAGTTTCACTTTTACTTTAACAAAACTTTGAACAGTAAATTTATAACCAAGATTAAACTCTAAATAATAAACCAGCTAATGTTTAAAATTTTACATTCTAGCCACCTTTGCTTAAGTATGATAAGCTGTTTTAAAAATGTAATGTGTCAACAGGGCATCTACCTCCTGTTAAAAATGTAACACTGCATCCAGAAGAAAATGACAAGGGTACATGGGTGTTGAACGTTGCATGGAGAGATGAGTTTGTTGAAAATGCCGAATCTGAGAAAAGCATTTATGATATAGAAGTACTTCGCACTGAGCAAATGATGAGGGTTCACCATGTAAGTGACTGTTGATATTTTGTTTTTCCATAAGTGCAATGTAAGTAATAATATTTATATAGTCATTGTGCCATGTAAAATGACTTTGTTAGGAGACAATATATGTGAAGGCAGACCCAACAATCCACCATCACTGGAAATGGACATCGCCTCTACCATTGCAGTGCACCTCCCATTCCGTCAGATTGAGACGCCGAGATCAACATCAGACTGGCAACTGGTCAGCATTATACACTTACAAAGGTATATTCATCTGAGCCCACTGCATGCATCATATAAACAGGTTATTCAAAAATGTGTCTATTAAAATTTTTAAAACTTTTAAATGACAGGACAAGATCTAAATGCCTCAAGCGCAGCTGTCTATCCACAAAACGAATATTTCCCGGTTGGGAGCAACATCAGTTTTTGTTGCATCTTGACGGCAGAGAATGTTCCATCGTTCAGTTCCTCTTTGTTTAAAATTCGCATCAGCAACAGGACCGTCATCACAGAACCACTTCAATTTCACAGCACAATCAGACCAAGAATCTTACATTGTGATGATCATAATCGTGTAGGGACCACTGTTTTCATAGGCTGTAAGTATAAACACATCCTGTTCACCTAAAATTATTTTATTTAAAGGATATACTGTACAGCCATAGAAAAAAACTAGATTACTCCTGTTTATATAAGTATTGTGCTGTGTTAAACATGAAAATAGACTTTTTATTTGCAGTATTCAAGATCTGCAAACATTTCATCATGACAAGTTTGTACCGTTGAAATTTGCTGCAAAGACTAGTTTTTCATCAGTAAACAAATGTTCTCAGAATTAAACAAAAAGGACAATTCTACTCAAACACGTACCCAGAATTAATTAACTCAGAAAAACTTTTTTAAAAATTGGAGTGGTCTCTTAGAGTAACAGGAAGAATTTGTTTTAAAGTTGGGTGTCAGTTTGACTTTTATTTGCATGTTTTCCTTGCATATGTAATGGTCCTTCGTCCTTATATGTGCCTGTATTAGACTGCAGACATATATTCATGTTGATCTCAGCATTCTTCAGATTCACTGCCTATGTTTATGAATCGTCTTAAACTGTTCATTCTGATGGCTGCCATAGATCCCCCTGATGACCAGAATCTCACGTGTGTCACACAAGATCTCAGCTCTGTTCAATGTTACTGGGACAGTGGTCGAGAAACTCAACTTCTGGGACGAAAAGGAGAGACTAAGTACACACTTAATGGAAGGTACTCATGTGTTGGGAAATTCATTTGACTGCTTAACATGTGATAAATAGGCCTTCGTGCTAATTGATTTGATTTGTTAGTCTGTGTGTCCAACCTGAAAACAATGAGACCAGTTGGACCCTGACTGCCCAAAATCCACTTGGCGTGAAGATAATCAGTGATACAGCAGACCCCCTACATAGAGGTCGAGATAAATACGTTTCTCATACATTTACTTTATTCATTTAGCAGACGATCTTCCCCAAAAGTGCGAGGGCATTAACAATTTTTCTTTTGCACAGTGTGGTTGAAAAAACCTAAGAACATATTATCCAATGTTAATGAAAGAAATGCCACTCTTCAGTGGAGCTGGGACGAGCAAAAATACAATTCCTTTTCAATGATATGTCAAGTGGAACTCAATGGACACATTTACAATGTTGGTGTCTTTAATTATCTTACTTTAAAATGAATAATCATTTTATGAATAAATACCTAAATACAATGCATTTTGAACTATGCATTTGAAAGTGCTCTTATATAATACCATGTCTTTAATTCTCACAAAGAAAACCTTCATTGGAACGGGACTCAAATCATTTGTCGTTGAAGATCTACAGCCTGTCACTGATTACAGAGCTAAAGTGCATTGTGGGTCTTCAGAGCACTTCTACATGTGGAGTGAATGGAGTGAAATGACCCACTTCAGAACCAAAGAGGACAGTGAGTACAGTATATATTTATTGTTTTTAAAATTGTGATGAATCACTTATATGACAGCGTTTAATAAAAAAGCTATGTGAATACTTATGAAGTGATAATATTTCTTCAGTTCCAGAACCAGTGGATGTTTGGATGCAATATTTAGGAGAAAGTACATATGTTATATGTAAGGTAATAGACACATTAAAGACACATAAAAGCCCTTAAAGCCCACATTTAAAGTCCTTAAGGACACATAAAATCTTAAATATGTCCTTGTTTATTCATTCCTATGTTGTTTCGAAATCATATGACATTTATTCTTATGTTCATGATTCATCGTCATCCTATGGACAAAAACAAGCATTCTAAAAAAAATTCAGTATTCTTATAAAATAATTCCCTGTGTTCCTCTGGGGGTGAAAGTCATATGGGTTTGCAATGACATGACCAAGTAAAGGGAAAGATTTTTGAATGCACTTTGTGTAAAGCCAAACAACTAAACATTCCACTTTTATTTAACTAATTCACCGTATAACTAATATTTTAAAGCATTTAACAAAAAGTCATGGGGTTCTTACGGGCTACGAAGTTACCATCACTGACACTAAAAACAAGACAAGCAGCAACCACGTAGGACCGAATACCAAATGCTACAGTGTCAGCTCTGAAAATGAAACAGGAAATCAAATGATCTCAGTCTCAGCCAAAAACTCAGCTGGTCTGTCTCTGCCTGCCAGCATCATCATCACACGCTATCCTGGTGAGGTCACTAGCACTTTTTCTGTCTAAATGGGTCATTTTTTCAACCCTTTTTATAATCTCACAATATTCTTCACAGGCAGTAGAGTCAATATAAGTCGTATCAATGGCAATAACGGTGGCTTTGATATAGTTTGGTTGGAAAGCTCCAGTTCCACTTGTGGCTATGTTGTTGACTGGGTTCCAACCTACAGTCACGAAAAATGTGCTGTGCAATGGAAGAGGATCCCAGCTGGTCACTCAAACACAAGGATTGAGTCAAGTTAGTTGGAAATAAAGACTATTGGACTATTTAAAATTGCAATGCTCTAAAAATTTTACAATTATTTAACTAATACCTCTATATGTTTATTTCAGAGTTTTTAAAGGAAGGAGTCAGATATAACGTTTCAGTCTACAGCTGCACTGCTGGTGCTCCACAGCTTCTGCAGCGAGGAGAGGGTTATGCTGTAGAGAAAAGTAAGTAACCATTTCAGATTTAACTTGACCTTTTAACTCCACACAGCAACTTAAACCTGCTCGAAATAGTTTCATGTTTCCTTCTGCATTGTCTTATTGTCCATTTTTTATCTTCTATGTTCACAGAGCCATTCGAAAAAGTTGGGAATATCAAAGGTCAGTCGAATGGAAGAAATCTTGTGCTCTCCTGGGAAACATTGCCATTAGACAAGCATGGAGGCTTCCTGCTGGGTTACAAAGTTAAAATTTTCTATTATGATTCCAATACAACTGAGGAACCATCTGAAACAAAAAGTGAGTTCAGTTCCTAACTGACTTTTTCTCTTAAAAGAAGAGTACACATTATAGCTAAACTTTGTGCATTTTTTTATTTTTAGACACTACAGTTCATTTGAAATTAAATCTTGGATCCTACGCTATCAAGGTTTCAGCATTTACATCTGCAGGGGAAGGTGATATTGCCACATTCCACGGAAGAATAGAGGAAGACAGTTTGTGTAAAGATATTTTCATATTGTTATTGGGTTCATTGATTCTTTTTTGTTCAGGGACAGTTTACAATATATGGTAACAGTATTCGTCTAGGTGCAGTTGCCATTGCGGTAAACTATTCTTTGTTGTAAATAATTGTCTTATATTAATAAACATTTATGAATAGCGTTGATTAATATAATTCATACTATGTGACCCTCACATGTGACAATATCTCCATACAGTTCTCGAAATGATTCTGGCCGCAGTTTTGGGTTCCATCATAGCAGCTTTTGCGCTTACCATCATTACATTTGTTTGCTTCAAATCGAGACAGCGGTAAGATTCTCAACTGTTATTTAATACTAGTTTATTATTCAGTTTATGAAATATTTTAAAATATTTTTCTGTAGATTTTTATTAAAATATACTGTTACTCCATTAAATCCGTCAGGTTAAAGAAAAAGTTGTACCCAGATATACCTAAACCAAAACTTTCTGGGCAATGGACTAAAAAGGTCAGTTATAGTGGCTTTTTATGCTTTCATGGTTTGTTATATTTTTCTAACAGGTATAATAAAACTAAACAGCATGAAGAATGGGGTGTCAAAGCTAACACATAAATTAAACACACACACGCACACATTCTTTATAAATCATTTATCTATAGAATCTGTTATTGTACAAGCGAGACAACCACAATAGTGAAACATTTTATGTAACTATAATAAATAGCAACTTAATGATCACGGTTTGACTTCAACACATGTGAATGTAAATGAATGCAGTTGAGATGGTGCCATAGATGCAAAAGTTTCGGACTGCAGCGTTAAATATAATTCAAAATGTAAATCTCTGTATTCTGCTACACCAGGGGTGTCCAAAGTCAGTCCTGGAGGGCCTGTGTCCTGCAAAGTTTAGCTTCAACCCTAATCAAACACACCTGAACAGCTAATCAAGGTCTCACAAAGCAGACTAGAACTTCCAAAAGGTGTGTTGAGCCAAGTTGGAGCTAACCTCTGCAGGACTGTGGCCCTCCGGAACCGACATTGGACACCCCTGTGCCAGATGATTAAGCCAAGTCTAATGCTTGATGTTAAACTTTGGTCTGTTTCTTTTTTGCAGGGGATTATTTGCTCTGAGATGACTGAAAAAGATTTGAATTGTGAAATCCATGAGGTTCACAGTATAGAATGTACTGCACTAGACGTCGAAGATGGCACTCTCCTCATCAGATCTACTTCCATATTACTTCCAGCTAATAGCCTCTACCAGACACTTTCGGAATTCCCAGTTGTTTCGTCCTTTAGTCCTGTAACATCTTTTATCACCTTGGATCCCATTTCATCACAGCCCTTCATTCAAAATCTTATATCAGCTATTGAAAACCCAACATATAATTTTATCTCACAACAATCAGTTCATATGTCCCTTTTATCGGAACCCACACTGGAAATGGACGATTCTTACCTACCGACTCCTAACAATGTTCATAATACTTTTCAGAACAAAGACTCTTAGGATACCAAGACCCATATGTCCTACTCCTAAATAGTGTGTTTGAAAATAATGTAAACTTGATGTGTATATGAAATTTGCCAGTATAAACTTTGCTGTGATTGTTTTGTATAGTATATGATATCTCAACACTATTTTTTTACATACTATGATGAAATAACACTGCGACTAGTAGTGATTTTTACATTTCAATCACATACTATTTCTTTACTTGTATGTTTTGATATGTGCTTTTGACCAAAACTAACTTTCAAGATCATGTTTATCAATACTTTTATACGTAAACCATATTTACTGTATGGAGAAGAATAGCGCAACAGTTCCATCTTGTGGAACAAAGACTACTTCAAAGTTTTGTGTTGTGAAACACGTTCACGGGTTGACAAAGGGCGTTCCTGAATTGAAAGGTCTCCTTTTGAACGATTAGCAGAGGAGCCAATCGTATAGCCGTATTCAAACGAGTTGACCAATGTTACCACATGGGGGCGGGAGTTTTAAATTCCCGGTCAATGAGCCGCTGTTTTTGGTTGTTCGAGTATCGCACCGGTTTGTTGAACATGTATCCGCTAAATTAGCACACACGACATTTTCTGTGTTTTTATTTGTAGGTTTTGCTCGACGTTTTAAATGTAGGTTTTAAACGCACAGCTCGTGGCTGCTTAACGCACATCTACCAATAACGGGTATGTTGCTAGCGTGCTAGTTTTCTGTGGACTAAGATATATTCGCAAATCGTTAACTTGCATATGTGTCATCCTATGTAGTTTCATTTTTTGCTATCTTTGAAAACTTTGACTTCTTTGTTATTCCTGCTTTTGATTTTATTGTGTTATTTTGCAACCAGACATGCCTTGTTTCAGTCATCTGCAAATCTTTAGGTTAGCAAGAGAACATAAGTCAAGCATCAGTTTGTTAGCCTATAAGCTGAGTTTGTTAGTCTGCGATGTATTAACGTTAGATACTGAGTCATGAATAAGTGGGGTTACATTTTTATGTTAAGCTTTAATATAAAGACATTTTAATGAAGTGTATTGAAAAATCAGTGTCATTCTTTGCAATGGTTCATGACCCAAATCCTGCCTGTGTCATTTGTAACCGAGATCTATATGTGTATTTGACTACAACTCGATATGTTATTGTTGCATAAGGCCAGGTCTTCTTAACACATCATGTCTAGTTGAATTAAATGCATGGTTTTGCCTAAATAAACTTTCTTTATGGTTTTGCACAATTATTGTTGCCTATAATAAAGACACATTTCTATTTACTGAATCTGCCTATAATAAAGCCATATCTGTCTTCGGTGTTAACCGCTTTTATTTAGAAATCTATTACATTTGATTAAATAAACAAGCATATCAGCCAGAATGAACTACTGTGGCCATATGTTATTTACCCTTTTGCAATGATTCCCTATAGACTATCAACCTGACTGTGGCCAGCAATGGAGGTTGGCACAGTTGTGCAGGACGACATGAAATTTCGAGGAGCTGAATTTGCTGTCAAGGTCGAGTTGGCCGAGCGCTTGCTGATTGTAGAGATTTCAGATGTTGTGACAGCAGACCAATGGAGAGGAGAGTTTGACCCTGCTTGTAAGTGGTTTTTTACAATGTTTAGTGCTCTTGCTTTGAATGTTATTTTGCTCTAAACTCCCTTTGTGTTTTAGATATTGAAGACTTGACACGAAAAACTGGCAATTTTAAGCAGTTTCCAGTGTTTTGCAGCATGCTGGAGTCTGCGGTCAACAAGGTAGGTCCATAGGGCTTGCAACTCTTATGGGTCACGGAAGCTTGTCAAGTACATGCCTTTAGCCATTTATTGATTAAACAACCAATTTGTTAATGAAATGTTACTAGATGTTAAAGTAATTGTCTTTAAAAGAATCGTGTTAAATGATATTGTTTTTATTGTCTTTTGCAGTCTAGTGAGTCAGTGACCCTTGACCTCCTGACCTATTCAGACCTTGAGCTTCTTCGGAACAGAAAGGCTGGTGTCGTCGGCCGACCTCGTGCTCAGCCACAGTCCCCTGCTCTTAGTGCTAAGCGATACCTCATTCTCATCTACACTGTGGAATTTGACAGGTCTGTGTGCTCTGATCGCTCATTTTCTTTCAATTGCTCTTCAAAGAAAGGCTGTTTTCAAGGAGCTATGTTTTTTTCTGTGTAGGATACACTATCCTCTTCCACTTCCATATCTTGGAAAGCCTGATCCAGCAGAACTGCAGAAGGAGATCAGAGCTCTGAGAGCCGAGCTGAAAGCAATGGGACAGAAAGGAGAACACAAAGTTTCAGACCAAGAGACACGGAGGCTACGTGCTGAGTAAGTTCGTCTGTCTTTATGTGGCATGTTCGGACCAGACATTGACTCTATATAAAAAAAGAACTGTGATTCAAAGTCTGATTAAGCATATTGTGTTGCTGTTGTCTTTAAAGCTAAAAGAATGTCAAACCAAATACTAAGAAATAGTACTTTACTGTTAAAATGGATATTCAGTTAGAAAAATGCAAAATAGGAGCATTTTAATGTTCTTGTGTGTGCAATATTTGGTATGATAACAAAATCTACATTGCACCTTTTGAAATGTTAAATGCCACATGTTTAAACCAGATTGGCCTTGGTAAGAGATGAAAAAGAGGCCTTGGCCAAGGCTCTGGACCGTCTACAGATGGTAGGGGCTGGTTCTACCCCTGGAGTTCGTGGGCTCAGAGAGGCTGTACACAGCTTGGAAGAGCAGCTGCTGAAAGAGAGGGCGAAAAATCAGCGCTCTGCAAGCAAGAGGGCCCAGGAACAGCGCCTCCTGCTAGAACAGGTGTGTACAAGAAGGTGATTTTGTTTGATTTTAAATTGATCTAACCACTGACAATATACTGCATAACCATTTTGTACCATTTATTTGCTAGTTGGAGGAACTCAGGGCATCAGAGCGGGCTCTTCGGATACGTGTTAAAAGTCTAACCACTGAGTTGGCTTTGTTGCGACGTGGGTAAGTTGCCATCTTGTTTTTTGTTTGTGTGTGTGTGTGTGTTTGTGTGTGAGTTTGCAAACCAATTTGATCTTTTTCCTAAATTTGGTAGCCGGGCGACTCCAGTCACGTCTAACCGCAGCGGGCTCAGAAGTGATGGGGAGGTTCATCGGTCTTTATCGAGAGAGCGCAGTCTGACCCGTTTGGGGGTAAGGGCACGCTCAGGTTCAAGGGAGAGGATGGAGGACAGAACCAGGAGGTCAGAGGAGAGAGTTAGGAGAGCAGATTCTTCAGGGTCCCGTAACTGCATCTCAAGACCCTCACCTTCTCCGACAGGTAAAGTGACATTCAGAAAAAGATAGGGTTCCTGGTTTTAAAGTGAATTTGATTTAAGTTATTTTTCCTTGCATAACAGGGTCACAGGCATCTCGGTTCGACCCTACAGCGTACATCCATGACAGGCAACGAAGGCAAAAAGAGTCCGATATAAAAAAGTAAGAATCTTTGACTTTTCTTTTTCTTAGTACATGTTAAGAGCCTTCTGCTTTTTTTGTTGTTGTTTTATCAATATGTTTTTTCCCTACAAGCATCGCCCTCTCTGTGAGCAGAAATATTGTTTACTTTGAAAGGTGCGATTTATTTCTTTGCCATTCGCATAAGTCTGTTTTCCAAGTCATTCATCACTTAAGAATTTAGCACATCACTGCAATACCTTTGTTTAAGATCTGGATGTTTTGGCGAATTTAAAAAGGATGATGTAGATTGATAAGGAAATGAATTATTAATTGGGGTTATTAATAAAGAATTATTAAAGAATTTTTAAATAAGACATTTAAATAACTAATAAGGATTTTAAATAGGAGTCTGATAAGACATGCTGACTGGTAGCATTTTTTTGGAGGCAGCTGGACTTGTGTGTTGTGTACCATCACAGAGTGCATGAGTTTTGCTTTGATTTCCAACAGTCAGAGGAAGATTAGAAGAGACATGTTGGCTTCACCATCTCTGATGGAAAGAGGGCGTTCACGGTCCAGAGAGCCCGTTCCTCAGCTGATGAGACGAGGAAGTGCTGGAAGGGGAAGGAGTGTGTCTGCGGAGAGCAGGAGGAGTCGATGCTCCTCTGACGGATCTGTAGCCGAGTTTGAAGAGCTTGCTAAGCCTCTAAATAGCAGGCAAGTTAATAAAACATTTTACATTTTTTGTGAAATTCACTTGTAATAAGTTAAATTTGTATGTTAATGTGCTGCTGTCACTGTTGTTTTGCAGAGGAAGGAAACTAGGGTTTAATGGTCCAGCTGTGGTGAGTAGGTTGTTCAGGCATAAGGTTTTAATGATGATTTGGAGAAAAACATATGTTATAGCATACATGTTCTTTTTTAGACCAGAGGAAGACACTTAAACAAAAAGCCAATGTGTAGCACTCCTGCACAGCGGATGAGAGCAGCAGGTATTTTATGATGAATTTCATATTTCTGTATGCACATAATATCCAACATTGTTTATGAGAATTATTAATTAAAATGCTTAATGTGTCTTCCAAAGACACATCTATCGACACAGGTGCTGACCTGTCAGAGATAGATGCTCGACTGCAGGCTCTGCAGGACTACATGCGTGACCTTGATACAGGTCACTAGTTCTCCCAATGGATGTCTAGGTATTTTGCACAAGCTAAAACTGTGACTGAATGGACAATCTTACAGCACAATTCAAACACTGTGTACAGATGTTTTTGTAGTCTTTTACTTTATTCAAACAGATAACGCTATTATGCCAATTTTTTTCTTTATCCATAATGTAACGTTTGACTTATAACACGCAGTGACATTGGCTTTGAAAACTGTTGCCATATCAGACTTGAAGTAAACCAGAAGTGTCCAAAAGCATGACCTCAGGATATACTTTTGTTTGTTTGTTTGTTTGTTTTATACATTCCTGTGTACATTTATGAATTAGTGTTTGTTGACTGTTGCCATGTGTATTTTTTTAAATGATTATTGTTTGTTTTGTCTGCTGTAGTTGAATCTCCGTTTTGTGATATTCTGAAAAACAAAGTTTTTATATATAAAATAATTTTGCTCTTCATGCCTTTTCTTGATGACACTTTCAACTTCTGGAATATCTCATAGTCGAGCATAAGTGAATATGATATGCCTGAATTTGATCAATTTATTTAATGATTTGTATTTATGTCGTTTGTTAACTTTTATCATATAATTACTGTAGCAAAGTATGACAGCAAGACTACCAAGATCCGATAAAGTGTTTCTGAAACACAATGTAAATTTGTTTGGATAAAGTTGCCTGCCAACTGCTTAAGAGTGCATGAGTATATAATTATTTTATTTGCAAGTCTGTCTTTTGTACAACAACATTTTTATAATGAAACCAGAAAGACTGTAAAGAAATTAGGTAATACGTAAATTATGATTTTAGATTAACAAATGCCCCGAGGTGGAATTAAAAGCATTACAAGATTTGAGTTGCTTGGCATATTCCAAAACAGGCAAATGAAACCTAAGATTTTCTTACTACATGTAGGGACACTGTCCACCAGCAATTTAAAGCCCTGTCGCTTTAATGAAAAGTGGGCGGGGCCAACACAACGCTGTATAAAAAAGCGCGCAGCACAGAGCAAAGGTTACGCTTTAACGCTATCGTAGAAAGTCTAAGCGGTGTTGTTTATAACGCATTGCGTTCGTTTTTACTCATTTATTCGCGACAAAAAGATTTGGTCACGGCAACTACGAAAGTTACCATAATTGTGGCACAGACCATTATTGTTTTGACTCCGCAAGGTGCGTCGATACCCAGCGTAAGACAGTGAAGCATTTGGGTTGCACTAATCTGGACAAACCCAGCGGCAGTCCCGATGGTTTTATAGCTCGAAAGCGTGATGATAAAAACGCCCCCTACCCCAGCACTCTGCCCGGGTATGGTCGATATACAACACCACAACAACCCCGAGGAACCAGTGGACCAGCTCCCCAGACGTCTGCCTGTGCCTGAACTGGTGGTAACATGTGAGCCCTGTGTAACACAGTGCGGTCAAAGCCCACACGGACACACAACGGGCCCTCATCATCTCGACGAGGAGTCCATCTGTTCGGACAGCGGGCTGAGCGGCTCTCCCGCCTCGTCTCTTGAGCTGCGGAAGCTCTCCAACGCGTCCTCCGCCGGCCTTTCGCCTGCTTCGTCTTTCGAGGAGTGTGAGGAGGATTTGATGGGTTACGGCGAGTGTAATAGACGGACACTGACGCAGGACGGTGGACTGTTTCCAGGTGAAGCTGTCACGGTAAGCATGAAATCCATCAGTGTTGTACACTTTTACGTTATTGTTTGGATCGTGTGCACGGATTTTGCGCACTGATTATAGCACACTTACAAAGGTTTGACGTAACTTCAAAACAGGTACCACATTTATTGTTGCATCACTGTTCATTTGTTTGAATCTGGCCGCGGTGGAGTGATCTCTACTTATAAACACCGTACAAATTCTAATGCTTTACTTTACTTGTACTATTATGAACCATTAGCTGTTTCCTAGTAAAATGTTGGGGCTAATTCCAATAAAATGGGATGGTGTTTTATTGGTTCCCATCAGCCATCTCACCTATAGAACCCAACACGTTACCCACTTACACAGTTCCCATAAAAAAAAACAATTTATATTATAACCACCAAATCCATTACAATTTATGTGATGCTCTCTGTAGATACTGTTTTTTATTCCAGTTCTTCCTGAATGTATTATGCTGCGGACCACAAATATGTTGTTGTTGTTGAGTAACATTCTCATGATGACTGATCAACATTATTGAACTTTTGAGTCATCTTTATAGGGAAGCATTCCTTACGTATTTCTGAACTTGTTTCTCTGATTGTGATTATACTGGTGTACACCAATGGTTATTGAGAAGTAAAGCAAACGCTTTTTATCTTTATGATCCCATAATGACTAAAGTAAACACTGTATATTTCCATTACACATAGCATACAAGAACTTGCTTTTATCGAATCATAAATATAAATATGTTGGGACTATAAATCTGCATGTACAAATCTTCTCAGGCACTTCTGTTGCTGAAGATGTTGAATGGAATAACATTTTGAGAAACTCATCTATTGCTTAACTTGCAAGGCCAACGAATGGATGAACCTCCAGCCCTGTGTGGAGGGACTGTTTCTTCAGTCATTCTTGTCTGACTGGTTTTCCATTGTACACAAGTGAGCATTTTAGAACAGAAAGCAACTAGAACTTGATTTGGGTTTTGCTGAATCATTTACCTCATATAGTTTCACTGTAACATTTTTGTAGTTACATTTTTTTGTAGTTACCCATTGTTACGTTACCACAGATTGTATGGTATGTACCAATGGACATGTAGGTACAAGGCTGTCCCATCACTAAATGTCTTGGGGCTTGGGACAAAATGTTTGTGTGGACCAATAAGTAGGTAAACATTGAACTTTTTCCTGCTTTTCCAACCCCTGAGGAACTCCCTGGTATTCTATAGAGTGGAATGAAAGACTTTCATGACACCGATTTTATCCCATGTCTGCTCAAAGTTTGAGATTAGACACGTAGACGATATAAAAGTCAACACAACAGTCAAGTTAGTTTAGAAGGTGTGGGCGTGAGCTGCAGAAATGTATTGATAAAGGCCTTAAATAGAATAGTCACGAATGTTGACGTCACAAATTAAAGACACGGTTCACCCAAAAATAAAAATCATTTATTATTGTACGCCCTCTTGTTATTCCAAACCTGTATGACTTGCTTCTGCGGAACCCAAAAGATATTTCGTTGAATGTTGGCAACCAAGCAACACTCTTTGACTTCCAATATATAGACACAAAACCACAAAGTCATTTTTCAAATATCATCTTTTGTGTCCCAAAGAAGAAAGTCAGGTTTTAAATGACAAAGAGTGAACAGATGATGACATATTTTTTATTTTTGGGTGAGTAATCTCTCTACCTGCTCCTATATTTTTATCATGAGCAAAATAAGCGCCTTGTTAATGTTTTATTAACTTCCATCGAAGGTTAGCTGGTTCTTAAGCGCAGCCTCTTGGTGTTGCACGACGACTTTTAGTCTTGTCAGAGATTGTCGTCAATGATTTGCCACATAAGGAAAAACTTGACCCACGGTTAATAGAGGAGAGGGAGTTGCCCGTTAAAGTCAGAGGTTGAGAGAATGCACTCAATGGCCTAGTGGGCTTTGTTGTTTGAGAAAACAAAAACAGATGACTCCAACCACCAAGTGATCCTTGTACAGATTCAGTGTGTCTAGTGCAGTTTATCACTTTAACATTTATCTTTTATATCTCCCAGACTGATCCGTGCAAGAAGTCAAAGACTATGGTGAACTGGTCTCCCCCTTCAGTGCCAGTGAGAAAACGCTCGCCTTGGGTGCAGGTGGTTGGCCATGCAGGTTTGTTTATCGCTTTTTTATTATTATGGCAAATTAGCAATTTCACTTTTTTACGTTTTACTATATTTTAGTGGTTCTTTTCCATTTTCATCGGTCTGTTTATGATTAAGAAGGATACTTGTACTTGGAGCATCAACCCTAAAGCAAAGAATTTTTCATTATGTTGGCTAGTGTATTGCATAAAGCTAATGATTTGTTTTATTGCTGTTTGGTAAGTCCCTTTCATGTGACTCAGCACGATTTTGTTTGGCAATAGGAAACTTTCAGACAGACAGTGATGGACGACTGCTGAAGAAGTACTGTGAATGCGAGCAGCTGTGTTTTCTGCAGCTCATGAGCGATCCGCTGCGGCCCTTCGTTCCTGCCTATTACGGCATGACTCAGCGCGACAAGCAGAATTACAACGTCATGGACGACCTGCTTGCTGACTTTGACTATCCCTGCATCATGGACTGCAAAATGGGAAGCCGGTGAGAAACGTCAAGACGTTTGGGAATTTGGGAAAACAAAATACAAAGACAAAATAACTTAGATTTTCATAGCAAACATTTAACACTTTGTAATGTTAACTGATTTTACAGGACATACCTGGAGGAGGAATTGAAGAAGGCAAGGGAATGTCCTCAGCCACGCAAGGACATGTATGAAAAAATGATAGCCGTTGACCCACACGCCCCAACTGCTGAAGAGAAGTCACAACAGGGAGTCCTCAAAACCAGATACATGCAGTGGAGAGAAACTCTGAGCTCAACGGCCACGCTTGGCTTTCGCATTGAGGGTTTTAAGGTAAAAGATGTGAATGTATACATAAGAATATCCTATTAATAAATGACTCAAGCCAATATAGTGATTGATGTTGAATAGTTCGTAGTACTTGACAAGTAAATAATAAAGTTGACAGTAATTGATGGTTGGTTGTGCCAGTTTATTGATGTCTAAATATTGTTTCTGTCTTTAGAAAACAGACGGCTCTTGTAACACCAACTTTAAGAGAACAAAGTACAAAGATGAGGTGGTCCAGGCCCTGGAGGACTTTGTGGACAATAATATGCAAATCTTGGTATGAATTTGTGTTACAGCTATGCTATATTTCTAAAATACAGACTCTTTTGTTGCTAATATAAAATTGCAAAACTAACAAAGAATGTTGCAGTGATTTAAACGCAGTCTCAAAGCTGCCAAATATGAGAGGTATTAAATTGTCATTATTAATGATAATATGATCATAATCAATATGCATATTTTATAGCTCTATATATTGAAAACTAAAATATTTTTCCATTTGTAAATGTTATATAAGCCAGGTAATTTTTTCGTCCCTTCTGTTCAAAGAAAAGCTACCAACAACGGTTAAAGGAACTGCGGATCGTCTTGGAGAATTCAGGTTTCTTCAAAGCACATGAGGTGAGATTCATATGCCTTCTGTTGAATGACGAAATTCCACATCGTTGTTCATCAACAAAGTTCTTATGTTGAAATAAAAACAGGTAATAATCAAAGAGGTTTTTAAAACAGGTGGTGGGCAGCTCCTTATTATTTGTCCATGACCAGACCGGCAAGGCTGGAATCTGGATGATAGATTTTGGAAAGACTGTGCCCATGCCATCTCCTCTCACCCTGGACCATCGCAGCTCATGGGTGGAGGGCAACAGAGAAGATGGGTACCTTTGGGGCCTGGACAATTTTATTGACATTTTGACCAGCATGCTCCCAAAGAAATGAAGGGCATTATGGATATAATCTTCAAAATTGATGTTTCTGCATCTCATTTTGGGAGACCTCATCTGTGACGGAAGGTAGGAGACAAGGTCCAGATAAAATGCACAGAATGACATGAACATAAATAACAAGTCAAAATGAGGATGATCTAAACCTGTGAATAGATCACTACTTTAGACTTGCTGTGTGTTTTATACTGTAAATAGGTTTTATTTAAGATGAAAGCGATGTGCTTTTATGTATCATGGTTTGAGGAGTAAATGATTAACGTAATTTTATAAACATTAGCCATGCACATGAAAATCATTGAAGTCATTTTGACAGGTGTATTGACTTAATAATATTAATGAAAATCTGGATGGTCTTAGTTGTGATAGTTATCGGGTATTTTCCCTACATTTAAGTTCAATTTTGTGACCAAATGATTTGTCAATGTTGAGAATGAACTGTGAATTGAGCGTTTACGCTCTCTACTAATAGCCCAATAATCTGTAGCTGAGTCAAAAGAAATATTCATTTGAAGAACAAACATACCTCATGCACAATTTTTCCTGGGCTGTTTTTATGCTAATATGGATAGCTCCGATACTAATGAAAAATATTGAATGTTTTGAGTTCTGTCTGTGAATTTCCTCAAACACTGTTTGAATTCACACTGCACAGGGAGTTAAACTGATGTTATGCTTCACATTCCAATGTTTTGGGATTTGCATGCAAGCATGACCTGCTCAAGGTACTGTATATAAAAATTGCCATTCTTTAAACTGCTGAACAGCCCGTTGATGGCAAATTAAATGTTGCTGTGGAAATGACACGTTTAACATCAAAATGACATTCAGTTATTGAGCCAGTACTTGCGTGTATAAAAAAGTCGCACAGTTAATTCTCACTGTTTTGATGTTCTGTACTGTATATTAATTGTGGAACTCGTTCTTAATTTCTACCTGACTGGGATCATTATGTTGGGAGCTTTGTCTTATTGGCTTGTTTTGAAGTTCTGGTAACTGGATCGGTGATGATTTGTGCTGCATTTTGTTGTAGAGATAAAACTGACTGTCAGCACAATAAACATGGACATTTTGTTAACATGCAATGTGTTTATTTTTTAATGACATACAGGAATAAGTATCTCAAGGGATTGAGTTGATTCTTACTCTGCACTCTTGCTAACAGTGAAAAATGTGATCTTTCTTATAATAATTATTCTATTGTATTATTTTACTTTTAGAAAAGAATTCATTTGAAGGATTTAATCTTTTGATTTATTGGACAATAGGAATGAAGAATGGCTAGCACTTTACAATAAGGTTCTATTTTGTAATTATTTAGCTAAGATGAACAATAAGCAGTGTAGTTTTTCAGCATTTATTAATCTTTGTTATTTTTAGTTTGTGTGGAATTAAAGGTCTAGTGTATGGAATTAAGCGACATCTAGTGGTGAGGTTGAAAATTGCAACAAATGGCTCACTCAACTCCTCCCCTTCCTCTCCGAAGCACTACAATGGCTGACACAGGACTAAGATGTCATCACCGTTATCGCTTCTTTGCCGAAGAGACATATTTACGAAACGTGCTGTGTAGAGCAGATTGTCCATTTAGGGCTACTGTAGAAACAAGGTCAAACAACATAGTGAATTCCATGTAAGGGGACCCGTGATGTATGTAGATAGAAATTACTTATTCTAAGGTAATCTTAACATGATGGAGATGGTGGTCTAGTGGGTTAAACCACTGAACTGGTAAATCAAAGGTTGCTGGTTCTATCCCAGCAGCCACCACCAGTGTGTCCTTGAGCAAGACACTTTACTCCATGTTGCTCCAGGGGGATTGTCCCTGTAATAAGTGCACTGTAAGTCGCTTTGGATAAAAGTAAATGTATCCAAAAAAATGTAAATGTAAATAACGCTTCATTACTGTAAAACTTTGCTGTAGTTTTTCAGCAAGTTACTGTAGATTTAATTTACAATTTTGTTTTAAACATAAACTTGCCTTCTTCTTGTATTATTATTTTTTTTACTAGAAAACAAGACAAAAATGAGAATGTCATTTTTTTTTTTGCTGTGTTGTTGTGCTAAAGCCAGTAATAAAACCAGTCTCTTCTTGCTCATTTTTTATCTCAAAAGTTTTTTAATCTTGATTAAAGTAAAGTTTAACTCAAATTGAAAAGTACTAATAGGAAAGTAGCATTATGTAGTTATTAAATCTACAGAAAGTTACTTTCAAACCTGCTGCAAAACTACAGCAAAGTCTTTATACACCTCTGAAGACATAGTTATGTATATTATAATGCATTTCTGTCAATAGATCCTACAAAAAAATTACACAAAGCACCTTTAAGAAATGTTAACAGCTACACCTTTTGAAAATAAAAATGTTTAAGTAAAGCTGAAATTTACAAGAACTAGATTGATAAAAGCTGTAGAAGTACGTTCATTGTTAGCTAATGCATTGTGCATCAAATAATGTTTAATCTTTCTTTTTTTAAAATCGAAATCTCAGGCTAATGCTAAAGAATTGTCTGCCACAAACAACAATTTTGGCTAAATTTTATTTTTAAAAATCTAAGGACCAAAATATACTGGGATCTGCATACTTAGTGTTAATGTTATATTTTTTAAGTACTTTCACTTATTGTGAGGCACACAACAGCATTATGTTGCCTGGAGCAAACAAGCACAGCACTAACAACAGCCACCAGACCAGACGACACAATCCCATCCTCTGTTCATTCAGCTGCTGTGAAGCCCACACAGATCCTCCTCTGCTCTCTCTCCGCCTGCTCTGGCGAATTGGAGCTGTCTGTGCCATCATTTGGATCACTCCACAAATGACTTGAACACATCAGGATGAATTCTTAAATTCATCTTGCGTACTGTCTTTTTCATAAGGAGTCCAAGATGTCTGCTTCGTTCTGGGACCTGAATTACTCGATGTCTACGAGTCCTCCAAAGACACCACCTATACACTTTGCCAGGTCTGATTTCAAGTACACCAGCAGTATGAGGTGAGATGTAACCATATTACCAATTATAACTAAACTTTATAACAAAATAACTTTTGTTATCTTTTATCAGTTTTTATGATCAGTCACAATGTAATTCACACATTCAAGACAACCACAACAACTTAGACCGGACTTCAAATGAGCAAGTAGAATACACAAGACTAAACTCCTCAAGAACAAACAACAGTACAGGTCTGAAGGCAAGCTTTGTTTTTCTGTCAGTGATATGACACAAAATGTTGATAAATACTGTACATGACTGCTTTAATCTTCTTTTATTCGAAAGGAGAGTGGCATATGGTCACAGCCACAGGCTCTCTACTTGGCACCGAAAGACGAGGCCAGAGGGAAAGTCTGCAGTCTCGAGGGAACTTATCTTACAACAGCTTGCCAAGAGTGAGTTAGTGTTCTACATATGATTTTTCAGAGAATAACAGCTACTTATGCATATGAAAGGCGATATCTGTGCATCTATGGTATTTAAGTATACTGTATAAAGGACATTTATATTATTGTGACACTGCCTGTGAAAACCCAGCTCAAGTGAATGTTTGTGATTCACTGCTTTCTATATATAATTATATAAAACATTCTGTCAAAATATGATCTTGATATCTTACATTTTTTGACAGAATAAGGCCATGTCAAAGATTGAAATGAATGTTTAGGATGCCAACTTTCAGTATTTTGTGCAAAACAACAAAACGTAATGTCAATAAAACCATTTTCTTCAGTATTAAAAACAAACGAGCATCCCGCATCTTGAAATCTGACATATTATTAATCATTTCAAATACACAAACCTGCATGTATAAACATAGATTATCTCTTTCAGTCGGATTTCACAGTGTCACATTTTTGTCTCATATAGGCACATTTTCTCCAGCCAAATAGAGAATCAAGTGCATTTTCACCCTACACCAAGGACATTTGGTTGGATGCCCAAAACATCGCTGTGTCTCCCAGGAGCAGTCCTAAACTGCACCCACTGACACAACCTGGATTCCACAGTCCAAAAACCCCACGCTCCAAACACTGTGATGCCACACAATCCACAAAAAATGCTTTAAGAGGATCTTCAACAAGCAACATGAAAGAATTCAGTGCTCACACGTTGCCCCTTCCATGCTCCAAGACTGGTCTTCTTAAACTCAGGTAAGCTGTGTAAAAATGGTTCCAGAGGAGCAACAGTGCAAATAATTTTCTACGCTCATGTATATTAATGAACATTTTATTTGATTCCAGGGAATATTTGGAAAAATAAAAGGTTTATTTCAAATTCACTGTAAATATTTTGGGATTGCAAGTATATGTGTATTCTAGTATGAATGGACTCTCAGTATTCTTGTGCCTCACAGTATCTGCACTATTAATACAAAGACCCCTCCTTCCTCTGGGATCCCACGGGGAGGGGTGGGACGTTTATTAAAAAGTAGGACATTCTCATCACTGAGTTGTTCCATGACCAGTTAACTAAAGAAATTTGAACAACACTTTCCAGTCAGTCTGTGTCTGTCACTGATGCTCTGGTTACTAACATTTCTAGAAATGACACAGAAAAAGGATCCTAACAATTGAAAAATGGCATGGATTTTCTGAAATGGAATGAAACATGGGTCTTACTTTGTGTCCGCAGTGTGTATCTTTTTGCAACGTGTGCACTGCTTATGTGTTCATGTGCGTGTGCGTGTCTACATTATTTGTATGTCTATGGTTTTTGTGTTTTGTTTCTGTTAGAAAACCGCAAAAGGTTAAAACGTCTGTGGTAGAAACGCCTCCTCTGATGAGAGCTGTAATATCTCAAACATCACCAAACTCAAATAAACCCAGCAAGAAGGATGTCAGCCAACAGCAAAGAGAGGATCATCACGCCAAGAACGAGGACCAGAGTTTTTCCAATCTACAGGAGCCCAATATTAAACATTTTGGAAATGATCCATTTGTGTGGAGTCGCAGTCAACCATCATCCCCCGGTCGATATCAGGATTTATTGTCTCTCAAGGATCGTCTTTCTATTAACACCCATCTGTTCCCTGAACGCCAGTCTGCAACGCTTAGTGAAAATGCGATTCAGGAGAGATTTAGCATGAGTGTTGACAGTCAGGGTGACCCCGACCAGCCCGAGCCCTGCCAACCTCACGGCAGCTTAAATCTACCAGACCGCCAAAAAGAAATTTCAACACTACATCAAGAACATAGTGATGTTAGAAATGGGTACATAAATGTAAGGTGAGCAGTTGCCAACACTTGAAATATAAATACACATTTTAAATGCTTTCAAATGTTATCGTAAATAATCATCTCTGCGAAATCCATTACTCAGGAATGGCTTTAAGAGTTTGTGTTGCTCTGCTCATTTTTTAGTCAGGTGGCCACGAATTCAAAGAATGTGTTTGGTCAGCCTCGAATTGTGGCATCACTGCGAGTGGCGTGTTCCCCACGGGCCGTTCGCAAGAGCACAGTTGTGGAAGACTTGAAAAAACTCATTGTGATGGATGACACAGAGGACGACCCTCGGGATGATTCAGTATGTGTTCATTTAACACTCTGCAGTAAACAACATGACAGACTAGGACAATAATGTGAAAAAGCTGTTTTGTTTTGCTGAGAATTGGTGGGCAGTGTTGCTATCATGCAGTGTTGTGTTGACTGTCTCTTTCTAGTCACCTCTTCAACAAAAAGAGGCGGAGCTTTGCGTGAGTCCTTTGTCATCCAGTCATTCCCCAGCACTCACACCCAGCCATCTCTCCATGCAAACGCGTCCCACAGGCAAGCATTATTTGTTTCTGTTGTGGAGCATTAAATGAATAGCTTACCAAAAATTTTTATTTAAGTATATATCCTTAAAGCATAAACATGCCTTAAATATTGTGTTGTTTTATATTCTGGCCATGGTATAAATAGTTCATTAGCTAGCATTAAATGGGTAAAGGACATTTACTAGTTGTTTTTATAATTAGAATGCTGGCCAATGCCTGAGCAGGCTGAAACAGACAACTGGGAAAAGGACCAAGACCAGTATTCTGAACTCATGCCCCTGCCAAATACTGCCTGTCATCTTGACTGGGAAAGTCTTGTTCAAGCAGCCCAAGCTTATGAGAGTAAGTAAAGAAGGAAAGGTTCATGATCGAGCACATACACAACACTAACAAATGTATGTATTTCATTGCAATAGATGGACATGATCCATTTGACAACCAGTTTCCAAAATATGTTTTATATTAACTTTTAGCACATATGAGTTGTTTTATAATTTAAAACTAAACTGCTTTGGTGAAATCTTTATACAAATTATTACGAAATCCTAAATGTTTTATTTTTTGCAATATAATGCAGTGATACACTCTAATTTAAACTGTACGGTGATATTTGGGTCCACTGTAAGTTGTATGTGTATTCAAAAACATCCCCAACCAAGAGCAAAAAAGGAATACTTGTCACATTAATGCTGAAGTTACACTTGGTATTTAATGCTAAACTTACATCACAAACTTTTTCTCCATTAATCAATCATTGGAGTTTGGTGTCCTTGCCACAGCAGTGCAGTGTTGGCTTGCTCACCGGGAGACTGCATTTATTTATTAATTAGATATTATTTATTAGAATGATCTTGCTCGTTCTATAAACACCATGCACTGTGCTGTGTTTTACCTTTTCTGTTTTTCCTGTTTGCCCCTGTAAAGCTGCTTTGGAACAATGCACATTGTGTAAAGCGCTATATAAATAAACTTGAATTGAAATACAATATTGAAAACAATATATTTTTGTACAGCACAAAGGATGGCAATCCTTCTGTCAGAAATGAGTCCTCTATCAAGCAGGCCAGAAACACCATCCCAAGGGACTTACAAGTCCCATCATTCCAATGCCCATTACACCAGAGAAGATGCAGAGTAAGCTGATTTTTTCTTTCTTTCTGTTAATCATTGACAAGTGATGCAAGATTGTTGTGCTTCTTTAAGTTAAGAGAAAATTACTGTTATAGCTAATTCTAAATTGCATTACATAATTTCCATGCAATTAATGCACTGGATATTTTTAACAGTGATGTTTTCATTGACTTTCCCGACCAACTGTCTCATCTGGAAGCGATGCTTAAGAGACTGAGCAGTGATCTACTGAAGGTGAGATAAATTTAGCAGTTAAACAATGAGAATGTCCGCTGATAGAGGACAAGCATGCTCATACCATCTGACAGAGGAGGACAAAAAAGGTTAATTATCATGCTGTCCTTCTGTCCTCAGGAGAAGAGGGACAAGGTGGCTCTGCTGGCAGAAGTGCTTAAGCTTCGTATTAGCAACCAGCATCTGAAAGAGGAGTCCCTCTGTGCGGTTGAACAACTACACAAGATCAGCAACATTTTAAATCCTGAGCTGGAGGACTACAAGACTACAAATCCAAATATGTAAACATATGCAGTGTAATTGTGATGTCACAACAAACAAGTTTTAATCAAGATTAAAGAGCATAGCATGTACAAACCGGAACGGGGTTGGCAACTCTGTTAGAAAACAGGTTATATCTATTTTTTTATTGAATAATTAGACTATAAAATGATATAAAACATTATAATAAATATATAAATAAACATAGATACATAGTTAACCATATTCTTGTATTATAAATAATTAAAGTAACTTTTTTTATCAAAAAATGTAACGTCACAATGAAACTTTGGGAAATGTGAATGATGAATGAATGATGAAAAACCGCATTAAAAACACTAAAAATATAAATATGTTCTGTGATAATTACAGTAGAACAATATAAAAACTGTAAAAACACAATACATTTGTAATTGTAGAATGCTGTATAAAACGACAGGATTAATTGTGTCACAAAAATCACAACAGTGATTATTATAAATGAAACATTTAACTACATACAACAAATTTCCCTGAAATGACGTATAGTTTGGGTATAAAAAATCAATAAAACGCATATCAAATGTATGTTTGCATAGCTAAATTAATTGTGAGGGCCGTCGTTTGATACCACAATAAAGGTCTCTGTGAGCCAGTAACCTGTGTAGTGGACTGGGGTCGGCTACCTCCATTTCTGCTCCTGTACTGAAACACGGACATTTCGGTTGTTTTGACAGCTGAACTTCCAAGCTTTCAGGCTAAAAACAAAAAAGAGAGAGGTTTGTTTAATATTACATTACATCAGAGCCTATTAATGATTCGGAGAACATAGAGTATCTACCAGTACAGTCTTTTCTCCTGCTTGGGCATCACATGCCATAGATTGGCTAACTCTTTGGTGACTGTGGTTGAAGGTGTTCCAGGATGGGATCTGTTCCAAAATAATGTCAACACTGTAAGTTAGGATATACTTTCCCTTTTGGAGTTCGGGGTGGGACTATTTTGGGTAAAAATGACACTTTACATTCAACATCGAATAAATATAAAAAGGTCTTATGGTACCTGTATTATGACAGTAAATTAGATCAAATGCACACCTGAGATACACTTTTCTGTTCATCCGGCAGAACATAATAAATCCATTCACACATTTCTTCTTGGAGCTCGGGACTTGGATTTCAACACGCCCTCTTCCTTCAGTTCGTCTTCGAGCATGGGCTTTTCTTTCTTTCTTCAAAGGAACAAATTGTTCTGGGGTTGAGGCTTTATTCCCTTCCTTACTTTCTGAGTACTGACAGCCACTGCCTGCACTCTTCACAAGTAAAATTCAGAAAAGATAACATGAATCGGAGGCTCACTCTATAACAATTTCTCTTTGAATTAAGATACAGTATGGTCCAAAAGTATTTTGCATTTTTCTAATTGAATGAACTTTTATTACATAAATATTTTTCTTTTATTGTATTGTCATAAAAAATGGCTTAAAAGTAGAGTGGATATTTTTGCTTTAGCCTGCACTTGAGCTGGCATGGACTCCAGAGGTTTATACAAACCTGCTGATCTGATGATGTTGTCTCACAATGATCTTTGAATGTTCCAAGCTTGAGCATCTTGTGTGTCTTAGTGGAACAATAACATTTTAGATTTTGGAAGTAGCACAATCACTATCACAAATTTGCTGTTTGCTATAGAAATCTTAATAATGGCTTGTTATGTAATTTCTATTGTTTACCATTGTTCAAATGTTTATATACAGTTTATACTTAGACTTTTGGATCCTACTTTATAATCAGGGAATAAAATATCTCAAAGTTTAGCTTACTGATTCAGTTGCAATTCTGCATGGCAACCTGAGTGTTTTCAAGGTGTTAGATTCCGGGGTGACCCACACGTCCTCAAATAATGCTGTTGTGGTGAAAATATAATGCACGGTCAGCATTACAGCAAAGCTGTCTTGTTTGTGATTTCATACTGTCATTGATATGCACATTTAGATTAAAGCAACTTTCTGTGTTCCTCTGCTATTATGTGAACATTTTTAAAGCCTAATAATCATTTATTATCCTATATTCAGTTCGCAACTAATCTAAATTCATATCTTATTTGTGTTGGCCTTTGAATCTTTACTTTGTAGAGTCTCTCGATCTTCAGGAAGGAACGGATGGTTCAGGCCCTGAGATGGCAATGTGAGCAGAGATGGGCTGAGGATCAGGGTGTCGGCTTTCCGCACAAGTGGGTGCCGAGGCAGCGTTGGTGTTTCCGGTGGCATGGGGCGGATCGACACCCGCTTCTTCCATGCTGCGGGAAAGGCTCCAAGCATGGGGTCTCTTAAAAGGGTCCTTAAAAAAGTCGATTGAAAGATCCCATCAGGAGCCAAAACAGACGGGTTATGTTAAATCATATGATAAACGTCTGAATAAAATTGCTCCAAACAAATAAATGCTTTTCCTACTCTTACTGTAATGCCAATAAAAGAACCATGATGCGTTTACAGTCAAATACACAAACCCTGATGAGGGTGGACTTCCATCCTCATTTCCTTTTTGATCTTCACAAACACTGCAGGGAGATTCATCTTCCACAGAGCTCCCTGATCACAAATATCCAGTTTTCTTTAACTCACAGTAACTTGAATGGCGTAACTATTATTATTTTGCTTCTCAAAAACATGCTTTACCTGTGTTGAAAGAGGTAGTTGTGGAGCTGGAGTCTAGAGATCCTTGCGATGGTTCACTGTCCTCAATAGGCAACATCTTTTTATTTTCTGAATTTTTTTCTGGCTCCTCAGCAGCATTTATGAAAAATGCGTGAAAGTTGCTGTTCTGAGTGTTCCTCTTTTTGTCATTTAGCCATGCTGTTTATAAACGTATTTAGTGCAACTTTAATGACATATCTGAGGAATTTTATGCAGAAAACTTAACACAAGATTTATAATAGAGCATTTGTGTTTTAAAGCATCACCTGTAGTTTTGTTTAGACGACTATAGGTGTGCTTGCGCTTGACTTTAAGGAACTGTGTTGGTGTATTACACTCTGGCATCTCGGTGTCCCACTCGGAATCTAGACCAACATAGAATATAAAAGCTTAGCCTTCAGTTTATATCACATGGATTCTGCTGTTCAAAACAAACGCATCTAAAACAGACCTTTCATACTGATTTCACATAGGCAGTGTTGTGGAAGGTGGCTCTTCAGACTTTAAATGTGACTCTGGAAAAGGTCAAAGCATTGAAACATGTTGATTAGGGTCTTCTGCGCTCACAAATAGTTTCATAGTTTTGTTTAAAAAAGTTTCATACAGTCATGACACTATGTTAGAAAAAAATCAATGATTATAATATTGAAAGATATTCCAAGTTCATGTTTGACAGCTACAGTAAATAAGAATTATACTCTTGATCTGACGTTAAACTTTTGAGATCTTTGCAAAGTTCTTTGTTAATTGATAAACCTTTTGTACTGCGTTTGTAGATCACTTACCTGATTAATTATTCGTTCTCGTTACTTATTGTACAGTTTTCTGTAGACGTGATGATACTGTAATTAAATCTCCAGAAGCGCACAGCTTCTGAGTTGTGATTGGACGAACAGAGCCAATCAGCTTCAGCACCCGCACTGATTGGCTCTCAGTGCGCCTTTCCCCAGTTCACACAGAACTCATGAATTTATTGGTTATGTGGTTACCATGTTGTTGCTTGGCCCTTTCTTGTGAACATTGTATGATTTTCCTAAAATTGAAGTTTAGTATTAATTCATCTATCAGTGCTACGTGTAAGCCAAAGGTAACGTTGTTCAATCGCATACACTTGCCTTGCTGGAGAATTTACACAACCATGAACACTTGACGGGAACGTGATGAATGAAAACTTTATTTGATTGAATTTCTCGCTTTTGTCAGTCGCGTTGGATAAAAAGCGATTGCTAAAAGTAAACGCGCTGGGCTTTGACAAAAAGACATACAGAATCCCACAAAAAGATGAGTTGTTAAAATATAGTTTATTAATTATAACGTGCATGAATGACGACAACCTCATACCGGATTTCCACTGTGTATCTACGGTATGAAATCCAAGATTTTAACTCGAGATCTTCTTCAGAGAGGTTCGCTTGATAGTAACGTTTAGGCGCCTTCGTTTTAAACTGAAGATCCGTGGGGGTGGAGTTGTTTTACCGACAGTTTGAGGACCCAATGGAGTTACGAGGTTGAGTCACAAACTCACGTAAATACTTTTCATTGGTCAAATATCTGCAAAACCTACTGACAGACGTGAAGGATATCCAATCATGCATTTTGAAAAAATAAATAAGACCGCGAATGTATGACGATTGAATGGATTCTTTGATCGATACAGCTCTGTTAACATAACGTTACTCTAACGTTTTCTGAATTTTAATAATGGCATGTTTTAATTAGCAATTTCCTTTTGTATGCAATCATATTTGAAATTCCTTGTTTGTACTTTTAAGGGGCAACATAATAAATATTCACAAATGCCACGTCTGTATGTCACTGCCGAAACTGACTGCATTGAGTGAGGGCAGGTAACGTTATCCCAGTCCGGCGTGGGATGGGGAGCTGCGCACATCCTTCCTTATCCTGCTTGACAAACATCGACTGGATAACCGAAAACACACGATCATTTTTAACCAGCATCGCCAAGATGCAAATCAAGGGCGAATCAGACTGACGTTGGAGATGAAATGTCCTCCAGACTCGCTCCTCTCGTCGTTCAGCACTATGTGCTGTTCGTTTCAAGCGACCGCTTCGGATTTTTTAAGGTGCGACAATCATTCTGGACTTCAGGTAAGTGGCCGTGTTCGAGGACTTAATAATAATTATAATAACAACAGAAACGTAAATTTATGAATGCGTCGTACAGTCAAAATTGGTCCAATCCTTTCATGCCTGAAGTTCAGGATGAGTCTTAGTGCGCAGTTTGTATCGCTATAAAAAAGTAAATGTTGTATTTTGACCTGCATATTCCCTGTTCCTCTACCCTGCAGGCTTTGTTGTCATTTTGGCATCTCTCGGGAACACAACATGAGGAGCATGAAGCTTAAAGCAAGGACCGTCAGACCCTGTGACCAGCCGCAAATGTGCCGAGTGAGATTAATGCTGCTGTGCGTGTGCGTGCTCGTGGCCACGACATTAACCCTTGCGTTATTATTATCTAACCAGCAAACGATAGATTTGGACTTACCTCCCAGACCTCCTGATCTATTCAAAGACAAAGTAAGAAAATATACCGTGATGTAAAATAAAAAAACTAGGCTAATGGAATAAATGGTTATTGTATTGTTTTTAATGGAAACCTTATAGTCTCTTGTGGTAATTGTTACTTTCTATTAGTGGTATGTTATCTGGTAGATGGGAATCAAGGACATATTAAATCCTACTGGAATAAGACCCAGAAGGGCAGACATTTTGCCTTTTATATATTTACATTTACATTTAGCAGACGCTTTGCGACTTACATTGCATTATCCTATATATTTTACATAGGTGTTTGCAATCCCCTGGGATCGAACCCACAACCTACGCAATGCGTATACCACTGAGCTACAGGAAAGCTCATATATGAAAGCTTTTTATGTATAAAAAAAATGTTTTAGTCTTTATATATTATACATTTGTTTTACTAATTCATGATATACAAGGTCATTTGCCTGCATATTTATAAAATGTGTCTACTGCTGTAATTTAACCTTAGTTCAGTCACCAGCCAGGTAAACCCACAGTGTCTCAGGTGAAGCGTCTCGTGTCCCAGGTGAGGTGGGGTAGACTGTGGTACTCTCTTCTGCGGCCCCTTCTTATTGAGCGACAACCAGGAAGTCGTGGGAGCCGGCTTTTCCGAAAAGTGAGATATTTAAAAACGATTTTAAAGCATCAGCCTTATTTTTATTGAAAGTAAATATCAGCTAAACATGTTCTAATGTGATTTCCTGTGATCCTAGCACATCTTTTCTCAGCTGGATTCATTGTCCGCAGGCTGGTCTGTAGAAGTTGATTCCTTCATCGGCGTGACGCCTCGTGGCCCTGTCAGTTTCTCTAATGTTCTGGCTGTGTTAGACCCAACAGCTCCTCGCAGATTGTTGTTGGCGTGCCACTGCGACTCAAAGTCCATACCTACAGATCCAGGCGACCCACAGAAGGTGTTTGTGGGTGCGAGTGATTCAGCTGTACCCTGTGCTATGATGCTGGAGCTTGTCACGGCTTTGGACCCACACCTCAAATTTCAAAAGCAGATGGTGAGCTGGCAGAAACAGGTTGTGATAAGACTGGAGGAAGTCTGAGAACATACATTAAAATGAAACATATTTATTTCAGATGAACACTGCCCAGCTTTATATGGGTCATTTAATAAAAAATGAACCAGCTATTAAATCTAAAACATGTCCTGAGACAAACTGTGCAATGCTGTATGTCTCTGAGGAGGTCACTCTGTACAGGTAGTGAATAGCTGCAGTGTTGTAATGTAGAATATATGGTCAGTTCTCCTGTTTTACTTGAAAAGAGCCAGAAGTTACAAAAGTTATTTGCTCAGGGCTATAACATCTTAATTCTTTATAAACAGAATCTCAGATTGTTTTCTCTGTCAAGATGTCTCGGGTGACCTTGCAGTTGGTCTTTTTTGATGGAGGAGAAGCTTTTGAGCAGTGGACTGCAACAGACTCACTATATGGTTCGCGCCACCTTGCAGATCAGATGTCCCGCATTCCTCACCCTCAAGGTTCTGAACACACTACGTTGCTGAATGCTGTGGTGAGATAGGACGATTGTGTGTGTGTGTATGTTGCACTTATACACACATAAATCTATGAATTCTTCTATACATTGGACTTACATGTTGTAACTTCAATGTGCAGGATCTCCTTGTTCTTTTGGACCTTATTGGTGCCCCAGAACCCTTGTTTGTGAATCATTTTGAGAACACGGCTCGCTGGTTTGACCGCCTTATCGCTGCAGGTAGCACTGATTTAACTTTCCATTAAAACTAGTACTGGTTAATCATTAATGGCTTAAAAGCGCTGTACAACTATGTTTGACTTTGCAAAAGTTTTTAACTATCGACTATCTTTTTATGCACATCTTGTGCTTCTACCCTCCACTTGGACCATCTTATTATATTTCACATTCTGTGCTAAGAGAAGAAACTTCACAGTTTGGGCCTCCTGTCCTCCCATCCCAATGAGCAGAGCTATTTCAGGAAGGATGTAAACATGGGGCTGGTGGAAGACGATCATGTTCCTTTCCTTCAGAGAGGTAAGGCATAGCATCCATGTAGGATTCTTCCCAAATGTAGTGCACTATTGTTTTCTTATTGTATAAAATACTGTTCAATTTTCTTCAACATTGAATGTCATTGCAAGACATTGATTAGATGTACGTTGCCTCTTGTTGTTGTTTTTACCACAGGAGTTCCAGTACTGCACATGATCGCTACACCTTTCCCTTCTTTCATGCACACAATGGAAGACACGGCGGACAAGATTCACAGTCACACTGTGGAGAATCTTACCAAAATCCTTGTGGTCTTTCTCGCGGAATATCTTAAGCTCTAGGATGCTATAACATTACAGCCCTCCATATGCATAATGGATGATCTTATGCCTCAGCTTCCCTGCTTTTGGATATCTGATATATGTGACTATTCTGAGGAATGTATTGTATGCACACTGTACTGTATTGTACAGTATTGTACTGCCGTCCTATAACCTGACATGTGCTTTGGATTTTCCGTCATGTTAGTCAATCAGTACTATGCCTTCAGGGTAGATTTGCTATCTATTATTGCACTGTATAACAACTTTAACAAAATAATATAATCTGTGCCAAAACAAGAGGTTTACAGAAGTGTGCTTCTCTATTCAATAATTGCGCAATAAAATCAATAGAATGCAATGTAGATGTTTAGAGCTCAGGAATGAATGTAAACTGATCTTACACTATGCACTTAAAATGAAGTTTATGATGCTCTACGAACTTGAATCTACTTCATTTATACTGCATTAAATCATGCAATATTTTTCTCAAACAGTTGGGCCATAGCAATCTGTAATCTTAAATAGCTAAATGTGAAACCACATATAATTCTATAATGTTGTCATGTAAATATTTTGCACTTGCAGATCGAGTTTCAACAGAGTTGTGTACCTTGACATTATAATCTATGCCTAAATAAAGAATAAACTGTGAAGACCATCCATACCTTGGTGTAGTGAAATCCGTATACACCCTGGCCACTAGGTGGCAGTGTATTTTCTACTTACCGCAATTCTCAACGTCATGGCGCTATTGAGGAAACGTAAGGTCAGATCTACATTTTCAGTGTTGTTTCAGCTATGCTCTCATTTTCTGAAGGTTTTATAACTTAGCAATTAAAAACAGCAGTCACAGCATGTGTGTTTTACCAGTAACCAATGAAGTCGAGTTGTGTAACTAACTGACAAGGTAAAGCATTTCCTGTCTGTTTATGTGCTGTTTGAGTTATCACCTTTGATTATACAACAGGACTAACGTTAGATAAGGTTTGTGTTAAATAAGATCTGTAAAGTGTATGTTTTGGTGCTTTTCAACATTTGTAATCACATTTTTCGGAATTTAAAGTCATTAAATAGCTCACTTAATTTTCCAACACTGTATTGACCATACTGTTTAAACATTGCAGGCTGAATACGTCATCGTCAATCTGCCTTGACAGTCCGCGTACTGTCCGACCACTTTCTTGCTGTGTTTTTAGCATCCCACACACAATGATGCGGCACAGTAAGCTACAGAAACAGATCCTGTCCCTTTATCGTCAGTTTCTACGTGCTGCACAGGACAAGCCAGGTTTTATTCCCAGAATACGCGATGAATTTCACGCCAACGCTCAAATCAAGAAGACTGATGTCATGCACATTGAGTATCTGTATCGTCGAGCACAACGTCAGCTTGAACTGCTTCAAGATGTAAACACTAAACAACTTGGATCTTTCAGGAAGTCTGAAAAAGAAAGTTGAACAAGCAATCTATGATGGCCATATAATAAAATATTTGATGAATTGCTACTTGAATCAGAAGTGCACAGATACTAACTGTAGAAATAAATGACCGGCGAGACTAAACAAACAAGCAACTTTAAAAAATTGTTTTATTATAGAAACTGAAGAAAGTCAGAATGGACATGTATTGTATTGTATTGTATTGTAGTATTTAACTGCTCAAATAAACAGATTGTTTGCTGCCATATTAATATTTGTACTATTTTCTGTAATTGTTTGTTTGTAAATATGTGTTTGTAGGAGCGTGTCATTAAAACGACGTTAGATTTTGTGGCGCATGTCTTATTCAGCATCAGCATACAGTTCAGAACAACACTTGCTTGTAACTTTTGCCTGTGACAATACATGCATGATGAAATAATAATGTAAATAAAGGTGATAAGGCACGTTAAAGTCAGTCTTTACGATTGTGCTTTACATCCCATGCAGAAACAACTATTAACTGGACACGTCCAAAAGAGGGCGCTATAACGTTAGCTGAGTAAAAACATACGAGAACACACAGGAAGAAGAAATTGTAAACAGGAAGGTCGTGCTAGTAGTGTTACAAAAGTAACAAACGACACATTTAGATAGAAATATTAATGTTTATTGATCATAGACATTGGCTAGTCTCTTAGAATAGAAATACGTATTAAATTTCAACGACAGTATGGCGGAATCAAAGGGGTTATTCGATTTGGTCGACGCCCAGTTAATTCAGCAGGTTGGTGAAACGTAAATCTGGTCAAATGCAACTTTAGATTCATCTAAAATCATTTGCGACCGCTTTATTTTATTGTCTTGTCCTAATTTTTGTGAAACTCTGAAGTTTACGTAATTTGATTAAATATAATGAAATACATTTTCAATTAATAATCAAGTATTTTTTATCTAAACGTTTAAATAACGGACAGTGTGATCATCTGTTTGCATTTCTTTCAGCTGGCTCTGCTGGGCTGGTTGAAGACTGATAGTGATCAGTGTAAAGAACTGCTCACTGCGGTCACAGGGATGCAGGTGGCTCGTGAAGTTCTGGACAGGCTGTCTGGACAAAAACAAATAAATGCTTACAAGGTAAGATGCATCTATGCTATCTTGATGTCCTTTGTATGTAGAGAGCTTTCTTAAAATCATTACAGAAGAGTACTGTGGCTATACAGACCCTATGGTATACTTACCACTCTAAAGGTAAAAACCTATGTTAACTTTCACCTGCAACGTTCTGCTTCCGACAGACGGAGTGCATCCAGACCATTGCTGACTTTATCAAGAGGAATCCCAGGGCTTCCCAGCGGGAGTTAAATGCAGAGGTTGAGAAGAATGTGCTGCTCTTTGCCGCTAGGGTGCAAGCCCTGGATTCTAGCCTTTGAACATCTTATTTTAGCAGTGCCCTTGACTGTCCTTAGGCAACCAAATATTTCTACTTCTGTCTTTCTCACTTACTCTTTTTTTGATGTTTGCTCAAATATTTATATGCTTTATTGGTTGGTTATACTGTATGGCCAAAGTAATGGGCATTAAAAAAACGCAGAAGGTCTGCATTCGGTAAAAATTTGCTTATAAAATATTTCACTTTCACATTTTATGTGTCTGTACATTTATCCCTTACTTGAACTACAGGTATGCTTGCATAATCATGTGCGAAACGTGTAACATCTTTTTTCTCTCCCCAACGTTTTTCTGTTTTGTATAGGCTATATATACTTAAAACATGTTTCTCTGCACTGTGACATCCATCCGTCTTTTCCTCTATACCTGAGAGCCTACACAGCTATTTTTTGGGCTGAGGTTTGGAACAAGTTCTCACGTTTCAAATGTGTGATTTTCAGAAAATGAATATGCTGAATAGCTCTGGTTTGTTTTTATATGATTTTTATATGTATTATTGTTATATACAGCTGTGGTTTGTATTATTATTAATCACTTACAAATAACTTGTGTTAATGTGCATATTAGTTGACAACAAGAGTTTTTATTTAATTACAAGATTTTTCAATATAAACGTGATTGTGAATGTCAAACCTTTGAAAATAAACCTCTTACTGATATCTTATTTTTGTGTTTGTGTTATGCCACGGTAAGAATTACCTAATTGTGCGTCATACATGTAGCTGAGCCCTAACAATGACTTATTCATAACCAGAACACATCTTCAGAATCTACTGTTAACTTTCTTATCCTTGTGGCAAAATTACATGTATTTTCATTGGATCTTTCATGTACTTTGATTATTAATTGTTTTCTGTATTATTTATTTATTTTATTATTATTATTCGTCTACTTCATCTTTTCTTCTATATGTTCAGATGACTTTGAATATATTTTTGGTATATTTTTTATAGTGTATGCAAAGTTGTATTTCATTATTGTAATCTCTGAATTGGTTAAAAAAAATACTTATTCATTCACACCAGCGTGAAGGTCAATATTGAGAGGGCTGATTTAACACATAGACAACAAAGAAAGACAAAGACACGGGTCAGGTGGATGAAGTGAAAGGGGGAGTGGGAAAATTAGAGGAAGGAGACTCCATAATGAGCTTAGCATTCATCAAACGGCACCTGTTGAATTGCATTATGCAGATCACACGTCTCAGATCTCCTGATGACTTTAAAGACAATGTAGCACACTTGCATAAACCTGTGATTTTGGCATAATGTCAACGCCAGACGTAACTCTGGGTTTCTTCCCTTTTGGAGAGACAGGTGCCAAAACACTTGTCTTCTAAATGAAGAAATACTTTTTGAATAATAATATTACCTCAAACTCTTTTGATACAGCGCTTGTGTGTCCCAACTGCACCTGGGCACTTACAGGCAAGTACTTTAATGATGGGGGGATACAGTATTGTGAGCTGGCAACCAAGATGAAAGGCAAGGGTGGGCTGGTCATAGAGAACAAAGCAATAGTCTCCATCTAAGCGCATCTCACAGTAGAGAGAGATAGAGTACCATGCTATATTTTTGTCTGACAACATCAAACAAGGCAATATTTTAATGTCAGTAAAGCAATAGACGAATGGTGGTCTGTCAGCCGTTTAAGGATTTTAAATTGTACTTGTTGAATGTCTTTGAAGTTGCATTCTGAGGGGGATTATTGTAATATCTGTGAGTGTTAAGGCATTTACATCCCGTTACAAAAATGACCGAGGTAGTTTCCGCTATAGCATTGCTTCAGTTACTGTAAAGTCGTGTAGAAACAATTTATGCATTTCAAACCTGAGAGTTAAAGATGTCAAATCTAATTGCAAAAGAAAATATGTTTCTTTATCATTATTATTATTATCTCAAAGATTCACAGTTGCGAAACTCGTTCAGACATGCAGCTCGCGCTATATATAGATCAGACTCTGCTTTTTGTAAGAAGTTGTTGATTGTTGAGTGCATCAATGTAAATAAATGTAAATTAAGTCCACCTTCTCGTGTCTCTGACGTTTTGTAAGATTACTTATGAAATCTTTGCAAATGGACCCGGACTGCATTTTAGGGCTTAAACTCGTTCAGATTCCCCAAATTGCCGTCTAGATAGGCAGCTCACTTCAATCTCTCTCTCTCTCTCTCTCTCTCTCTCTCTCTCTCCTCTCTCACGCTCTCTTCTTGACACCATAGCTCTGCTGTATCATTCAATCACGCACTGCCACCGAGGATTGTCTCTTGTTACGAATAAAATACGCTGTAACTTTTATTAAACGTTTTCGCTTTCTCGAAACATTAGGACATTGTTTGGTGGATATGCCAATATCAGCTGTGCTCTTCATAAAATATTAAAGAAAAAAAATCAGGTAGGCAACACTTTATCTATCTACTTTTAAAGTTTATATAAGCGAGTCATTAATGATCAGATCTTGAATTTGCTTAGGATTGGTTTTTTTTTATAACCATCTAGAAATCCATGTTAATTGTAATAGAGCTCAACCTCTCAACCAACTCACGACCGTTGCTGACATATTTTCTTCTTCTAATTTTTACATTTAAAGCTACACACGTACATCCTACAGAAATAAAACAGTGACATATTCTTTATAATCTTGCTCGATCCACTGTATTTTGACATCAGGGTCTTTGGGTGAAGAACAATACAATTCAGATGTTTGTTTTCGCCCCTTAACTAAAGTATTATTTTTATTTGCAGACAGATTTGGATTAAAGATGATTCTACTTGAAGACCACAAGCCTATTACTCACTCTTGGTGTGTAACCTGCGATAGCTGGACAGAGTCCTTGGAAAAGATAAAAATCTTGCGCTTGCCTGCCTACTGTTACCTGCTACCCCAAAAGGTGCATCTTGATGTCTTATTTCCCAGACTGTGTGTCGTTTTACCAGATAACCTTTCTTTTTACGACCATTTATGTACCGACACTACTGAAGTAAATTGCGTAGTTATGAATCACAACGGACAGAAATAAACCCATCTGCAAAATATTTTTCCTCAGTGCAGTCATGTACTCTAATGAACTGTAGCAGCAATACAGTTTTCATGTGACTGGATACCTGTTCTAGACTCCACTAGGGTGTATTTATGTGCGTTTGTGTTCTGAATGAGTGTATATGTGTCTCTGTGCATGTTCACTTGTCCTGTCAATTCCTGCTGGTTATCAAGTCATGCCACGTGGAAGAGATGTCGGCAAACACTGTTGCCTCCCACTGCAACTAAAAGAGGACAATGCCCGTTTTGGCTTGTTGGCAGCTTTCATCTTGCTCTACCTGCTGTGTGGGGCGGTCGTGTTCTCCGCTCTGGAGCATCCCTCTGAGCTGCAGGCCCATAAGCAGTGGGAGGAACAGCTGGCCAACTTCACAGAGCAAAACAGCATCAACCTGAACTCGCTAAAGGACCTTCTAAGACAATATGAGGAAGCATTCGTGGCTGGTATCCGCATAGACAAACTTAGGCCTAGATGGGATTTTTCTGGGGCATTTTATTTTGTCGGCACTGTGATTTCTACGATTGGTGAGTTCTGGGAAAATTTAAGGTCTTTGCATTGTTCTGTCATCATCTACTCACCCTCTTGTCATTTTAAACCTGTATGACTTTCTTCAGTAGAAAACACATAAAATGTATTTTGAAAAACGTAGGTGCTCGAACAATGGTCGTACTCATTGACATGCATTGTTTTTTTTGATGGGTAACGCCGTTGTTCGGTTATCAACATTCTTCTTTCATTCAACCAACAGTCTTCATTGTATTAGCTGAAAATAATAACTTAAAAACATGAAATGAGTCTTATTTCTCTCCAGGCTTTGGCATGACCACTCCCGTCACCATTGCGGGAAAGATCTTTCTAATATTCTACGGACTCCTCGGTTGTGCAGCAACAATCCTCTTCTTCAACCTCTTCCTGGAGCGCATCATCACGATGCTGGCCTACATCATGCGCTGGTGTCACGAGCGCCAACTGCGCCGCTCTGGCGTGGGAGGAGTGGACTCCAGGAGTGAGGATGACAGTCTGGAGGGTTGGAAACCATCGGTCTACTATGTAATGCTCATTCTGGGCATAGCTGCCCTGTTGATCGCCTGCAGCGCTTCCGCTCTCTACTCCGCCATGGAAGACTGGGACTACTTTGAATCCTTGTACTTCTGCTTCGTGGCCTTCAGCACCATTGGGTTCGGAGATCTTGTGAGCAGCCAGAGGGAAAGCTATAAAGCTCAGGAGGCCTACCGGATCGGCAACTGCCTCTTCATCCTCATGGGTGTGTGTTGTATCTATTCCCTATTTAATGTTATTTCCATCATCATCAAGCAGACGCTTAACTGGATCTTGGCGAAACTGGACCGCAGCAGGTCCCGATGTACATGCCGCGGTCGGCCGTACAGGAGGCGGGGTCGGGCCTGCTGTTGCTGCTGCTTCCCGCGTCTTCCCAACCAGCGAAACAATCACCACCCACCACCCGGCAATTCTCGGCTGAGGGGGCAAAAACGCAATGCCGTGCACCCGCCCCGCGACCGAAACGGCGGGAAAACGCTTCACTAATGCATCAGTGGAAACAGTTTGTGATAGTGAGACGGATCCTGGCCTAGGACCAGATGGAGGTTATCAGACAGGGCGCAGACTGTCTGGAGAAATGATCTCCGTCAATGACTTTATGGCCAACAAGGTTTCTCTGGCCATTCTACAGAAGCAGCTCTCAGAAACCGCTCACGGTAATCCAAGACAAAGCCACGTTCGCCAGAACGGCTTTTCAGGTGGAGTGGGCGCCTTTGCTATCATGAATAATCGCCTACAGGAGACGAGTGTTGACAGGTAGCTCGCTTATACAAAGACGGTGATATTGTACATTATTTATATGTGAAGATAATCATTTTTTTATGATTGATTATTGCACACAATTAAAGATGAAAATTGTAAATGAATGCACTCGGTATATCATTTTGACTAACCTGTAGTGCTCGTATTATGAGACTTTAGCCAGGTTTTCATAGGCAGGGTCACTTATACAGGACAGAACAAATCAGATCAAATTAAAATAGCAACTTTTTTTCCATGTCGTGTTAGGATGATGCTAAGCATTCATCAATGGCTTCATTCTTACAAGGAGACCTCTCTCAATTTTTTGCATCATTATAAACAGACCACAGGATTTTAATAGTGACATCGCTTCTCGAAGTCACTTTGATGCTGAAGTGATTGGCCGGTGTGGTGAGCAATCACACTGTGCCTCAAAAGAGATCCTTCAGCAGCTCTTCACAAAAACAGACTGATTTTCAAGAGGAGGGCAGATGTATCCACATCACTTAGAGAAAGACAGTCCCGGGTGAAAAAATAACAAGTGTCAAATCGAAAGGAGATGGTCAGTATTTTTCATTGCATAATGGTTTCTATCACACTGCTGTTGATTGTCCTAAGGAGCAAATAATTTAAAACGAACACAAATATGTGCAAATAGGCTTTTAGCAAAAGTGACATATTTAAAGGGACCGACAATTAACACAAAGCATGACTTGAGTCTACAGTAATAATCACACAACGTATGTATAGATAGATTGTATAGATTCTGTAGATACTGTACTGTATATTGTACACACAAATTTAACTTGTTGAATATTTATTTTGCTATTTAATATTTGTGTTTTAAACGTAATAGCTACTATTAATGTGTTATTTATTCTGCTATTGAACTGAGTGTGCCACAAAAGCTTCACACAGATTGAAACCAGTGGATTTCATGTCTCTTACGTGTGTTCATGCAGAGTTGTCATTATACACTTCCTCTGAAAGCTTGTTGTCATTGTTGGGTGACGCACAAACGTTGTGCTTGCTTGCAGATGTCAGTAATTATGCTGCGTTCGTGACAACTCGGATTTGGAATATTTCCCATCTTAAACCCGGAAATAACGTTCTCGATTGCAAATGGCTCTTGATCTCCCTAAGTTGTTTCCGGTTTGAAGGTGGTAAATATTCAAAATACGAGTTGTCTACTGGCAGGACGGACTGCAAATTAGAGGGGTGATAAATTGGGCGTGTCTTTTTGCCGCCCCCCAGAGGATGATGCTGGTATTGCACACAAACGGCTGGTGGTTTATTTAAATCTGAGCCAGTGGTTCACAGACTCTTTCGTTATAATGCCCCATTTGTATTGGTTGTATCGTTTTGCGCCCCCCAAATAAAGACTTACGATCCTGAACATAGGATTTTAATTATACCAAAAACATTTATTTATACAATTCTGGAACATCAGGTATTTTGGTTGTTGGTCTTATTTTTTTTGATGATCGATTATACAAAATCCATCATACATATCTATATTTCATTAAATGCCTCAAAACTGTGCCCCGTTTGATCCAGTTTGGGCTCCCCATAGGGGTTCACGGCCCCTAGTTTGAGGACCACTGATCTAAGCTGCACACAACATGTATGACTGGCACTGCAGTTACCATACGTCTCTCTATGTAGCAGGACAAGCATTGAAATAAACAGAAACCGTACGAATTGCCTGGTCTGTTTATTATCATCTTTATTACTCAACTTTTGACCTTTATGATAGCACAAATATCGCCACTGTACAATATCTGCAAAATGTGCAAGAAGGTTACACAACATGATACAGCAAAGCATCAGTTCATTTGATAGTCATAAGGAAGTATCTTAGTAATATTAACACTGTTTATATGTTGTTGACATAATTTCAAAGAGGTCAGTAAGGCAACACAGTACAGTACATTACAGTAAAGACCATGCAAACAGATTAGAGAAAATGACTGGATACAACAATTGAACAATAGGAAAAGTTGAGCTCCATGTTGTGTACATGTATATTTAAAAAAAATAACTAAATTTATCTCTTAAATTTCTTGGCATATTTGTGACTTTTATATGTTAACTCATTACTTAGATGTGCAAGACAACTAAAAAAAGTTGGCTTGATGCTAATTTATGGTTCACTAAAGCCCAGAGGCTGTCAATAAATATGGTCGTCTTTTGTGATCAGTTTTTAAAAAAGGAAACCAACATCATATCATTTTCAAGACTGCAAAGAACCTCAGAAAATGGTTTCCACCTGTTCAACAAATTTCCTGAGTTGTTTTCTTTAAAGACGGATTTAAAACGTTTAGTAAGGAAAATACTGTAAGCATCACAATCTAAAGAGAGTCAAATGGCTATAGAGTAAGTATTGTGGTTGATTTTGGCACAACGTTGCTTTTTGTCTGTTTTGTTATTAAGAAAACATACAAAAAGAAGAAAGTAAAATGTGTTTATGTTCATTGCTGTCCAAAATATAAACATGGTCAATGATATTTCATCTCCATTTAAAATCTTACAGAAGATGGTTTTTAATTGGCACCTGTAGGACTGAACTCCTGTAAAGATATAAACAACTCATATTAAAAATAGTTGTACATTAACACAGCAGTGTATTGATCTGCAAATTAGAAATACAAAATTGTTAGAATTTACTACACCTACAGTGCTGCCAAAACGTAATGTAAAATGTAACTGCATCTTTCACTTTGCATTTAAGAACTTAGTTTCATACCTGTGCTAGTCCAGAGCGTCGTGCTTCTTTCTGCTGATAGTAGGCTGAGATGATACAGTTCCGTCTGCAAATGTTAAAAGATGACAATTGAACCAGTAAGTTCTCTGAAATAAAGTCATCACACTTATACATCAAAGAAAAAGTGTCTGTTCTCAGTGCATCTTGAATCAAGAACATCTTAATGTGAGGATTTTCTAATTTGTTATTTATTACCATATGTATTTCATCCGTGTCATTTTAAAACTCAGAGCTAGTTATTTTTCTCTGTGTCCAAGGTTGTTGAAGCACATTTACAAATTTAGAAACCTACAAAATAAATTATTTGACAAAAGATTTCACAGCCATTCAATATACTCACTTGCTCTGAAGTCCGCCCCCTGGTGGTAGTCCTGGTATCACTGTTGAAGCCAGAACTGTCAGAACTGACAGGAGATCAGGCTCATCACATCTTGCACTCAGCTCTTCAAATATCTCTGCCGAAGAACATATTTGCGAAAAGACTTAATTTCCAAGCAGGCTTTTAAATGTCAGACATTGAGGTGATTGCCCTCTGTGACAAAACAGCCATACAAAGATTAAGAGTTGTTCATATGTAATGAAATGAACCAAAACTTAATCTGATGGTTTACCAGCTACTTTAGACTCCAGAAAGTCCTCCAGCTCAGCTTCTTTATGTAATGCTTCGGGTGACAGCTGGGGGGCGCCGGGGAAACAGACTAGAATGATGCTGATGTTATCAAGGCTCCCCTGTTGGCAAAAACAAGAGGTTGTTGCATCACCCATAACAAGAAACAATAATGTTTGTTATGCAATTAATGTGCCTGGTACACAACGTTTCTGCATGCAGGTAATAATATGATGTTATCAGGTAGTCTGCGCATTATGCCTCTGGTTGACAATTCGGTACATTTGATTTGGTGGTCCAAACAAAGACCGTATCCTTCATTTCTCAAGAAAACTGCTTGTTATTTGTCCCTATCCGACACGATGCTATACGCAGACAGTAGTAATCCTTTCACGTCAGGGCTAAAAGTAGTTCATCCTTTTGCAGCTTAGCGGATGAATGCACTTTGAAATGGTGGTCGAAAGTGCAATCATGACAAAATAGAGAGCTTACTGCGGCGAGAAAGATGTTGACATTTTCAGGTCAGCACACATTCATCTTTAAAGCTTAAAGGCCAGTCAGTGTTTCTCTTACGTAATATAAAAGCCAGGCTGGTAGCCTGAGTCTGTTCTGAACAAATGGTTGATGAAGCTGTACTCACGGGATGCTTCATACACCTTTACACAAATGAGTCTGAGAAAACACACAGTGTAGACACATTCTGTCTCTATTCAGATATATTTGAGCACTGATCAATGTGACATTTATGCCTGTTAAAAATTATTGAGGGAGAGATCATCAAGCAATGGAACACTGGAGTTGTTTTGTAAAGTCAAATCAACATTTCGGTTTTGACAATTATGTGAATTACTGTAAGCAACTCATCTGTAATGAGACATTTGCAAGAAACTAAAGGTGTAAAACACATATTTTTAATAAAAAATATTCCCTAAAAAGAAATTTAAGAACTGTTAGTTTATTTACTGAGATTTTCTTGGAAGCAAAAGACACTAAGAACGATGAGAATCTGTAAATTGTTTAGCCGAACATTATCCAGCTTGCACTAGTGCAGGGTTTCCAAACTCTGACCTTGTGTGTAAATTACTGTGTAGATAGAGTTAAATATTTTTGCAATTACATTATTGTATTCTAATTATAACATTTGTGGAAATGCATTATGGGAAACAATTATATTGTGAAAGTGACCGCTGAATATAAATATTTTGTGATAATAGTTATAGCTTTTTTGCTATTTTATAGCTATTTTGAAGACTATTAAGATAAATTATGTGGGCTGATGAATTATTTACTGTATAATACCACCAGAACGTATATAATGAAAGTCTAAGTAGATTTTATATTGAAATTCAAAGTCTCTTACCTTGTAGAGGCAAAGGTCAATGACCTGAGAACAGACCTCTCTCAGATCTGTGCAGACACGCAGTCGACTGTGTATGAAGGCACACAGCTCTTCATTACTAACAGTGTCCCACACACCATCACACGCAAGAACCAGAAACTCATCTGCTGGTGAGCGCTTCACGACAGACACCTCCGGTTCGGGTGACACCATTTGCTCCGTGACCGGCCTCCACTCGGCTGTCTTGTAAGTGAAGTCTCCCAAGGCCCGAGACACAGCCAGTGATCCATTCACGCGTTGTAGAGTGACCGTTCCCCCGGCACTCTCTATTCTCTCTCTCTCACCCGGGCTGAAGGGCTTGTGGTCCTCGGTTGAGAACGCCACCCGACCTGCACGGCACAGGACAGCCCGAGAGTCCCCGCAGTTCACAAAGTAGATGTGGTGAGGGGTTATAGCTGTGGCGACTACAGTGGTGCCTCCCCGTTCCCAACCCTCGCGGCAGGCTAGGGCATGAAGGTGCTTGTCCATCAGAAAGAAACCCTCCTTGATGCCCTCAGTGACCCTTTCCACATCTTCTTCTGCTCGTATCTTGCCTGAGAAAGAATAGGGTTTATTGCACTAAATAACCAACATATTGCAATACAGTGAAAGTATAGACCTTTTGTATGACCTATTGGTGACTTTCCTACGAAATTTGATCTTTGTATCATTTACATTATAAATGTGTACTTTATATGAAATCTAATCTTAATTAGATGAATAAATGGATTATAATAATGTGCATTAATGTCACTTTTGCATGTTACTTTGGATATAAACATATTTTAAATGTTTAATTTTTTTTTGTACAATTTTAAACCTCTATTTAAAACATTTTCTTTATACGTATTTTTATGAACATTTATATTTATTAATTTAGCTGACACTTTTTAGTGAAGGGAGTATTTACGATTTTTACGTTTTAGTGGCTTTTCTAAGAAAGAATTTGTATAATTTATATTTTATAAAAAATGTTATTAGATAGATTTATTACAAGTATATGGATTAATGTCTCTTTTCCAAGTTGCTTAGGATATAATTGTAAACAAATATGAAATTTGTTTTTATATACACCTATTTATTTATCTTTTTTTTCATGCACATATACATGCATTCATTTAGCACACATTTTTGTGACTGACAAATGAGGGAATTATTACGTTTTTTCTTAAACCTTTGTATACATTCATGAATATAAATGTGTATATTTATGTGACCTTTATCCATTAGAAAAACACTTTTTCCCAACACAGTTTAGTTAACATTGCTTGTACACTTAGTTTAGTATACAATTACACTAGTTTTGGTATTACCTTTCAGTGACTTTTCTAAGTTTACATTTGTATTATTTATATAAATATTTAACATTAAATGAATATATGGATTACAATAATATGAATTATTGTCACTTTTGTAATTCACTTTGGACACAGGCATATTGTAAATATAAATACAAACTCATACTCGTACCTTTAAAATAATAAAATAACATTCTCATACATTTATGTGCATTTTCATTTATTAATTTAGCCCCTTTCAAATAAAAGAGTATTTAACATTTTAACATTCGTATGCCCTAAACACATTTAAGTTATCTCTTGGGAAAAAACACAATTTCCCAGATGCTTCACTGCTGAAGAGTGTAATCACTTTTTCTATAGGACAATTAGAAACGTGCCACACTCCATAATTAACTTGTCAGATGATTGTTAAATAGCATTGCTGTGGCTTGGATGATGTGGCAAATGAATCCCTTTATCTAAACAGCTCAACAGCATGTGATGATGTAATCCACTGTAATTATGATTTCTATGACTCTATGTAAGCCATCCCTATTGCTTCCGTGCGGTCCTACATATTAAAAAAAAAATGACTACATCATGTAATAATAAAAATGTCTACTTCATGTACCATTCATCACTATGATGAAAGATCTCTTGCACCTTGTAAGAAAGAACATCCATTACCTGTGCCCAAGATGTGCTCCAGCAGATTTCGAGAGCATTGTTGGGCCACCATGCTGCCTGCGTGCCCATCATACACTGCGAAGAACCCCCAATGAGAGAGTTCACCCCCCAACTGAGGAAAGCAGTTGTGGAAATCTTCCATGTGGGCTCTCCAACCCTGCATGCTGGCCAGGGCATAGGTAAGTCCCCAGGAGGCACATCCCTCCTGCATATGCTTATCCAGAACCGGCCGCTCCAGGTAGGGGCTAGGGATGACCCCTTCTTCCTCTCCCCCCTCCTCGCCTTCACCCATCTCCCCTGCACCTCCCCCCCTCCCCCCTTTAAAAAAGGAGGTGACCCTTTTTTCGGTCTCCTTCACCAGCTGCCGTACAAAAGCGGGCATTTCCACGCTTCCCTTCCTGGATGTTCTCATGGTGTCTTTTTCTTTCCGATTGTGTGAATCCTGTCACGGCCTCCACCCTGTGCTGTAGCTCACTGGCTTTGGTGCTCAGGGCCTTACAGCATTATATCCCAAGAGACTGCTCCTTCGAGCATCCTCAAACGATCCAATCCAGAACAGCTGATTTCCTCCCTGTCAGTCTAGCCATTGCTGTGCGTTTCGTTGACGTCCGATCTATCTGCGATCATAGTTATTCTTTTCAAATTGAGCCTCTTCTTTCTCCTATCTCCTCTATATATCAGTGATATTCTCTCTCCCTACAGCTTTCTCACCATCTGAGCTGATATTTTCCTGACCTCCGTTCGATTGGCTGAGCTATTTCTGTAAACCAATCATAGCTCAGTGTCCTCCCTCTTGTTGTACACACCGCCATGCAATCCTTTTGCAGAGTGGCTCGCTCTCCTTTGTACGTTTCTCAGTCTCTCTCTCTCTTTCCTCCCTCTCCTCTTGAACTCTCTGTTATCATCTGTGCATCTGAACATTTGATAATTGTGGATGACCTAACATGCACAGATTAATGAACACATTTTTATGGTTGCCTAGTGAGAACGAGAGAGATGGCACATAACAGTAACACTCTGTTGCTTCTTGAATTTTTATTTGAAGCACTTTTAAAAAGAACACGATTCGCCCTGAGCTAAATTCATGAATCATGTATTTAAATATGAGTTTGTGAGACTCTAACAAGGGTTGATTCAGACAGATAAATGGATTATGTAAATCAAGAATGTATTCATGAATACATCATTACATAACAGACTATTTTTGTCTTCGCAGTCTTGTGTGTGTGCAATGACACAAACACAAAATAATCATAACATCATGATAATGATGATATTCTACATAATAATTAAAAACAATTGATACAATGTAGTCAGATGTGGATATAGCTAAATCACTTTGGTCCGTTTAGGGCTTTATTTTGATGCACCAATAGTGAGGGCGTGTAGTGGCCAAATGTGTTGTCTAACTTTACTTAAAAATGTGTATAATTAAAAATGCATAAAAATTTTGGAATAGTTGTGCTTGGAGTGTTAACTAAAGGAATATTCTTTGTACCACGCGGGTCTTAATTTCATGGCTTACCTAACCTAAAGGGCTGAAAGAGGAAAAATTCCCTGTAGACATAATATTTGTCCACTACTGTATATATGTTTGTGTATGTGTATTTATAATGGGGTCCAAAGGTGTAAGACCACCAGTGAAGATTCATACAAAATGATAAAATAATACTAATTGAACCACATATTTGAAATTTAAATGTTAAATTAACTAAATGAATAAACCAGAATTTCTTAGTATTTGGCATTTCACCCTTTTGCTTTATGGACAGCAGGCACTTAGGCTGGGATGGATTCCAAAATTTTGTGCTAAACCAAATGATCAATGTTATTTCTGGATGAAAAGATTTTGTTGTGAATTTTTTGTGTCTTTTCAAAGAAAGTCTTTGTATCATTTATATTTTATATAAAGAATGTAATAAGATTGATAGATGTATAACAATTATATGATAAATGTCACTTTTGCAAGTTGCTTTGGATATAATTGTAAACAAATGTTAAATTTGTTTTTATATACAAATATTTTTTTATGTTTTATTTATACACATGTACATGTATTCATTTAGCACACTTTTCAGTGATTTACAATTAAGGGAGTAATTAGGGTTTTCCTTAAACTTTTGTATTCATTCATGGATATAAATGTTTCTATATTAGAAAATTACAAAATCACAATTTCCCTCTAGATTTTATTGTACTAAAGAGCCAACAAGGTTTAGTGTACTTTGCATGTACACTTTTGTTTGGTATTCAAGTACACCAGGTTGGGTCTGACCATTAAGTGACTTTTTGTGCTAAACCAGATGATCAATGTTATTCCTGCATGAAAAGAAAATAATAGACAATGTGAAGATCACATATCTGTCTTCAGATTTTCAAAATAAAACAACCTCATGCATATTCCTATATGTGAATGTGTGTAGGCTACAAATACGATCAATTTCACATTGATTCTCATTTTTCTGTGTTTAAAAACTCTTACAGGCTTGTGAGATTACTCCACACCACTCCTCAAGTAGCGTCCGAGTAATTTGCTTGTATGTAAGATTAGCTGTGACCCTCGAGATGAAGAATTGTCTATGACACATGCTGACGTCTCGAGTTCCTTAAGCACAGAGCGGCCCATGAAGGGGGCAGGGTGACGGAAGATAGCTGCGCCCGACTGTATGTGTGTGCATAAAGATGGGGTGTCCAAGTGCTTGAGATATTATTAGGTCAGGCCATCCCCTTCCTGCTGACAAAGCTCAGACAGCCAAAAAAAGCCCAGAGGGTCGGTGAAGCGCAGGGAGGAGAGGGTGGTCTGGAAGCGGTAGATATGGCCAGCAAAGGTGAGAGTCTTCCATTGGGCCGAATAGCGCTGGAACCGAGCTCTCCTTATCTATAGTATTCAAAAATGTGTTTTGCTGTTACGCGAGTAACCTGTTGGCAGTAATCCGGTGGGAGGTGGGGGCTTGGGAGTGACCGCAGATCAGGTTGAGTGGTGTTACACTAGAGGTTTGGTATTGCCATTGAGAAGTCAAAACATTACACAAGACGTCCATTGTGAGTGTGGCAGGCTGATGGAAAGTGATGGATGGATTAACCGTATGGACCGATGCATGATATACATTTTAAGGAGAAAAAGACGTACGATGACTGAATCGAGGAGGTGAGATCTTTGCCTTATTTTGGCGGTGCTGACAGGTGTCACCCAGGAGAAATTTAATTCGACAAGGCCATGTTAAGCTGCGATAAACTGTTAGCAGAGACCAGGAAGATCTGCTTTTCTATCCAGAGAGTTTGGATTGATCTGAGATCAGCTTTGCACCTGCGTTTGGAGGACAGCCGTTGGGGTCTATTGGCTTTTTGCTGGGGTAGAGGCATGTACTTGTACTCTGCCATTACCGGCTTGCCTCTGTCTGATTCCAGTCTAATTTTAACCACTAAAAAAACCATGTGTTTGAGAATTAACAACATATGGAGAAAATTATGTGACGGATGTTGCGGACGTACACCTGGACATGGCCTTTAGGTCTGGATTCAGATCAGCCTGTTAGGAATTTGTTCATACGTAGAAAAGACGGAATGTGTTAACAGACTTCACATCACTGGCACGTCTTTGTTGGACAGTTAAATGGTTTCATAAAGAGGTTTTGGCAGTGTAAGCTTTGATGATCGCATAGGTCTGAATTCCACGAAAAGTCCAATTCAATTATGACATGTCCCAGACAACTCTAGGGCCTGAATCTGAGATGAAAGAGGTCCAAAATAAACAAATAAAAATCTCTTTTTGAAATTTGGTAGTCTGAGTAACACAAATTACATTTGACCACCCAAATACTACATCACACTTCTCCTCTGAGATCAACTTCAAAGCAGTTGGGCATATTCGTCTCTTCTCTCTCCGTCTTTCTGTATAGGCTGCTTTATTTAGTATTTCCTTCCCTCTTTTTCTGCTCTCTCTAGTGTCGGATCTGCTGTACTGGCGAAATGTTGGGACCACCACGCTGGTGTTCACAGGTTTGGTTGTGGGTTTGGCTTGTTTGTTCCAGCTCAGCTCCATCACAGTCCTGTCCAACTTTGGCTTGTGGATCATGGCCTTCACCCTTCCCGCACGGTTTCTTTACAAAGCCCTGGACCTGATGCGGCTCAGTGATGGCTCTCACCCCTTCCAGTGAGTTTGGGTTAAAATAAACACCGTCAGGCAGCCGTAAGCGTGAAGGTGTAACTGACACTGCTGTTCGGATCTTGGAATAGATGTGAAGTCTCTTGTGAAGTGTACTGTGTGGTTGCACTGAATGTTATTTCACCAGAGTTAATTAAACCCTAGTGATTCCCTCTAATGTGACATCATCTTTGCTGCTACACAGAGCTGATGTTTATATAGTTGCATGCCATTGAAGAATAAAAACACAACTCAATGTATGTCATATGTAATCTTACTTAACCTGGCCACTTTTCTTTATTAAAAACAGATCATATTTGGATGAGGACCATACGCTGACGGATGAGGACACGATCCGCGTGGCTGAACATATCGTTCTGCTGATCGCTACGGCTGTCACTGACCTGAAGAGGCTTTTCTTCATCAATAGCATCATGGACTCATTGAAGGTCTGACACGTCTTAACTCTCTCACCTCAGCTGTGCAGAGCACTTTTTTGCACACTACAGTAATTCATGACCTACTTTCACCACATCAGGGGAGAAACAGATTACTTATGTAATTAGTCTTGAATTGAACTATTACCATGTGCTTTCAGTCCCAGAGGAAATAGCGCTATGCTTTGTGAAGGGAACACAAAATCACAAGAAACATTATGTTCTTGCTGTACAGTGCACACTATCATAACGCCAGCAGCACCATGGTTCTGGGTTCGACCCCTAGAGAATACATGATACAGATGTAATGTACACCGGCTCAAAAAATCTAAGCGATAAGGAAAAGATGGAATCAAACAAATCACATTTGGTGAATTAATTTACATATACATGTGATATATAATATTTATCTAAATAATTTTGTTTCTTTGTTTTGTTTACTTAAACTGTAATTATTTGTTGTAGTTCATTGCCTTGCTGTATTTGTTGAGCTTCGTGGGGGTCCAAACCAATGGTCTTACTCTAATAATGACTGGTAAGGATGTCTTGCTATAATTTATTTACTCTTATTTATAAATCACAGACCAAGTCTGACATTATAATAATCAAATTTCACTAGTTTTACTGATCGACAGCTGGAGGTGACAACAGTGTAAAACATCATTACGTTCTTTCATGTTAATTAAATCTGACATCTGCACAGGTGTCATATGTGCTTTCTCTCTGCCACTGCTGTACAAACTTCAGCAGGTAAGCTTGTATACGGTGTAAATGTATTTTTTATTTGCTGCCCTAAGTTGTTAAGTGCAGTTATCATTTCAACTCACTTGTTAAATGTTGTCAACGTCTTTACATTACTTCCACTCATCAAAATAAGTCAAGCAAATTCAACTTAATGTTATAACCTAACCATTCGACAAAATTTGAAATAGTATGTTGAAAAAAAAAAAAACTTAAGCCAAATTGATTATACTTAAAAACATACTGCAGGAAAAATTCACTCCATGGCAAAATGCTAATGGAAAAAAAATGATTTACTCTATCACTTTTCACAAATTTAAATCTAAATGCATGTTCTCTCTTATAGGATAGTTCTGACCTTACACTATGTTTTTGTTTTGTTTTTGCAGCAAAGGATTGAGAAGATTGTCAAAGCTGTCAAAAAACTTGTTACCAAAATTACTGAAATGTAAGTTTTCAGCTTTCCAACACATGACTTAAGAAATACTAACTCGAAGAATAAAATACTCTTCACCTTAATTTAAACCAAAATATTCAGTTTCTCCAGGCAAAGACACAAATGCATGCATTTTCGTACTTTTAAAACAAATAAATTGAGTATTAAAATCCACCTTGGTTTATCTTGGCTCTTTAAACCTATTCAATTCTCTGCTGTTAGGGTTGATTTTGTGGTCTCTCTGGTCAAACCTCCACCACCTGATCCGGCTCCAGCACCTACCTCTACTGTCGCATTAAGACAGAAACAAAAGACAAAATGAAAAGGATGAAGAGAGAAATGTGAATTTGGAACAGGATGAACAAAGTCTTACATTGCAGCTGTGGCTTAGCGTGTAAATTGGGTTTGTTAGGCAGGTTTGGGGGTTATGAGCCAACCCATGAGCGGCCTTTGTTTTACAGTTTGTTTCTTATGGTGCTCAGAGATTGTTCAATGTGTCTTCTATAAAAAAAAGATTGTAGCAGCATATTGCAAAGCGATGATGTATGCCAATACTTTATGTTGTTGTGCTCCATCACTTTAACTGAAATGTCTTTCCTGACAATTAAACAGCTGTGTAACATTTATAATTACTGGCTCATTCCTTTTCAACAGATTTTCACAACAAAGGAAGCGAGTAATATATGCAAGTATATCTTTCTCCACTAGATGGCGCAATGAGCTCACATAATCTGCAGTTCTGGGCCAGGACACTATTCCAAAAATAATTTAATCTAAATTATTATTGTTTAGTTTTTAGAAATTGACCAGTTACGAACTACAGTTCAGATAGGATTGTTTTCAGGGTTTTAATACTCATGACGTGCATTAATGCAATGTAATGTCTTCTTAATGTTTCATATGACAGAACAATTAAATACTAATTGAGGAACTGTTTTTTTTACTTTTAAAGATGCTCTGAGTAACTTTAAAACAAGATTTGCTTTCCTGTCATTATTTATTTGTGCAATACAACCCCCTTAGTAAACACATGTTTTCAATGTTTTTCTGTCCTTTCTTTGCATCTGACTACATGTCAACATCACATACATTTTTCTTAAATGCTTTTTTTCTGGCAAATAAGCAGCTGTTGAGGACACGGCGTCGTTCAAAAAACTTTGAAGAGTCAAAACCCATTTCAAAACGCCCAAGCGAAGAGTACTGGTTGCAGATGATGTTCTAATGCTAAACAGATACAAAAACATGACCGATCTTCTGATGTTCACATACTTCGATGCTTAGATGATGATAAACAAAATCTGATAATTGTCACCACAGGCTTTTTAGGAAAGTATCAGGATTATCCATAAAATTATAGGAATGTTTCCAAATTTATGGAAGGAACTGTTTAGAAAACATTTTGCACCGTACACGAAGACCATTTCCATGTGTGCAGAATGAACACCTTAAAATACCACTGACAAGAACAGTTGCACTTAACAGAACATTTTGTATTCGCTGGCATTTTAAACATCTTTAGTTTAGCTTCAAATTGCCTTGACTATTGACACAACGTAGTAGTGAGAAAAATGGTTATAAAGAAAACTGTGACTTAAGTATGACTTAGTTTATTAATTTTCACTACATTACTGTGGCTACAATGTAATTAAAATGGGATGTGGGGGAATTCTGTTATGTCCTGCCTGACTGTATGTTGTTAAGGTGGAATTGTTTAACCACTAACTTTAGACTTGGTTTAATATTTGAAGCTCTGTGTCAAACTGATCCTGAATGCACTTGGCATATAAAAGGAAGAGGAAAACATTACTAAAGTTTTTAATTACACATTATATCAAGTTGCAAACTAAATTGGACCCCATGCAATCAAAGGTAAAAAAGGTTAACATTACTGAACTGAAAATGTGCAAAAACCTTTTCAGATAAACTTTCTCAACCCCCTTAATTCAAAACCCAAAGAAAGATTCAGGAGGATGAAAAGCTGTAATTTCGCCTGATGAAATCCTCATAGATAATTCTGCCAACACATTTAGGGATTGTGGTTCTATACAAGCAGCAGAGGAAATACTAACTGGAGTGCGTCAGAAAGAGTGCTGCTTCTTTCCCTCGACCACAAACATCTGCAATGAAATGAAATAAACTAAAAATAACTCGAAAACACCTCAAAGCGACATCAAATGAAGATGCATTTGCCATGCATTTTAAGCAGATGTGAAATACTGACACAAACAAACCGACAAAGATTTTAGCTGTACCACACCTGCAGGTTGAGCTAACGTTCTTAATTCACAGAACCTGATGTCAAATAAGAAATTGCCCGACATCATTATGGGAAAGAAGACGAAGTAGTGCACTAAAGTTGAGTGCTGGTCATTTTCACTATGAAACCAGCATGAGGCTGCCTGGCCGAGTCACGCTAATTGAGTTTTGAAAGTGCTTTCACAGCAAGAAATGCAGCGTGCGTGAGATCATTGCAAGGTGAGTTCCAGATATCTCGCTTTACAGGTTTGGAAAGGTCAGAAGAACTCTTAATTGGACACATTTGTTACAATATGGCTGATGAAATGAGTGACATGAGTTTACTAAATCATTTCACGTGAATAACAATCATTCATTTAATGGGTTTAATATTATTGATCAACTAATGGATCTTAGCTCTGCTACAAATGTCTGTCCATTGATCTTACAATCCAGTTTTTTTCCCTCCGTATTGACGTGCACTCTTGTGCTAAGAGCTCTTTCACATTTACAGTGGCCATCTTACTCAGACTGAGATGTGAAATTGTCTGAATGGTCAGAGGTTTTCGAGAAGCAGGAGCGAGCCATAAGCAAACTGCTGACCCTCTTGACTTCTAGGTTTATAGCGTGCAGCTTCAAATGGTTAAGAGTTCAATATTTTCTCTCAATTCATTGCCTTTGTGCAGGTCACTTGAATGATCTCATTCAACGGGGAGAAACGGCACAATGGACACAGATAATTGCTGGGAGAGAGAATCTCTTTTGTCTAAAAGATAGATAGAGATATGGAAAATATTCAACAAAACTTTTCAAGCCTGTGACAGGCCTGACGGCTTTTAAATTTGTTGCAGCTTATTCTGACTAAGAACTGTTTACTTCGACTGGAAGAATCCGAATGATATTTAAAGGGATAGTTCACCATAAAATGATAATTCTGTCATCATTCACTCAACCTGTTGTCATTTCAATACCGTATGACTTTCTTTCGTCTGCAAAACACAATTTTTTTTTTTAAGAATGGTGGTAGCCGAAGTAGTTCTACCCATTCACTTCTATTGTATATACACAAAACCAATGCAGGTCAATGGGTACTGCTGTGCTTCGGTTACCAACATTCTTCAAAATATCTTGACCAAGTCATAAAGGTTTGAAATGATAAGAGGGTGAGAAAATGATTAAAGAATTTTTGAGATAACTATCCCTTTAAAGAGACAGAACAACTATTTTATGAGATGGCTAATTCATATGATTTTGTACATGTGAATCATATAAAAACATTAACAATTATTAATGTCCTGCATAAACGCTGCAATTTCATGAAAAAATGATTTCAATGGGACTAAAACCTAACCATGGCTGGTACGAAAGCAAATAGTACAACTGTACAAATGAGATTGTATAAATTACCTCATAAAATATTACAAATTGCTGTAAGTTGTATTGGAAAACACTGCCTTGAAAAAAATGGTTGTAGCTGTAACTTTGTTTTCAAACTGACCCTTTTTGCCTCACAGTTTTGTGAGTAATATGCATTATACAGTCAGCAAATGTGTTGGGCGGTCCATTGGAGTGACGTCTAAGACGGAGACATTACAACATGACTGATTGAGCAATAGGAAAAGAGGAATAAAAAAGTGTGAGAGAGAAATGAAGCTTTGTAGACTAGAGGAGTCTGCGAATATCCCAGCTGTCCCTGAGGAAACATCCCTCTCTCTGTTCACCCGCAGCACCGCTGAATAGTGTTGAGATTATGTAGCCATCAACGGGAACAGACTCACAAATGTCTCAATCATACTGTGGCTCTGTGGGGCAGCTGCTGTTCATACTGCATACTGCCCACAATGTGTCATTTTTCATTGTCATGGCCGACACAGAAAAAAGATCCTTTGTTTACTTGCTGTCATTTCTGTGGCACACAGGCACATCCATCTTTACTGTAAAATGATTTGATCATGATGTTCTTTGTGTTTGATGTCATTTTCTTTGTACTGAAGTTCAACTGCAACACTATCAGAGATATTCAGTGAATGTCTGAGACCACATTTAGAATTTTAAATCTTAATTAAACGTGGAAGAAACAGACCGTTTTTGAATTCTCAAATAGAGAATACAAAGAAACAATATGTTGTGATTCTGCAGTGCTTCGAGTTCACTGATCAAAGCAGATTTGTGAAATTGATCATGTTAACTCCTTTGTACGAAAGGTCAAATCTCTTAGGCTCCAGATGCAAGATGCACTTTGGAAATATCTAAATTCATGCCGAGACAAGGAAGACACATGCCAACTAGAGTAAATTTGTCATTACAGCAAAAGATGAACATACCATATAGTATGGAATTTGTGTAGATTTAGTTAGTGTAAATTGTCAATTGAGAAATAATATAATAGTCTTTATAAATATTTAGATGCGAAATAAAAGGATTTTTACTATTGTAGTTGTAGGGTCACTACATGTCCCAGTTCCAATAGATTGTTGAGAAAGGAAAACTAGAGACTTCTGTGTCATAGAAATCTTGAGGGAATGGAAAGACAATTGGAGAAAAAGCAGCCAAAATAGAGAGAGAGAGAGAGAGAGAGAGAGAGGGATGACGTATTGAGACATGGAGCAGAATCAATCGTTCACAGTGACCATCCCCCACAGCAGGGCACCTTGATCCCCCGGTGTTAACAAAACACTTGCATACACAATTTCTTCCTCAAAACAGCAGATGTATCCTCCGCTGACTGTATATCCGAGGCTGAATTGCCTAGACATCCACTAACAAAGAAAAATGTATGCTATTTTGGGCTTCTGTGTAAAAAAGCCCCCTCTCTCTTAAAGGCCAGAACGGAACCAGGAAAAAACTCATAAATAATGATTAGAAAGGAAGAGAAGTTGGGTAAAACAGTCTCAGAGTCTCTCATTCCAATAAGGGGAGTGGCGGCAATGGCTCGGTTTAGGCAAAGAATTCTGTCTAGGAAAGCAAGAAGAATTTTTTAGAATATATAGTAAACACAATATTTGTACGGCAAATTCTCAAAGCACCTGTTTACAGATTATTAAGCAGTGGTTTTAAAATGGTTTGGCTTTAGGACCCCGATGCATGAAGTGGCAACAGTAAAATTGAAAGGCCGTTTACACAAGACCGTAAAAAAACGAATGCATTTTGACTGTTCATTTACATGACAACGGTGTTTTGAGGGATTGAAAACGCAACTTCCAAAAACGATGACATCATACGCATGCGTATTGCGAGTTCAGTAGGCATAAGCGAGTTTTCCTAAACAATAATGGCGCCTGATGCTGCTTGGTTGTGTTGCATGACATATTCATTATCATTTCTCCAGCAAAAAGTATATTTACTGCACCACTAACCAGCGGCAATGTAATATTTTTATACACTAACTATAAACGCACATACATGTTTATTAAATTTGCTTAAAAAATGGCAGACGTATGTGCGCAGGCATGTAGGGTTATCATTCACTGGCATGCATAATACAGCGTTTTTAATCGTTTTCCCAGATCCATGTTAATGCAGATCGTTTTGATAATATTGTCATGTGTGAAACTTTTTAAAAACGCAAAGATATTTTTTTTGGTTTTCATTGTGTGAACGTACTCGGAGTCTTACTATAAAAAGACAACAGCCACTTTCTACAAGCAGTGACAAAGTCTATTTTAATCAAAAATGTTTTTTCATCTTTATCTAGATAAATGTGGCCTATTTAAATTTGTGATTTAGCAGGCTGTCTTATCTTTATAATCTTTTTAGGAAGTTTTTATGAAGCGCTGCGTTCCATATACTGACACAAATCAATAGGTGAATGAATGACTCTGCATATCTTTTCATCCATCTTCATCTGATATATTAGACAACAGAAAGAATGACTCAGCTAGCTTGGTTCATTTTCTCTCTTGACTGAAATGGGTCTCTGATGTATGAAATCTTTATCACACTGAATAATTTGCCTGCACATTCTGACCAATAGCTGTTTGCCTAGTGCATGTAGCAGTGAAAATTTACACCTCAATTTTACATAACTGACCCTCAGGTTTCGATGTTACATGGCAAACCATTCTCAGAAATGACGTATTTTTGTAGGCCAAACCAGAGGTCAACGCCGCACTGGTTCCCTTGACCTAAAGCCTATACATTTTTCCCGCAGACTTGCATAAAACAAGCTCTCTGATGATTAACAAAGGTTTCTGATGTTTACACGTTTCGTCTATCAAAAAGTCTTTACAAATGAACACAACCTTCGTTCATTTGTAGCCTAAATACAACTGACAGAAATAAAAAGCTAACATAATGCTATAAACAGACTACGCAGTCGCTTTGTATCAACGTCACCACCACCAAGCCTTTTACTTACTTTATGTACCCTGCTAAGGTTTTGTGAATGAACATCCATTTACGTTTTGGCAGATTTGTGGCCACGTCGAATTATTTGTGAGATTATATGCGCACTGATGTCTAATGCCCCCGCCAAAGGAAGTAGTGTCCTGTAGTCGCTTATATAAACTTAACTTAACTTACTTTTAGCCAACGTCTTTAAGCTTTACAAAAATCACAAGTGGGTTATTACTGGTGTCTTTTATGTCATAGATTAAACTGTGAAAATGTTTAGCAGTTTTCTTAAGCACAGATCTTATTTCTGGCAATTTACAAAAAACCCATTCAGAAAACCTTGGTGCGATGGAACTGGAAGTGCTAAAATGCTAACTCACTCCCAACATTTACATTGAAAAAATACGTTATCTCTGCATCACTCTATTCAAATTGGTAATCATCTTTTTTTCTTGTTTGTTTGTCTTTATTTCTTTTGAATGACGTGATAAATTACATTAAAATAAAATAAAAATAAAACAATGATTAGCATGTGGACCCAGTTTAACAACATAACGCAAATGCATTTTGTATCTTTCTCAACATATTCTGTCCAAATCGTTTTGATATTTTACAAGCAATATCTTAAAAAAAATATTTAATGTAGATTTAGTAATAATTTTGTGAAGGCCTAATAAAAGTGCACTATATTTTACATGACTAGCCTTTAAACAAGTTATATTTGAATAGGCATCAATGGAGAAAAATTACCACAACAATGAAGTAGAGACAATATCTGTCAACGGGGAAATCAGTCATAACCTGTGCTTCCGCTTCTGATAATCCTGTTTATTACATCATCTCTCTCTTTTAGAGAAACGGGTGACTTTCAGCTCGGACCCACAGCCTTCTGCTCCGTCATGTTATAAACCTGTAATGTTGCACTACGCTAATCCCCCACTATTCCCATTCTTTTTCCTAATCAATCCAAGGCTGTTAATCTGCACTAGACGGTCACTTTGGGGCAGGTTGACTAAATAGTTTAACTTAAATGGCCGTACAGTGTTGCAGGTGTCCAATATGGCTGCCACGGCGTGCATCCTCATTACGTGGCAGAGTTGGAGGTCAGAGCGAGAAGAGGGGAGACAGAAAATGAGTGCTTTATTTAGACAGGACTGTTTTGAGACAGATGGATTTGGGATATTGCAGATCGTTCCAACTGAAATAAAGTTAACCAGTCTCATGATAACAGTTTAGGATCTGGATGCACTTTGCAGTCCTTTTGGAAAACAATCAAGTTTAAGGTGGTGGTTGTGTTTTGGAATGCGTGTTAGCCTGTCATTCACTGATCAGCTAGCTACCATGTTCCAAAAGGCAGATAAGAGTTTACGTGGATTTTCCAGCAGAGGTGATAAAAATTACTTTACGGCCGAATTTAACACTCCAGCAGTACTTAAAATGCTCCGCGTTAATCTCCAGTGACAAATGAGTTTTAACTGTCATTCCCTGTTGGTTTTTGGAATTCACAGATATTCAGGATTACTAATGTAAAGCAGACTCCCGATAGCATTGGTGGATGGTTTGGAATTTATTTTCTAAACCATGCACACCAGTGCCTAAAGTAAATTAAATGGGAATAAACGAGGAAAATAGAATACAATATATTAAATAATACCTTTCCCTTTTGAAAGTGCTAATACAGTATATTTCAATATATGCAAATTGACAATTCCTTGTGTATTATTCAATATTTACAATCAATTAATTAATCTATACATGTTTATATATTAAATGATGATTCAACATATTTAATAAATAGAAAAATATATTTTCTTTGCCTAAAGGGACTCAGCTTTACCTTAATAATCCTAAATATCTCTTAAACCATGATCACGTTTTCTCCCTAGCAGGACAGGGTTGAGGAGCTCCTCATACATCTACTTCATATTATAACGCTCCCAAAGGTTGACTTTCTATAGATATTATTGTGAAAATATTTACGCAGCATTCCACATTGTGTCTAGAGTCTCGCAAAACCGAAACCTACTCTGGAACACAAGAGCGTCTGCTCATCCAGAACAAATACAAGAGCTCTCACGTGAAAATATGGATGGTGAAATAAGCACCTCAAGTCCCTCTGAAGGATTCTTAATATGTGAATAATCAGGCCCGGGTCGGGTCAGATACACAGACATGAAATGAGCGTAATGGTTACAGATAGCGAGAGGGAATCCTAATGTCACAACATAAGAAAAATAAACAACCCAGATCAGGAAGAATCAGAAGAGTACGTATATCAAAGTGAGTTTGAATTTAGTTTGTATAAGGTGATGTGAGGGTTGTTATAATGAGTTGCATATTACTTCATACTCCGTTATAGATTTGGACTGAGAAACACAACTTTATTAGCCTAAATGGATTTATTCTGGATGAGCCCAAGCCAATACTTTATTGTAGGACTGACACATTTTTATATAGCGAAGGTGGATGCATTCCAGAGAGGTGATTCACAGATGGAATAAACAGTGTTCTCATTGAGTGTATGGGGTCCACTGGCTGATTTTTCCCAGAACGGTGGGGCCAAACTAGTGTAGATTGCTCCCTGGTGACTGGCACCTCATTAAAAGTTTGCTGTTTAATGGTCCTACCAGTCCAGTTGCCCAGTAGATAACCGGTTTGTTTACCTACAACACGAGTCATAAGCTGACATGCAGACAGCGGTCTCTGCGGAAAGACTAGCATTCCCACCTCCCCCATTCTCTGGCTCTCCCGCTTTCCCAGAGAGCATTTTGTGGTCTGAGATTTTCCATCATCGACTGCGAGAAGTCATCCAGCAGTTTCGATGACCATAAGAGCAGCATAAAAAGTCGTTTTATGCATTCATCAGATTTTACAACCTATATTTGAATTGCAGTCTGATGTCTAATAAGATTGTGTGAGGGTTCCTGAAGCGCTGTCTAGTCTAGTCTTTAACTCCCGTCTGTTATTTCAGATGTGTTTACAGTAAAGCAACAGAGAAATTATAACAACAAAGAAGTCTTAACTGGTTTTATTGTTTTATTTGATCACTGGTATGATGTAATGCAAATATTGCTTTGGTTACGAGTTTCAAAACTGGAGTAAAATGCTCATGTTTGGTATTAAAGGAATATTTCACCCAGAAATGGTCCCCATTGACTTGACCATAGTCATTTTTATTCTTACTACGGAAAGTCAATGGGGACCATTTTTTGCTTGAACTACTCCTTTAAGATGAATGAAATAGTAAAAAATAGAAAATTCAGTCATCGTTCACTCATTTATTCACAGTGTCATTCCAAACCTCTATGGCTTTCTTCTGCAAAATACAGAATAAGAAGTTTGGAACAATGTTGGTAATCAAACAACATTGGCCCCCATTGACTTCCATTGTATGGACACAAAACGACTGACATTTCCCAAAATATCTTGTTTTGTGTTTCACAAAAGAGTCCCGTTTTAAAAGATACGGGTGTGAATAAATCATGAATAGTCACTTTATTTCTACACAGTTCTTTCAGTTCAGATATTAACAAAACAGTACAGGTATACAGTATCTACACACAAAAGCAATAACAAAATACATTTAGCGTGTGCCTTGTATGAAAATTCACATCTACTGTACATCACAGTGTAAAACGAGAAAACTTATGGCAAATGACCTATAAATCGCTAGCTGTCTTGGGCAAAAAATCAAATGTTTCAATATCATGTGGTCGAGTATACAGTAAAATGACAACTAAGATAACAAACCGATACATTTTACAGTAAAAAAAATCATTTGATTATAATGTCCGAATCTAGGCCCCAGGCGATAACTCATTCCACTACAATTACTTTCACCTTTTACATACAATCTAAGTCACTATTTTACATTAGGACTACTGTACATATTAAAGCACTGAACAAGTTTGTTTTCCAGGCCAAACTAATAAAGATCTACATGTTGCCAGAGTTTTCATTGCGCATTATACAGAGCTTGTTTATAACAGTATTTGCTGAGTGTTGTAATGACTGTTTAGCAGTGCTCTAAACGGTGATTTTTCGCTCCCAGCATACTCGTAAACAGTTTTAACTTTGGAGCTGGCAGTGCGCTGCAGTTGACACAAGGGCACCATCACACATAATGTTCTCTATGGTTGATGTAAACGCGGTCTGCTCCGTTCTGATGACAGATCCACTCCTGATAGGTCAGCGAATGGTGGGTGGGGTTCTGGAAGTCTCGGCGAGCCTGCCTGCCAGGCACCCGTTCGGCCGGCTCATATCGCCTCTCGATCCGACGAGCCTACATGGCACAGATGACACAAAACAGACTGAACAACTCTCTGGAAGAGTTGTGTATATTGTATGCCTGTGGTCGATACAGGTATAGAATTTATAGCAAATCGTTGCTGTCCTTCTGATACCTTGCATCTCCATATAATTCATTATTATTAGTCACCCTGTTTTTTGTACAAAGTTTAAAAGTTTGAATTTTTTTAATCAACTTTGACAACACAGTATTTAATAATTTTCGAGTATTATTATGAGTGACTCCCAGGTGCTGATAGGCAATGACATTTTATGTTTACTAGATGTAAGAAAATGTCAAGCTGTTTAAATATGGTTAATTTAGTAAATTAATACAAATATTTGTTGAGATAGCCCTCAAATGAAGATAATTCAAAGATTATTTGAGAGTAAAAGCATTGAATAGACATTACAAGTGGCTTTAGAAGTCAAAATTTAGTTCTTAATACAGTATATCATTTCATTGAGACCTCTCACTGATATACAGCAAAACTATATATTTTGACTTTGTCTGCCTGGTCAGTTCAGACAAAGAGCAATGGCATACAGTATAACAATAGAAAAGTTTTATTTTTATTAATAAAATATTTAGTAATATTTTTGGAGTAAACCAGCATACACTGTAGACTCTAAAGTAAACAGATATGGAATCTATATAATCTTTAAGTTGTTCTGATGCGATGGTCGGAAAATTCCACTTTATGGATCAGGGGACACATTTTCTCATCACATTATTATAAATTTTAAAAGAATTAATCACACAAAATAACAGCATCAAATTTACTGCCCTAGTCTCTTTAGCATTATTTAATGTGGGGTGGACAAAAATGAATGATAGATTCTGGCAAACAAGAGCTAAAAGAGACATATAATCACTCCTTGAATAATAAAGCAGATGCCAGCAGTCATCTTTCAAAAACGGCTCCATTATAAAGCACCCGAGTAGGAAAGTAAATCAGACTGGGGAACCCCGCAGAGTAAACAGAGCTGTATAAGGTTTACCTGCGAGAATGATGCCACCTGAGGGGCCTGAGAGGCCAATGGAATGGTGGGAGGCCTCTCTGTGTATGGAGGAGGGGGCTTGTGAGTTGGAGGGAGGTCAATCCTGTGATGGGAGAAAATCATGAACAAGGAGGCATTTACAGGAGGCAGTTACAGTGTCGCTCAGTATCGACATGGCATGATTTTCTTGAGCACAGAAATCCTGATATTTTCAGTACAGCCACACCATTTATTTAGCTCTGAAATCTGTAGGAAGTCATCTCGCATCTGAGAATCTGTTTCTGAACTCCCACACAGACTCAAGTCACTTCTCAAGGTGTCACTTGGTCTCAATCACCAGCCACTCATGACATCAAGTGGCCTCCACATCTCCATGCCCTGCACTCTCACGGAGACATATTTTCGCACGCCCCCTGGACCTTTTACCCAAACACCAGCAGGGCCACAATGGACCCTGTCTGGACTTTACATGTGTGTGGGTGGAGATGTATGTTTGTGAAAATACATAAACACAGCTCAAGTCAAACATCCACATTAGAAATAATATGTGCAACTGACCTTGTCATATTGTTCAGTTTGTAAATAGCTGTAGTTGATACCAGGCACTAAAAACACATCCATAGTAATCGAACAACATGTAAAATTCCCTGGGGATTGATTTACAAGAGCTCTTTATGATATTTACTTGGAGTCTTTTTACAGCGAGCTTCCAATGAATCACGAGCTACAACAAGCTTATAAAATGAGCTCTAATCTGATATTGAGCACCAACTAAACCATCATTAAAAAACAATTATTTATGGCCTTTGCATTACTGCAAAGAGGTTTAGCTCATGTTTGACCTGCTTTTAAACCTCCTTAAATGGAAGCACGTTGGATCTCCACACTGAAAATATGATACTTTGGACAAACTAAGAAATATACTGTCATCTGTTAAAATAGGATTAGTTTTTCTCAAATAAAAGGTGAAGGTCTGACTCTGAAACAAAGTATAAATATAATTTAATATTAAGAAAAAACTGACATTGATGCAAGCAAAATTTAAAAGTAAAACTAAAATTGTATTTTCTAGAATTTGTTCAATTTTTTCATTCAAAATGTATGGTTGGATATTTATCAATTTTATTGCAGTAAGTTTTTACACACAATGAATTTGAATACAAATAAATAAGTTTAGTTGGATCAAAACAATTACGTGGCAAAGGTAAAATATTTGACTGTAGTATAATTTCAAGTGTTAAACACCAAAACCCATTAAAAAAGAATAATATTCCAACAACTGGGGCGCATGAAAAATGTCAAAAAAATGTCAACTGCCTCTTAACTTAGCTCTTAATGTCTTCTGATACAGTCATCCTTGATCCATCATGTCACAGTCTCATTCTCCTCTTAAAACCCATCTCTACATACTCTCTTCTTTAGACCAACTCTTTTATTTAGATGGCTCTGCACTTTCTACTTTGAGATGAATGAGTTTTGACGCAAGTGCATTAAAGAGGGGTGGTCTCACATTTCTAATGCATTGGCCCCTGGTGCTAACACCAATTGAGCTTCTATTTGCTAGCCCCAGGCTTTGACAGATCCCGAGGTCTGCCCTACCCTGACCTTGAATTCCCAGAATGCTTAGAGCGACAAGATTCCTCTCCCTGCTCCCTGGATTTAGATAGTGCTGTGTGTGCTATGATGCTAGTCCAGAAAGTGCCTTAAGGGGTCAGTGACCAAAGAGCATAGAGATGCATCTTCATGTGGACCCAGCCAATGGAAGCAAGCTGTTAAAACAAAGTTGACTTGGGCTAATCTTTAAGGCTTGTTTGCATTTTCATCCAAAAGCTCCCACAGCTCTCGGTTCTTTAAGCCATCAGCTTTGTGTCTTTTTTTTCCACTTCCTGTGGACATTCATATCTAACCATTAGTAGTCCAATGTTTTGTGTAATTGATTTTCAATGGGCTATCAGTCTGTCTAATGTGTCCCCTGCCCTTCCTACATGGTCTAAACAGGGTGGAGACGAAAAAGTGTACAACAGTGTTTTATGACTCATTAAGTCTATAGACTAACATTAGCATTTCCCATGAAAAGTTATGGTTGAAATAAAGGATTGAAAGCAATACATTTTATTAATGGTCTGGAGAAGAAACGGCAAGTGCATTTGTGGAATGAGGTCACAGACAGGCCTGGGTACTCCCAATGGATCCACCTGGATGTCCAAAATGACTGAAGAAGAGCCAACATTTTGGACTTTACAAAAAGGAGGGAAAGGGAAGGAGAAATAACTCTTCGTCTGAATCACATTGTGGTCAGTGGTTCCATATATGTTTAAAATTTGTTTTTAGTAAAACACAATTGTTGTCTGAATTACATGCTTTAGTAGGTACTAGCCCTAAACTTACAAACTGGTCTACAGAGTGTGTTTCGTAAATATGTTAGCTTGTTCGACAAAGCAAAAATGAGACGACATCTTTGTCCTGTGAGAGCCGCCGTAGTGCTTCGAAAGGGAGAGGGGGGAATGAGCCATTGGTTGCAATTCACAACCTCTACCGCTAGATGCTGCTAAAATCTTCACATTGCTCCTTTAATTACTAAATCAAATGTGTATTCATTACATAACCATTATGTACCTAAGCAGCACAATTTAAATTTCAACATTTAGTCTACCCAAAGAGTCTTGTGAAAATATGCTGGGCCCAGTTTTTGGGAATGCCAACATAAACAGTCCCTACACAGATGGCTTGGACAAACTTCTATTTTTAATGTTTTAAGTGAACTGCACGTAACAAAATGCTCAAGAAGATGCAACAAAATGATTTCCTCTTATTGAATGCACAGTCATGTGAAGCTTAAGGAAACTTTTTTCCTCCTCGCCCATCCTCGAACATTTTCTGATCGTCTAAACGATTTTTAGCCAAGACCTTGAGCAACAATAATCCATTTTAAATGCTGTGAAGGTTCAATTCAAGGGCAGATGATAATGCCACAAAATCACGACCAAAAATCACCATGGTTTGGGAAAATTGTGGAAAGATGCAAGCTTTTATATCGGCCAAATGGCTTAACCTTTCTTCACAAACATCTGAAGCATTCAAAGAAGATGCATTTTCTCTTTTAATCCTGACAACCAGAGCACCTCTCATGAAATCCAAACATCAAGAGTTTTTTTTTCATTTCTGTGTGAGCGTAGTGTGTCAGTGTCTCAATGCTGCTTATCTCTTGCACAGTCCCCGCTGTATCTTACGCTGTGGCAGCTTCATCCATCAGCTCAAACCCAGCTGTCCTGCCTCACTGATCTGCATTCAGTATGCCACAGTATAAGCCAAGCCAAGTGCAAGAACGCTGAACTGGGATCAGTCGAAACAGATAAGAGATAAGAGCGTCTCTCACACCTATTCTGAACGAGAATGGGGCTCGGTCAAGAAATTTGAGGGCTTTGAGACGAAATTGCTAATTTTAAGACAGACGATGTTGATAAAGATGGCACAGCAGAACACAAGCAATAAATAATAAACTACCAGTCAACAAATCTCCAATGTTCTGTCAATCCAAGCATCCTTAAAACTAGAAAAATTGACTTCAGAAGAAATACTGTATAAGATACTTCCTACCCTCTTTGAAAAAACAAAGAAAACTAACCTCAACATATTCTCTAAAAAAAGTTTAATCTTCTTACACAAACTTATCCTATTTTGAGGATGTTTAGGAAAACAAATCTTCGTAAAATAATGTTTTCCTAGTGAGCTTGAAAGTTAGTGTGTAACTAGCTCATCTCATATTACAAAAGACACTGCGTGATGTAAATTATGAGAAAATTTGGAGCCAAATATCAAGGTCCAAAATTCATATGGAGACCAGACATTTGGTTCTAGAGCAGCCAAACGTCGAGCATCATCTGTGTGATGCATTTTCCTTGTTTCTCATTTCAATTTCCCCTGTGAACATGCAAGGCTGAATTGTGACCTCATCCTCATGAGAACTACATCCATCATCACTCTCAAAGAAACTTTTTTTTTGTCTATGTTAGTTTAAGAATTTACATTCTTGTATTTTTATACAACGTGTAGATCTTTTGTAAAGGAGCAGCAGGCAGAATGTCCCAAATTTTGGCTGTCCAACACAAATAACCTATGACACGCAATCAATCTTATACATCTCTCATAGAAACAAAACTGTATGCCCTTATGGAGCCTTATGGAATGTAGGAGCAAAGTATTGCATGAAGCCCTGTGACCTGTCTGTTGATGGCTGTGAGAAAACTGAGGCCTTCGGGATGCTTGTGGACGCCTCCCGAAGGCCTAGGTTCACACCTAGAGATATTCTCGTACTGACAGGAAAACAAAGCATCTCTGACACAGAGATAAAAAGATCTGAAAATCCACACGCTTTGCGCACAACTTTTTGAAATTATGTGGTAGTGTCCGTGTACTTTACAAGCAAACGCACAGCTGCGCTCTAGTGTGGCAAATCTCGGTCTCTGTTGACATTCAGTTGTCTTTCTAGAGACCTGAAAAACAAAATCACGTTGTATGATGTGGCTCCTGGTAATGTGGAACATTTACAGTGTTGACTGGGTTTCTGCACTCTGTAATCATTGACCATACACAATCTTTGATATACTGCCCTAGCCATAATAGATTAAGTCATAAAGACACACTGTAGCGTGAAATGCCTCATTCTGATGGGGCAACAGGTGACCCGGGCAGAGCTGAAGTGCATTGTAATGTACGTCATGATATCCTTATACTTTAGGTAGCCAAATGTGTGGTTTAGTATATTTCCTATCACTGTTGTAAAGATTGACTCCTTGCTCAATTTCTTTTTTTCTAGTTAATGTTGTGTGTTGGATGCTGATCGTGAGATTGTGGCATTTATGATGTATCCCCACCCTGTTTCTGAATAATTTTGTCACCATGGAGTGAAAAAAAACTCAATCTCTCAACGTACAAATTTTGTTTCAGGCCTTCGGTGACATTACAAACTGGACTGGAAATAGTTTTGTAAGGTCACTAAACCAAGGGTAGTAATGGTAATGTTTTATTCTGTCAATCTGGGTCCAAAGGACAGTCAGGAAGTTGCTGAAGAAGCAAGTTAATGATTAAATAATTCACCAGGTAAGTGCTCATGTCCTGCCCCAGCTGTCCAACACACTGATGGTCTACGTGTCAGAAAGGCAGGAGACTCGGAGAGGAAATATCTCAAAAGCCTACTGCAGCATCACATGTATCAGTAAAATCCTCACGTTGCCTAAATCAATCAAATGTTTGCTCATCTGCTCACAGATTAAAAAAATAATCTGTTTTTTTTTTCAATGTTTCATAATATCGAAATCAGAATACTGGGAAAAATGTGCTTTAATTTATTATAAAATAAAGCCATTGTAACACATTCTGCACATTGTAAGATATGCATACAGATCTTCAGTACAGTAGGTGAAGATGCCGCATTACTCACACTTTATCTGTGTATGTGGGTGGGGGGACCTTGCGTGCTGTGAGGAGGACGATGGTGAAAACAGTGATGAGGAAGAGCGCCAGCACCGCTCCCATTACGGCCCCAGCTATCGCCATGGAGGAGGTCATCTGCTTTTGAGACATTTCTGAAAGGTACCACAACACAGTTAGGCAAGAAATATGAGAGCTAATTAATATATAAACATAGCCAGTGATATTGGAGGTACATCAAGTTCCACCATAATTATCTTCAGCCTGTCAGGAGAAACACTGCTCATCTCGGCACAAAGAGACTAAATGCGATAAATTATAATCAAGGGTATAAAACAGCAAATCACAGTAACTAGCAATTATTTGCATATACATTATAGCATGTGACAGCAATATAAATTGCAGAAGACAAAAAAAGAAAAGCAAACAGACCAGTTAAAATGACTAAAGATCCAATCTAACCATAGTGGATAAAGTAAAAAATATCCTCAGGCAAATGCAAACATCAACCTTCAGATGAATTTTTTTTACCAAATGTTTTCATCATACCGACTGATCAGATGGCAAATATTTGCTGGTTTAAATACCCATGTGAAGTCTTTTAAGGTTTTTAAAGCTTTTTTTTTCATTTTTTTTAAAGAATACTCTTCCATATTCGGTGAATTGTCAAAACCATAACAATCCATATTCCTCATAAGCGGGCACATGAACAAATAAATATTTTGTGGTCTTTATATAGCTACCCCTTCTTCATTTGTTGGGTATTATTGCTTCTGTTTTGTACCTTTTAATTCACAGAAATCCCACAAATGTTGTCTTTCAAAAACTTGCGCCAGTCTCATTAACAACGCATGAATGTTCTAGAAAAATAAAAACTTGCGTATAGTGATATTTTTCTGATGTCTGCATTGTATTACCAGGGGTTTAGTTCAATAATTCAACCGATGATTCAATACAATGGTAATAAATCCATTCTCTGAGAATTTCAATTTCAATTTTTGCAAAAAAATGTCACATACATAAGACTGAAATTGCCCCCCCACTGTTTTTCATAAAATACCAAAATATAAAATGCAATAAGATTTTAAAATTACATTTTAATTCAATATTCTCTGAATATGGTTTACTAGTTTCCTATTAGCAAAATGATGCTCTTATTTAAATCATATAAAATTTGTTAGATTTCTGTTTAACAAGAAACATGATGTAATAAGATGATATACAGTTTTTTCAGGGTTTCTACAGGGTTTGCTTATCAGTGACACTTTCGAAAAAGTTTGCATTTGTAAACATGATGAACAAAACATTTAATAATAATCTTACTATATACTTTAAATCAAAAGTTGTAACACCCGTTAATTCACAAAAAAACTAACAAGAACAATTTTAATGACAAAAAACTTTATTGCTCATTGCTAATGTTAGCTAATGTCAATATGCGAACAAAAAAAATTCAACCTTCGCTAAAGTGTTACCAAATTCATCTTGTTTCAAGAAAGTTTATAGATTTTTTACTAAAACAAGACTTTCACATTTGTGTAAACATTTACATCCATTTACTTAGCTCCCAGACGTTGTTACATGAAGTGAAGAGAAAACTTTATAACGTGTACTATACTTATGGACTAATGATAATGATTCAATGTGCGCTTTCGAGTACATCCTCTGCAGAAACAATGGTGGAGTAACCATTCATCAGGAGTCAGACTGAAAGGAAACTAGATGTTTGTTGTTTTGGAGGGTCAGGTGGATGGGTGGGTTGTGCAGTAGTTGGAAGGGGCGAGCTGTAGGCAGCCGGTTCTAAGGCTCCGTAATTAGGACCTCATGCTGTCCTGCTTTAAAGCCTGCTGTTACGGTCTCTTCTACCCCGCAGTGCTCTTATGCTTTACTGCACTTCTTCCTCCAACTTTTCCTTTCTTTCGCTCTCTCTCTCTCATTACAGTCCCCTCTTGTAGGTTTTTACGGTGAGTTTAACGCTCTTACAACTTAATTTAGTAAATTCACCGGAATCTTTAGCAGAGGTTTGGCGAATCGCAAGCTTGTTATCCACACAACGGGTCTTCTGAAATGGGATTAGATTCATTAATTAAGATGAATTAAGATCAAGCAGTGCTGCCCTTTAGATGATCAACAAACGTTTGGGCCAAGAGGTTGGTACAATGACTCTGTAACAGGTTTGCGCTCCATTCAGAACTGAATTGAGAATGTGTTTTAAATTCCTGAATTCCAAAAGCATCATTAATTGTAATTTAACTATACATTTTTAGTAGTAAATGACGGTGTTGCAGTAAATCCCCATTTGTTAATCAGCATTTTGTCCCTCCTTCAAATTCCCATTTTTTGTTTTACAGAAATCAATTAAAAGTATAATTGAGTGTCTTCTCTGAGGTTTAATGACCGTGAACCCAATCGTTGCTACAATGCTGTTGCTATTGCCTCACCTCTGCCCTCACGGAACAGGACGTTCATTCAAAAGTCACTCAATAGTGATCGCTAAAGAGTAGTGAGCGGTAAATATTTGCCCTGCTGAGTGCACGTCCGGCTCATGAGAGGGCAGAGGAAAACTGGCGGTCGAGGTATAAAGACAGTGAGAGCATGAGGTTAAGATCATAAGATGTCTGAAGATCATGAAGGGGATGGTGGATAAATGGGAGATGGGATGGAAAACATTGGCAAAGGATTTGGAGCAGAACTGAAACGGTTTGGCACAGTGGTGATTCAACCAGGTTTTTGGCAGATCTTTGCACAGCAAGTCATATGGCATAAAGCACCAGTCAGGTAGCTATATTTGACCATTGAGGCCAACATTGAGGCCCTTACAAAAATGTAGTTTACTGTTAGTATAGCACACTTATTTTATTAGCATACATTTAATCTGCTTTTAATGTACTTCTCAGTAATATAGTTGAAATAACACTTAAATATACTTGAGTGAGTACAGTACAGACCAAATATAGCCTATTGTCTGTCTTTTTATTGAGATGTACTCACAAGAAGAGTATACTTGGCTTGTATTGTTTGTGTAGCCTGTATTGGGTAGAGTATTCAAACTGGTCACATACTTTTGCATATGGTCTTTTAAACAATATGTTCAAATTTATATGATAACAGTATAATATAGAGAGTAAATTATTATGGGGTGGTTGGGTGGGCAAGGAATTTACTTAAGCCAGGACTAGGGTTTAGCTTAATTAGGACATTGAATTACAAACATGCCATCACTTGTGTGCACTTTGAGACAAAACAACGGCACTTATGTATTTTAAGATATGTCAGTGCAAGTTGTTTTCAGTTTGGACAGCTCTAAAATGTATTCAAGTCTGGGACTAGTATTAATCCCTGTCCAGGAATCCACCCGCATAAGAATGATGTTAAATTCACTTAAAGTAAGCTTACCAATACGAAGTAGTTCACACTCAAAGTGCAAAAAATATGTTATATTATAATATTAATGTATTTCACGTGTAGCTGTAGAAACAAGAAATATAGTTGCGTAGTCAAAGTTTACAACTGTTATACTTAAAGTCTGCATGAAACGGAAGTGGCAATTGCGGAAATAAACGACTTCTGAAAGGAAAAAAAGATTTAAACGCCCGCCCTCGTGACCAGAAGTGAAGAGAGGTCGTTTCAAGAGGGTGAGGATGTTAACGTTTTTGATTTTAAGTGCAAATGAATAAAAAAAGGATTATGTGCACGGATAAATAGTTTTTTATAATTTCTTCACCACTGTGTTAAACAATTATAATTTTTATTTCATGCTAACTTTAAAGTATACTTTTATAAACTGAAAAGTGGGCGAAGTAGGTTACCAAGTATAATTGAAATAGTACACTTACAAGTATACTAGTACAGTGATATTAGTATAATTACTACATATGTGAACTTAAGTATGCTTAAATTGTTCTTGAACTTATTTTTTCTAAGGGGATTTGCAAGTCTATACAGAAGGCAGAAAATAAGGTAAATTCAAATTCGGATTTTGGAATAGAGAGCTAATGCGTTACAAAAAGCCTCATATTTCTCATAATGAGCCCTTGCTATACACATACATCTTTTCAGTGTTTGCACAAAATGCAAGTTTCTCATCAGGGTCACATGGGCTTCTTTAAAGAACTGGGAACATTTCTTATAATTAATTTCAATGTTTTCTGAATAAAGTCCCCTTGCTTCCCTCCACTCCACAATTATCACGGTTTACCATCCATTCTGTCTCTATTAACCTTTACACCGTATATGTTTTCTGGAGGTTTAACTTTATTTGGGATTATATGTGGTTCAGTGTACGAGAACAATGGTGAGGGACGGTATCAGCGTTTGGAGGGGGGCAGGGGAGAAGTCATCATTCTACCGTCTGGCGGTTAATACCACAGATGGGCCCCCCACAGTGAGTCATATGACCCCTTTACAGTTCTGTTCAGGATGGGTTAAAACTGATCACTCGCCAGTACAACATTCATATCAGAGCATATATTAAGAAAGCCAAAAGGCATATTGCTTATTTTACTGCGAATTATCAGGTTTCACAATTTCTTAATTGTCTGGTGCTTTATATGTCATGAGATTACAAACATTACAAGGTGAATTAAATGTCAACGAACTTAAATGTTCTTTAAGTAGAGCTTATGTTTTCTTATGGACCATCACAAACATCTTCCAAAAGGTGTTGTTTGCTCTTTGGCAGAAAGGATTTAAATTGTGTTTGGGTTAAGTCCTGCTAAAGTGCACTTTTTTTTAAAACCTTCATTATTCAAGAGGCTTTTAAAAGCTCAATTTAACCTTTCACAGGTGAACCCAGAGGTGAAGCATATTCATTGAAGACTCTGCCAACAGTTCTCGCCATGTTTGTTGAGCGGATTTAAAGTTTTTCGGAGAAATGCACGGCAAAGAGCGGCGATGATCCCAGAGCAATGGAGGATTAAGTAAGGTTCACATTTAGTTGGTGACACAAAAGCTGGTTCAGGTGTTTGAGCATTTTTAAACATGATTAAAGGGATAAGGTATCACTCTTTGACCCCCATATCATTGTCTTGTCAGTACGGACATCTTGTAACTTCATTCAACACTCACGGCGGGTTAACATACGAGAACCTGCATTTGTTAACACAGGAGATGGGTGGCGGGAGAAGTAGCACAATGCATTCTGGAAAGCGTTACATGTGGAAAACTAGCCTGACTTAGCTGGCTGACATCTGATAGCCATATTGGAGTGCAGGTAGGGATCTATCTCTCTTGGAGCGGAAAGGGTTGCTGCTGTCCATTTTCTACCTGTGAGTCTTGATTACTGTGAAACACAATTACAGATTGTAAGACTAAGAATTGTCTTTTAACGGTCAAAGGTTTATGATGCCTCCGTGATGAAGGCAAGGTCGTTCAATAGAACATTTCTCTTGAGGTCATCAGATAAGAGAAAGACCACAGAGGATTGTCATAGTGACAGAGGGGAGATAGGTAGGTCAAGTGTCAGAGGTCATCTTCTGTTGTGGATTACTTTAAACAAAGTGATTTTTATGAAGGGTCGTGTGCACATTTGGAGAGAGTAATCTGAATCTGGGTGGTCTAGTGTCCCATAATTAATTAGTGTTTGGCGAAAACCCCAAATACGCTTTTGTAAATAAAACATTACAAAGAGCATTTGATTGACATCCCTGATTGACATTCTAATCTAAATAAATTGCATAGAGAAAACAACAATAACACACTGGAAAAAATGGTTAACAGAAATTTTTATGAACTCATGTTTTTTTTTTAAAGTGTGGCACTGTTGCGGATTTCCCTTTGGAGGCAAGGTAATAAAACAACATTTATCCATGTTATCTGGGAATTTTAGAATAAAAGCGAGTCCATGGATCGAGGAAATGTAGAAACAAAGATATTTGTCTTTTAGAGAAGATCATAGTTAACATAATATATTCAGAACCAGCTAGAGGCCCATTAATATCTCAAGTGTACAGTTTATTTATGCACCCCACAGAGTGTAACAGTGTCTCGTGATATAATAAAGCACACACACACACACACAAACCAGAACTCCTATACATTTTCGATGAAAGCGAGACTCCGTAAAATGGAACACTGCACATTTAATAACAGCCTACCATTGAGGGAATGATTTCATGACCACTATGATGTATTACTGGAAAAATATCTCATAAAAGACTGATATCTGGGGGAGAGAGTGCAGAGACACCCATGACAAATTTTCCAACAGAAAAATCCAACGATCACAATGACAGATTCTCTCTGGACAGAAGAAATAACATTATGTGGTCACAATGACAAATCACAGCCATTTAAAGTGACCATCTTTTATAGCGGGAATTTACAATGGCACCTTCAAGCTTGCGTTTTCATTGCTCTCCTTTTTAACCTCGTTTCACCCTCAGGCTCCTCCCATTCTCTTCCAGTCTCACCCTCCCACCCCCATTTCTGCTGAATTACCCTCTTTCATCCACTCTCTAACCCCCCTCTCTTCTCTCTGTGAGAAGGCACAGGTATCTCTCATGAGAACAAGCTCTGTGATGAGGCTGAGAAGAGCCTGTTGCCATGGGGACGGTATCAATAGCCCGGAAGGGGGCTGTGGCAAACGAAACCATTCTACCGGACTAATTTAACCAATCAGAGGCGCTTTCAGAAAAGGGAGGGGAAACAGGTAATGCTGCTCCTCAGAGATTTTGTAGAAATGGTGATGTAATACAGAATGATGTCATTGCCCCTAATAAAATGACTGTGCTCTTATAATCTGAATGTTAAGGATAACCTAAAGTGTGTGGCAGAATTTGATAGAAAACCAAAACTAAGAAAGTTTAAACTGAAAAGGTGCAATGTTCCCTAAGCAACATATATATATAAATAAATACATAAAACTATACAATTGCTCAAAAATAAACAAAACCACAAACCCTTAAAATATAAAAATGAATAAAGCTAATTTTATATATGGTTTCATATATTTTCAGTAATTTTGTATTTTAAGTTATTTAAAAAAGAAAAAAAGTAAAACAATTAATGAACAATTCATTAAATTTAAATGACATCAGCCTTAATGTAACCATTTACCTCTAATCTCTTGTGTGGTTTTCAACATGGGCATGTCTGAGAAAAACACCATTATGGAAACTAAGAATCAGAATAAAAAAACATTGGTGAACAACCATCAAACAGATATACATGCAATGTATACATTTTATCATCTTGTGTGTTTTCTGCACCTGGGGACTTCTGATGCCTTTTACACTACCAGCTGATGGAACAGGACACCAGATTAGCAAACGCTATGAAACAAAGCCCGCTCAACACACGATTTATCCTCACTGCTGTGCTCATCTCCTCTCATGCTGATCGACAGAACAGCAGTGCAAACATGAGAATCAACCATCCCGTAATCCCTGCACTTTAGGGCTATCCTAGGTAAGACAGAGGAAGTTTAGCCCCATCCACAGGAAGCTTTTAGCCACAGGCTTTCCCACAAAATATGCATGAAAATGAGCCTCTGTGCACGAGAGATCTTCCGAGATGAAATAGGTTAACCACAGCAAAGGAAAAGAGGGCGTGAGGAATATATCCTTCAAGCCCTCCAGGGAAGCAGAGGAGACCCCCACAGGGAAGAGTTCTGCAGCTGAAGCAACCAGTCACACCCAAGACTTCGACACACTCTTCCAACCAACACAAAGCTGATTTAAGCAAACTTCTAAAACAGAAGCGGGTCACAGAAAAAAGGTGCTTTATTTCAAAACAAAACGTATCCCAAAAGTTGATTTTACAAAATAATGCTCAGAATCATTTATACATTGCAAATACATTTCTTTGAGAACATTTTTTCAACAGTAGCTCTTTTGTAAAACAAAAAAGTGAACAGGATGTTCTGAAGAAGCAAAGAGTGATCAAAGAAACGGAGCCTCATCTCGACCTGTGAAGTGGTGGGAGTATCTAGTGCGTTCCATAGACATTCCCTATAGCAGTCATCTCTTTTAGGCTTATGTAGGAACAATAAATTCAAACAAAAACAAGGCTCTCCCAAATACCTGCATATATACATATAACCTTGTTTATTTAACTCTACAATGTCCAAACCTGTACACATAGATACTTTAAGTGATAGTTTTACTTTTATTACAACTCTTTGATGTGCACCATGACTCAAGTGTCACACGTCATACGAGAGCAAAACAATTTGTTTTTGTCTGATAATCTCTGAGAAAAATATTATACAAAAAAAAAAGACCTAAAGCAGTGAAGGCAAGAGAAAAAAAAAATACAAGACGTCCTCAGGATCACCCCACCTGACCGTTCGATGCCTGACACATTCGTAACTTCATAAAACAACACCCGCTCGTTCATAACATCATGCTCGCTGTAACGTGTACAGAGCGCACAATCATTGTAAGGCACTACAATATCATCTCCAGATGCAATATCCTGAAGCCAACCATATTACTAGCTTATTATGATCCAGCCAACACTATAAACTTTATGATCAAAAACGAGTTGTGTTTGGCTATCGTCTGAGTGTGTTCTGAAGCAACGACATCAGACCTCCGATTTCACGGGCTGATTCGAAACACTGTAGGTTAACAGCAGCAGGCTGCTTTTTACAGGAGTGGATTGCATACAGGCACAGATAAACACGCACATAGAAAACTCTCACGCTAATATACACACAAAACCACAAGAGACAGGCACAGAAGCTTATCTGTGATGTAATACGTGCTGGACCAATAAATCAACAGCTGCTGAATACAGGAGGGTCTGAACACTGGGCAGTGATGGTCTGCGAGGTGAAGCCAGATAGAGAGCTACATTTATATGGGACAAGCTTTAAGTATATCATCTGAGAAACAATGGCAGTAGTTTTGAATTTGCAGGATGTTTATCAATGATGCAGATGCAGGTACCATCTCTATTAGCAGACGTGCACCCACACCAGAAATTCAGACTTAATAAAGTGATGCAGTTATGCAAATGGTACTGAATTGACTATTACAGTCGTCCCTTTTCGGTAATGATTCTGTCTGTCTGTCGTTCTCGCTCTCTCTCCCATCGGGTTTTATCAAACCCTGCGCTGTCTCCTTGTCTGGCTCCACCCAACAGCACTCCAACTCTGAATGCCAGTAGAGAATTAAAGGTTGCCATGGAAACCGCCTGGCTGTTGACAAGAGCTAATTTCTGCCTCTTGGAGTGACAGCATTGGTGAAAGTTCACGTGACTCATAGAAACTCTTAGTGCTAAGCTAAAACACTTATCGACATGTGAACACTTACATTTTGTCAATAATAACATTTTTTTATTAAATAATATATATTTTATTAAATCATCTTTTTTTAAAGATCACAGTGCACCTTTACTGTGCACCTCAATAGAGGAGATTTATTTGTAATGATTTGGCAACCCAACTTAAATCGCACCTGAACTCGAACCTGCACAGGTTTACATATTATACATAAATCAGATCTTGTTGACTGACCATTTCCTTCGTAACAAAGAAATGCACAGCCTCTTGGTCCCAAAACATCCTTCGAACATACTACAAACAGGTAACTAATGGTTAGGCTAATGTACAAAAAAAACACTACGAATCGGGCTCGTAAACTACTAGAAAAGGTGCGAGTACATTTCCTATTCGTTTTTACATACTGTAACTTTGCAGTCTTTGTGTTGTTTTTGCAGTTTGAAGCATTTCCTAAGAGTCTACGCAGTCTTTTTCCTGCTCATACTGGTTAGACATACCACTCCCTGCGTGAGATCATAGAGCCGTCCGTGTGCGACACGTAATCATTGTCGTAGCAGTCCTCCGGCAGGTGGGGGGAGCCGTTGCTCTTGACTTGCGGCGCGGGATACCTGCGGGGCTCCGGCTGTAGCAAGCTCCTCTGGTTGTGGTGAGCGGGACTGAAACTTTGCTGATGGTTGTTGTGCTCACGCTCGTGATTGTGATGGTTTTGATGGTTGAGATGAGCGCCCGCTTCCCTTACTGCTCTGCTGCGCCCATTAGGCGATCTCTCTCGGTCGAAATCCCCCCATTCCTCTCGATCCTTGTCTGGGTAGATGGTGCCATTATCCTGATTGGATTTGGGCTTTGTATCTGGACTGCCTTTGTTGTAGACTTGCTGTAGCTCATGCGGCTGGGGAGCCTTCTGCATGTCGGAGGGCCCATGATACTGCTTTGTGTAGTAGTCGCCGCGGAATGTCCGCCGCTGGCGCTGGTAATAAACTCCGGCCAGAACTAGCAGCAACAGGAGGAAGAGGGCTCCACCCACTGCCCCACCCACAATGGTGCCCAGGCTCCCCTCCGGCAGAGGCGCCAAGGTAGGAGAGGTGATGAGCGCTCGTTGCTTATTACCGGGCCCGGTGGCAGAGATGTCTGCGGTTAGGAGGCGGAAAGGGGTGGTGGGGGGCATGGTTGTGGTTGAGGGAGGATCTAATGGAGGGAAGGAAGGAAAGGCAAGAGGGAGGGGCAGGAGGAAGGAATGAACACACAAAGAAAAGTAGATATGTCAATGCCAACTACATCAGTATATCATTAATGGTCATGAATTTCTTCAAAGGTTGTAATATTTGCTAGCATGACATCTAGCACAAATAACTGGACTATATTTCTATTGCTGTGGATGAGACAGTTCCAAGTTTTCTTTTGCAACAATATACACTATATGGCCAAAGAATATGGACACCTCGTTCTAATTAACGGGTTTGGTTATTTCAGCGTCGCCCATTACTCATAGCTGCATAAAACCAAGCATACAGCCATGAAATCTCCTTAGACAAACATTAACAGTAGAATAGGTCCCTGTTTTGGTTCCAACATGAACATGCACAGGGGCAGTCATGCTGGAGTAGAAAAAGAAATGGCTACAGAGCCTGGTGACTGACAGCCACATAACCCAGACCTGAAGTCTACTGGGATGAATTGAGCAGGGCCCTATTGCCCAACATTCACTGATGTTAACGTCTACAGTAAATTGAAGCAAACCTTTGCGCCACATTCCAACTTCAGGTGGAAAGTCTGTTATGGCAGCAAAGGCCCTCTAGGAACAACGGCCCATAAATGCCAGTTGTTTCAAGTAGATGCCAATATTAAAAAAGCATGTATTAAGTGTGCTGCTTGTGTCAACATACATTTGGCCATTTAGTGTAGCTACCTGTAAACCTTGTACGTAAATGAGTAAAAACCTGAAACTGTTGTCCAGAGCAAAAGTCGACTAAAACACAAAACATGGAAGTAAGAGTTGGGTGAGATGTTTCTGCTTCCAGGAGCTTCATGATAAGGGATTCAAAATAACCTACATACTTACATCTCCAGCTAACACCACACATTCCAACATTAAAATATACTTAAACAATGAAAGCTAGGGAGCAACCTAGTGTTAGCTGAGAGAGGAGTATGGATGACCAAGTAGCAAAGTGATGAGAATGAACAAAAATGTAGGCGAGAGGTCAGGGAAAGGTTGCATGCTACCAGGGGAGGGGAGGGAACGGATATCAATAATACCTGAAGATTAGGTGACTACTACATCTTAACTGTAACCATGACTTCCATTGGAGCTCAAAGATTTTACACCAGCTTTAACAGCATTATCATGCATTGATCTCTTGATTGTGTTGGGGAACAGAGTGTGGCGTTGCAGTGCATTCTGGGGCATGCATCTTGACTATGCAAGCAGTGTTCTCACGAGAGGAGGCTCGAAGGCTGAAAGTCAAAATATCCCATTACCGTGTGTCCTGTTCATGGTGAGCTATTTGGCTTGCTGCGATGTGTGTGCATGTTTTGAGTGCAGTGCGTGAGCTCAGGCGCTTTAAGGGGTCGCGCGGTTCAAGAGCTCCGGTTAAAGTAGGGAATCATTTGCTCATCCTCGCTGGAATGAATAATGTATCATGTTTTGCATTCCTGGACAGTATTTTGACTAAAGGGGCCATAGGTAATTTGGATGAATCTGTGTATCTGGTGAGAATGTTTATGTATGTGGGAAGGACTAGTCATAGCTAATGAAAACGTAAACTTCCCATTCATTACTTTGGCAGCATGTGCGATACAGAAATGGTTTTCCAAACTCCTGTCTGTGCTCGCACGATATTCCCAGCATAAGCTTGTGTTGCATGTTAAACCGCATGTGTGCAATCCAGATTACATTTTAGTAAAAGCACAAGGACATGCATTAAGACAATTTTAATTTATTCAATTCAGCCCGGCGGGTTAAAGAATGATTTATTTTAATCAATAAACTGTAGAGCTTCCAGCCTCAGTATGTCAATGTCCGGAGTGGAAGAGAACAAGACAAGAGGTTTTCTGACCTTCACGGACATGTTCTCTCTCTCTGCTACTCCCTTAAGACCAGTTCACACTGACAGCGATTTTAAAGTCGCTGAGGTCGCCAGGTCAACAGTAGGCATCCATGCCATTGGATGTGATGTAATTTGTTGGATGTGTAATGGGCCTTTAGCTTAAAAAAACCTTAAAACCAATGAGATGAATTACTTGTCGAAATAGAATGACATGTTTTTACTAGCAGTTTTCCTGCCGCTAAAAGTAACATTGCAGGGATTTTTTTTACTGTATATAAATTGCAGCAGGGCGTAATTAATCATACCGCTCACAAGATGAACTTCAATTTCTGACATTATTTCTACAGTACATGTTTTTTATTACATGCCATATGTGTTCATAGACAAAGTAATTCTAAGTCTTGCCTTCAATTGTAGTTCGCCAACAATAGTATGCAGGAGCAATTAATATTGTAATTTCCACAGTAGCGGAACCATACATTTTATTGGCTGAAAGCAGAGACCCGCCCTGAAATATTACATCTTGGCTATTATTGCTGTTAAAACAAAGGGCAACTCAACTTGGTCGCCATAGCTGTCAGTGTAAACAGGACTTTAGTCTAAAACATGATACAGTGCTTCTGTATAAGTACAGTACAAACCATATGTATCCCATGAGCGCTCATACACCGTACCAAACATGCAAAGTGAAAAGCGGTTAATCAGTAAGTGCATTTTTATAGTGAATTGCGTCCACAAAGGTAGCAGTGACGCGTTTAACATGCAGTACAGGTGCCGCCCACCCATAGTCATGCATAAAGTTCTGAGACAACACAGCAGAAAGACACGCACACACTTTAACGCCCACAAACCAACACAAAGGCACAGTCACTTCATCAGAACACAAACAGTAGCATTAGGCATTCTAGTAGAAACATCACGATTCAAACGGATGACGCAAAGGGACTTTTATATTGAGGAGACAGACCAACATAAAACAACCACACGCACAGGAACACACAGCTACATGCACGCAGACGTCAAATCTTTGGAGGTGGGCGAGCATAAAGAGAAATGCATGATTAATGGTGGCTGAAAAGAACTGGTGAATGTTTCATGAATCTAGGACATTTCTCAGTCAAGGTTGCTTTTGCCTGCTTTTCTAGCCCTTGTATAATTGTGTGAAAGTCTGATGGTGCGAGAGAGAGAGAGAGTGCAGCTCCACAAAAACTAATTAAAGGATATGATGTTTAATGTTCACATGAAAGCGACTGGAGGTAAATACCATGAAGTGTGATTGTGGAGAGTGAAAACTGGACCTATGAAACTCAATGATCAGTTTATGGAACTATAAAAACTTTAGGATTTGAAAGTGAAATGTTATAATGGAGGGTTGATGTCTTCGGGTATCAGCCTCAAGCTGAGAAATGATCAGAGTGCTGGTTAGCTCTTAAGAGCAATGAGTCGAGTGGATTCCATAGAAAATTTCACATCGGGAACGTCTGATTTCACATGACAAACACACCCAAAGAGTTTAGTTTGTTGAGTTTCACTCACCCTGAACTCGTATTCTGATGTCTCGACTTTGGAGACCGATGTCGTTTGCAACCTCGCACCTGTAAACCCCCGAATCGTTTTTCTGCAGGGATTTTGTAAAGACCAACGAGCTATTCAGCAGCTCCGCTCCCTCTGGCATGTCTCCATCCAACCTAAAACACACACAATTGACATATATTGACATTTTTTAAATTTAACCTAAAGAGGCAGTGAAAGGTTTGGACACCAGACTCAATTTAGTTTTAAATGTAGTTATTAGAAGACACCTTTATCAAAAGCTTCTTACCAATAAGGAATGTTGTAAGCAATTTGCCATACAAGAGCTAACAATAGCTGCATTATCACACTGTCAAATTTATCAAAGTATGCTAGAGTAGTTCAAGGAACTAGAGCGGAAGAAAGCGTGAACAAAACGTAGACCTTTTTGTGGAGAAGATCTATATATTCGGCTTAAGATTCGATGCAATTAGGGCTGTCATATATATATATATATATTCAGGAAATATTTACATGCATTTATTTATATTTACCAATAATCTAAATTATAATATTTTATTCTAGATGCGATTAATCCGGATTAATCGTTTGACAACCCTAGATACAATACAATACATGATACTTGTTCACAATAAAATTATATTCTGAACATAAAAAAGTTACTTAATGTTTCGGAAATAAAGCAGTTGTTTGAATAAAATAAATAAGTTTAGTGATACATGCAACTTGTGACAGAATTGAAAAAAATGTAGGTTTAATTGAACATTCTGAATGTTTTTATGGTGAAAATATAATGGTTCAGTCTCTGAAAATAAAACTGATAGACTAAATGTAAGAGAACTTGTAAGATGTAAAATGTAAGAACTCTAAGAGAGAACTTGTTAACGCAGTACTAGCACAAAACAAACAAGAATAAATTATAATAATATTTTTTACATGAAGGAAGTTCCTTGTAAAAGTGTAGTCTTTTCAAAAATGTGATTCTTATGACCATAACGTCTGAATTCAACAATTTCAATTCTGTAACCTTATTGTTTTCATGGCTTCACCGTTTTTCTAACAAAATACGTAGATGCATCCAAATGTTTGACTGATAGTATATTATTGCTTGAGACAGATGCAACCACAATGAATAAGTTTCAATCTCACAGCATGATGTGCAATCTTCCAAATGAGCGACCAATCATGATGAAATTTCGAAAGAATTACTGCCAGAGAACAGACTTGCTTTGAACTCTTACAATGTTTGCTACCTTGGGCATTCACTCGTGAAATGACAAGCAACAGGTTCATTTGCATAGTTAACCTGACAGTTCAAGACACAGTGATTGGTGTAGAGATGTAGTGAGCATCTGCTGTCTGAGATGGCTTCCGGATGCAGGGCTTGGCAACAGCTCTTGAACCCGTTCCAGAGTGTTGTGAGAGTAGTGCTTACACACCTGATCCATCTGAAGTGCTGGGCAGGTGGGTTGGCTTTGGCCCGACACTGCAGTTGTACGTTCTCCCTGCCAACATACCAGTCGCCGTCATAGCCCAGCACCTGGATGTCTGGAGCAACTACACACACATACAAACAACACAATGTGATCATTTAATATAAAGTATGAAAGCCAAGTCCTTAAAGTCTCAAGCTATGCATTGGCTAACTTTAAGACCATTGCTTTTGAGTACAAAGACATTGCATTCAAAGATGTCTTCAGATTCTGCGAGTTAGTGCTATTCATAACAACTACTAAGACATGTATTATCTGTATGCATCTATAACTCAACATTATTAATGCAATGTCTACTAAGGACAAACTCATACAACCATTCATTAGATATCTTGAGTGCGTGTCCGACCAGCTAAGTACAAGACCACTTACAGAGGCAATGGACGCTAACCGTATTGATTTGTGGCTTTACAAAATGTCTTTAAAAGTTCTTTAAGTGAGAGCTGAATTAAGACATGAAGGCATCACAAAGGGATGGAGATGATGGATAGCAAGATGGAGATGGAAGCTTTCGTGACTACAGCCCTTGGTTAAGTGCAGGAGCATAGTCTCGTGACTGATGTGACCTCGCCTTCCCAATACTCCCTACTACGGCAGTTTCTTGTAGCCGCCTCGCACAGCTACATCTATATTTCATACAGCAGCCATCTGCGCTTACGCACACGCCACCATCGCAGATGCGTAAGCGCACACACGTGCTACTCAACAATACTCTGTTGAGACTCATACAAATGTAGGAGAAGTAAAGTGTCAAACGATGTCGATAAATCATTTGTCTGAAATAATAATGCTCTTATTCAGTATAAGGGCCTGCTGTTCACTCACAAGACATCATGTTATGAGTTTAGTTACCGCACTAGAGTAATATGGAAAACAGCTGTGGGCTATGGACATAAATTTGATGATCGCTTTGACATGTAAAGACAAAAAAACTTGGAATGCTAGATAAATAAAACACAAACAAGCTTACATTTACAAAAACAAATGCGCACATGTGGGGTAGGAAATAAGCAGCGACTTTGTGATCCTACATATCAACATCTGGTAACATTACAATAAAATGTAGGTTTTGTGTCAAGAGTGCATAAAATACTCACACTGCACGTTGACAGTGTACGGGATCCTGAAGTCATTTTGGAGGGCGGGGTGTTTTACCACACATGTTAAAATGTGACCCTGGGCATGGCGGCTGGGTCGCCAGGTGTAGTGAACTTGTGTCGTAGTGGTGCCGTTGGCATCGTCCTGCATGTGGGCCTCAGACGTGCCGTACAGATCTGTCTCCCAGGAGACGTCCGCAGGAGGCCGGCCTCTCTCTGCGATACATGTCGCCACCGTAGTTTCGTTTCCACCATCGATCAGAGCAGAAGATCCGGCCGAGACATACACCTTTGGCTCCACTGAGAAAACGAGATGGAGCGATCGAGAGAGATATTTTCAAGTTAATGTACTGAACAGTTCCTCTAGTGTTTCATTCAGAGATTGAAATGGTAAGAGACGTGCTCATCCCATTACAACAAAGATGTATCAAGATAATGAAGCCAGCTAAAGGAAATCCATTCGGATGAGACTACAATACAAATAAAGGCTAATCCCTCCAGCATTAAGACTCACTTTCGTACTTCATCCAATAAATTCATAAACTGATAACAATGACTGAGAATAATTAGATTTTCCTTGAAAAAAAAATAACTACCGGTTAAGGATGGCCTCATTTCTCATCAGAGCCCTAAGTGCTTTTCCAGAAAAGATTAAATTATTTGTTTAAATAGCCAGTTAACATGGTAGCCTTCTGTACAGGGGGCGCGGTTTGGGTGGGTGCAAACATTATGAATCCTGCACTGTTCTGGAAAGCAGAGCTTTGCCCCTTCAGTGGTTGACAGAAACTCAACACGTGCGGTGCACCTCCAGTTTCCCATTCAGGGCCTTTGACAGGTGGGGGACAAAATGAGACATTGTCCGAGGCTCTGCCAAAGTGGCCCAGACAAGACAACCAGTCAAGCAAAAATTATACATTAAGGGCAGTGCCAATACTTAATAATGCTTTTGTTTCTGCTCACAATACAGCATTGATACTTCAGATACTATGAATGTGTGCATATTTCCACCAGTTTATTAATGTGTGCATATTTCCATAAATGGAAACTCTGAAACAGGCATTTCTGTGCGGAAAACTGGATTCCTAAGTTCTGTAATGGATAAACAGGAAGTGTAGCACACAAGCACATACAAAGAGATACACCTAAAATTGAAACTTCGGTCATTAATTACTCCCCAGGTTTATGGGACATTACGGACTACCTTTTAAATGATAGAAACCATTTCTAGAGCAACTTTGACTATTTTAAATAAGTCGATACATCTCATTCGGTGTTCAACAAGCTTTCCTATTATGGTAGTCAATGATCTCCCAGAAATGTCAGTTGCTAACATTTTACCAAATATCTTTGTGTTCAACAGAACAAAGGAATTTATACAGGTTTGAAACAACTTGAGGTTAAGTAAATGATGACAGAATTTTCATTTTTCGATGGAGTTTCCCTTGAAGTTTGCCGTAAATGTCTTTTTGGGGGAATCCATACTATATGCACATCAAATAGATGAAGATAACTCATTTTTCATTTAATAAACATGAATTATTCGTTCATTCAAAAATGACCTAAATTCCTTCCATCAATTACATCTACTAAATACAAAAAGTATTGGCAGCTGACCTTCTGAGAGAACAGTAGCAGCTGTGGCACTCGTACCTTCAACAATCTAGATCTGCAGCTTGCATGCGGTGCATATGATATGCTCGCAGACACTCGTGACATATGTATGTGCTCGACACTCGTTTGACCATGCGTGCATGGCTGTGTGTGTGTGTGTGTGTGTGTGTGTTCATTCTGTCACTTTAAACAACATTCAAGACCTTGTAACAACATCCTTGACCCCACAGAGCAGTGGATCCCAAAAGTAGAGGGCATCTTTCCCACAAACGCGCACACACACATGCTGCACATTCCTCCCAAGCTAATTATAGCTCCAGCATGTGCTCTCCCCTCCTTGATTTCAGTACCGTCTCACTTCACCACTTTCCATCTTTTTGAAATCCCCAATTTCCCATTCATCTCAGTGCATTTGCATGTTCCAAATCTGCCTGTAATATCACAGCACATGCCGATCTATGATATCATCTCCGATAATAATCTTTCTCTGCGTTATAAACCTTACACCCAATTTATTGTTTACTGACAATCAGGGAAAATTACATTTTCACTAAATCCACAATTAAATAACCACACATTTGCATTGAAGCATTTGCTTGTACCATTGCGTTTATTTTTATGTGTACACATGAAAGCACAAAGCATTTACCGTTCTGCTGTGTTCAGTCTAGTCATTTTCAAACGGGTCCTGTGTGAATGGCTCTTTCCAAGTGCAAGTCATAATTCATATAGCCTATTAAACTCACTATAGCTTGAAAGAAACAGATATGATTATGTTAAAACTTTTCTAACGATACCATGGCCGTCTAATTTATGTGATGTGAACACTGACGTTAGTCTAAAAGCCATAGTTATTTGTTACCACTATGCCTCGGACAATTATTTTTTAAATCAACCTAAAAATACAATACTAGTGCATCTGCAGTTTTGTTCTTCCAACCTTAGTCTTAAACTCCATGCAAAAAAACAACTCTGCAGGTCTCCAAAATCATAATTTATACACTTAACAGAAGGCATTGAGACCGTAAGAACTTCCTCTTGTTGTCTCATGTTAACCCAGCTCACCATAGCATGCTGCTTTATTAAGCTCTGTCGGTCTTCAGCAGAACAGATGGCTATGGGGGTTTGGTGAGGGACAAGAGTTTAAACATCACAGTGTTCTCTGTTCGAGATGGACCATCTCCCAAAACACAGTTTCATTTCTGCCCCGGGCTGCTCTTAATGTTCTTCCTCTCCCGCACACCCACTGCATACTTGCCCACTTAAACAAATAAGCAATGCTGTATTCACCAGCTCTGATGTGGAACCATTCGCATGCTTACTTTGTTTAGGGGCCACACATTTGAGAGAGGTTCGTCATGCCACTTTAGCATTAATACAGAAGAACCAGGCTCAGACAGACAGTGCATATTATTTTTCATCCAAGTTAATGAGACTGCCAAAACCACAGTGTTGAGGAAGCTACTGTGAAACTCCAGCTGCAAGCTTTCTTATAATTTAGTTAACCTACTGTCACGCTTTACTTGCATATATAAACCCATCTAAATTAAGATCATTGGATTTATTTTACAATAAACACACACAACTCTGAAAAATATACAACTTTTAGCGTTGAAGTTAGTTTGCATTACCTAGGACGCTGATGGTCGTGGAGGCCTGCGTGTTACCCAATGGAAATGTGGCCACTTTGCAGGTATAAATGCCGATGTCCGAGAATCCCACGTCTTCCAGCATAATGGTGGCATCGTGCATGGACGGTGAGCGGAAGGACAGGCGTCGTTTGTATTCAGGCGGAACGGAGATGCCGAACATGGGGTTATATACAGCCAGGGTCACCCAGCCGGTGGGCAGCTTCCTCTCCCAAGAGCTCTGGGTCAAGCTGAGATTCGTGTCCACCTTCACCCTGCAGCTGAGGGTGACGTTCTTGCCCAGCACTGCGTTCACCTTAGGGGGGACGATCACCTGACTGCCATATACAACACCTGAGAGAGACACAGAGCGAGAAAGAGAGACATCATTAGTCAGGACACTTGAGCAGCTGCTGTTGGCTTTCTGAAAAGAGCGAGTTCTTGAACACCATCTCAACTGACAAATCGCTTTCATCCCTTTAAAGCTCCAATCAATCAGGTGCCAAGGTATCCTTACGCTGCTCCCAATTCTTTTACTAGAGACTTCTACGTGTTTTTTTTTAACCAAGAATACCACATTGGTTTGCTACTTTATGATGAAAAAAAATTACAGCAGCCAAGGAAATAACTTTCATTGGGCTGCAGAGAGACTAAAATTAGCCCAAACCTTTGACGCACTGCAGAAACCCAGTGCAAGTGATTTCTAAAATAAAATGTCTGAAAATGGGTCAGGAACAATAGTCATGGCAGACCTGAGAAAGAATATAACTAAAGACAGGCTGATCTGACTGCGAGCAGGACAACTGTTACGCCAGTCTGCCCAGGCCATTAGGCCCATAGGGCTTTAAAATAAGAACAACATGGGCATTCACCAAAAAACCTCCCCCCATTCTCCTCCCCTACCTCTCACTTTCCGTTAACCTGCCTCCCTGCACTCAGCCCTTCATCACCATTTTTCCCCCTTTCCATTTGCTGAACAAAAGCTTAATTATGTCAGAGAGGGTGTGTGCGAAACAAGCAGAGAAGAGAGAGACGACACGAGACCAGACGGAGAGAGAGAGACCAGACCAGACAGAGAGAGACACAAACAAGTGGTCAGGATGCCCAAGAAACAACGGAGGCCACATGAGGACAACCCGTGTGTCTTATTACACCCAGACAGCTGCACTCTCCCTATCAGAGTACACAACATGCAAACATGGGCAAACACGCAGCATGCAGACATACGCGGCCTCTAACTTGTGGCGGCTGAAGCAAATGAATGTCTTCTGCAGGGAGTTGGTGAAATTTGGATCATCTGGTAAGATCTACGATGGATTCCCATATCAATCATACACAGGAGTTTCCAATGAATGAGTGCACACACAAGCACACACAATGATCTCAGATCTACACTCTGTAGGGATGCCCAGCAAGTACATATGGGTTGGGATGGGGAACCGGTCTCTTAAAGCAAACAACTAGTCGATTATTGGTTTTAAGACATCTTAATGGGAAAAAAAAATCTTTTTAATAGTGTAATATGACATGATGTTACAAACAAAGCAAATTTTTTGTTACATTCACACCTATACATGAAGTTTCAAGACAACCGCTGTCTGACTTTCGCATCTTGATGTGATGGTCACATCTACAGGTGTCAAACTTTGTGTACAGCAACAGATCTAGGACTTGATTTTGAAAATGGAATCCTGCAAATATTCAGACACAAATTTACACGAAATGATCAGTTATAATAGCTCAGAAGAACCCAAAAATCAACACTGAAAAGTATCTTTGAGGTGGTGGATGAGCTTCTATACATGAGCATATTCATGTATGATGGCTGTCCGAGTGCTGACCCCAATCTGAATTAAAACCAGACCTTCACAGAACAGCGTCATTTTGGTCCAGTCTGAGCAATGCTTCAAACAACAAAAGATCTGGAATAGATCTGCAGACTTCACCATCCCCTCAAACACAATCCCTAAAAGTCCATGTCATACAGCCATGTCAGGCTCCGAGGAAAACGTGGGATCCATAACAAAGAACAACAGCCAGAAAGGAAAAGAAAAGATTAAAAACAGACAACGGTTAGATGTTAAAAGCAACAGGCGTTGTGAAAAATTTAGGAAGTCAATCAGTGACGATCTTGTGAAGAAACGCTGGAGCATATGCAGTTGAATAAACAGTAATGCTGTGCGAGCACACACCCACCCGCTTGCTCTCTAGAACGACAATGCTAATTGCAACAAGCTGCTGGTCGGAAGATGTAATCGTAAATCAGAACCCGCCGCATTGCTTGGCAACAGACTCCAAACATTCTGTCGTTTGTCTTGCCAACGAGAACCCTCCCTTCTTTTGTCTCTACAGCATACATGCTAGTTATGAGCTGAAGAAAAGGGAAAATAAAATCACAATTGTGAAGGCTCCACATTTTGAGGTTTAGAATTCTCGTTGGTGCAAGTAGGTTACAATGCCAAAAATTCACAGCAATGAATAAACGAGGGAGGAAAGGAACCGAAGGATTTGGAGCTGTAAACGTTGAGCAGCGTTATGTCATTGGCATTTAAACAAAGGCATTTTAGGCCACTGACTCACCTCTAGCACACAGGGAATGCCCAAATGGAGACTCCACTGTCCCCAAGGCACTCCGGTTCATAAACAAGCCACATGGCTCCTGCTCTGTCCAAGCACAGTCACTTATGCGGGTGTCAAGCAAGCATGCCTTGAACTTAGCTTAATGTTTGAACTTTTTTGCTTTAAATTGTTAAGAAAATGCAAAGGAAATTGTGCAGAAAATACAAAGGAAATTGTGCAAAGACAACTTTAATTAATGACATCCATTTTTTGTATGGTAGCAACATTAGCTTAGTAACGCAGGACTACCTGTTAAGATGAACAATGGGAGATGGTAAGAATATTTGGAAATCAAGAAGGTAGTAATTACAGTGGTTGCCAAACAGCAGAGTTTTCCTCAAGAACATTCCTTTAGTAATCTGCTCTGTTAAAAAATTACTCATATACAGAAGTACCTATAGATAAATGTAACAAGCAAAGTTCATGTCACATTTATGAAACCATAATATATGGGAATATGCTAGAACATATTACATATATTAAGTACTAGGGTTGTCACGATACTGGAATTTTTAACTTCGATACAATACCTTGAAAAATATCGATATTCGATACCATTTTTGATACCACAGAGAGAAAAAACTGCCAGGGGTAATTTTTTTTTTAATTAGAAGTTGTTTGAAGCCAGGTTTCTCAACTGTATACACAGGAACCTGATCCATGCATAGGTACACTGCTACAGCCCTGTTCAGCTTCTTAGCTTCATTTGAGTTTGCTTCACACTTTCTTTGCTGTTCTAATACAGCTGGTAGTGTAGGTTGTGAGTGTGTTGTTTTTGTTGCAGGTAATCGCATTGCATTGGTCAATGCATTGCTCATAGTTCATAAATGCTGGTTAATACCTAACTTTATTTGATGAACAGATTTTAATGCCGGATTCACATATCACCGATCCACACACGCAAACGTGCGTGCATCACACGCGAAAACAATGCTCACTGGATCGACATGAAGACAAAATACTGAATTTAAGTAATTCTTTTTTTAATTAAGTTAAGGCACAAGTTAATTTACATTTGACCACAGTTAAAGTAAAGATTCACAGTTAAAGCTTCCTCAGTTGGATTATATTGACTATAAGAATTACGGTGAAAAAACGACAACTCATATCAGCAACAATACTAGGCCATCTTGGTTAATGTTTCAGTAAAGTTAAAATAAGAACAGTTACCAACCTCTCGAAATTCTTTATATAGATCCGGGTGTCGGTCTTTCACGTGCTTTGCTATATTAGAGGTGTTCGCGCCTTTTGTTAGCACTGCTCTGTGACAACTATTGGCTTGTTTGTGTCCTTCGGCTTTCCATGTTCATTTGCTTCAGATCCAAAATATTTCCAGATAGCACTCCTGCGGTGTTCTTTATCAACCAAAGCCGGTTGCGGAGGTACGATGGCGTTTTAGTGCCACGTTAAAAATAAAAAAAATCCAAGATTTTTTAAAATCTTTATTACTTTTTTTATTTTTTATTCTAAAATAAAGTCGAAATGTTCTAAATGTTACGAGAATAAATTCGTCGTAATCTTTTTTTTATTTTTAACGTGGCACTAAAACGCCGTCGTACGGAGGCGCCTCACACGCCATATTTATATTCACTTCACTTTTGCCATTTAACCAGAGCGAATGAGACGAGACACGTGACAGGCACTGCGGTCACGTGTGGTGTTTGTCAACGCGCCTTTGGAGATAAGTGAAAGTGACAGCTCTGCTAGGATCGGTGTATCGATACTTTGGTAAATTAGTATTGGTACCGTTCAGATATTTTTGACAACACTATTAAGTACATTTCCATATCTCCTGTCCCTCTAAAACCTCCTAAAATCACATTCTGTGATTTAAAAAAAAAAAAAAAAAAAACATAAGTGCTGTACAAATCAGGGATGATGTATTTTTGTAGGCCAACCAGAAAGTTAGCACCACACAGGTTCCCTCGAACAAAAGCCTAAGGAGTTTTCTAAAGCTTTTTTTTAACACCCATCTTATTTCTGGCAATTTACAAAAAAAAAAATGACAAGGCGATGGAAAGGAAGTGCTAAATGCTAACTTGCTTCTGGGTTTTGCATACAAAAATAGGTCTTCCCTGCTGTATGCCATTTCTAACCAAAAAATTCAACATTTACAACACCGTATCAAGTTATTTGGAAAGTAAAAAATTTTAGTTTTTTATTTCCTGAAAAACGGCATGTATTATATAGGGAAATATTTTAATATTAACAATTAAGTTACTCTATATTTTTAAATGTATATCAGGGCTCGACATTAACATGCCCGACCAGACAAGTACCTTGAAAAAAAAACAACAACAGTGCGACATATGTTAAATAATAAGAATGTGCATTAGACAGAGCTGCGTGTTTGTATGAAGTTAGTTTGTGTGGTTGAGCTCGTTTGTGCGTGACATACAATTGCCATGTAACTTAACTAGATGTGGATGCGGAATCCTGTTATTCAAATGTCACCTAACTGTTCTTCGTGTCGGAGTGAATTATGAGGAAGTGTATGAACATATACACTTTATCTAGTCAGATTTGCTCAGAGTTTATTTTACGGGCGTTTTTCTGTTTGAGTGAAGCTATCGACAAACAAAACAACAAGCGACTTCCCGAAGACCCGTCCAAATAAAAGACCTGTTAAATTGAACACTCAGCAAAAACTATAGTATACTACAGTATTTGTCTATTGAAGATTGTAGTGCCCTTGTAGTAAATTGGTAAACACTTTATACTGTAGTAAAGTTTAAAAGCACTAGTAAACTGCAGTAGAAATATGAGATACTATATAGTAAACATGGTACACTACAGTTATTAATGTGGACAAATATACCACTATTGTATAGTAAAAAAAGAAAAACCCAGAACTTAGAAATATTCAAACAAATTTACATTAAGTAACATTATGTCTAGATCCATCTAGATTGGAAACGGTTATATTGTGAGTTCAATTATTTTTATATTTGGACAAATATATTTTGTACTCTGTGTATACATTAGCTTTTGACTTTTGACAAAGCCTATTTGCTTGTCAAAGAAACACACTTTAAACTTGTGAATGCTCCACATCAGTGGCTGCATCACGGCCACACTCACACGTACTGTAAACCTAAATCCAAACAGCACAAAAGGTCATAGCGGCACAGGAAGTCAACTGTCCTGACAGCAAGGACACAGAGATCCCAGAAGGGATTGCGCTACATTCTGCCACAGTCAGCTATTCTTCACACGCGCCAGCTACCTGCAAGGTGTGCTGGTGCATGTGAGGGCGTCTGCGTGGAGGCTGCGTATCTGTGAGGTGACTGGGTTCAATTTTCCCACTTAAAGACCGTTTGTATTAATTGCTTGTGGCAGGTCAAAATGGAGCCATCACCTCTACCATGACTCCGCAGATTGCCTTAACTTTTCCTTCCCTGAGCTTAATATCAGTGCACTAATGACTCCACATATTTTGAAAATGTTTTGCACAAACTTGCTTCTCGGTCTTACCTCTCTCTTTTCCTCATGCACTGATATTAAGCTCAGGGAAGGAGATCTGGCAAAGTTAAGGCAATCTGCCGAGTCATGGTAGCGGTGATAGCTCCAGTCAGTACGATACTTGCATTTTCAGCTATCATTTTGAGCGCTGTTGAACAGCAAGCGCTCTGTAAGAAGCATTTCGGATGAGCTTGGAAGACATATCCGATGAGCTTGGAAACAATGGCCAATCAGAGGCCTTTCATAGTCTGTTCAGCAGCGCTCAAAATGATAACGGGAAATGCAAGTATCATCACATTTAGTAGCGACTGGTGCCGAAGTAAGAATTTTTTAATCTGGTTCAAATTAAGCAGACTTATTTTGGTGCTTAAAATCCAGTGCGTGTTGATGGTGGCTTCACTTGAACATGAACAGAGCTGATTATTTTTAAAGTTGAACTGTGTAAGTAACAGAGACCACTATTGGCGTAGTTGGAAATTGCAACCTAAAGCTCCGCCACCATCCTCTCCCTTCTATTAGAGTAGCTACGGTTGCCGTCACAGGACAAAAGGGTTCAATAAATGATAGCGGCCACTATCGGTGGTGTTGATAATTGCAATCTACATCTCACAGGCGAACAACACACTGAAGTTACGGACACAGGACAGAGATGTCATCGTCTGAGAGCAGAGAGTAACCTTTGCAAATCAAGTGACGAGGTTTATTTACAAAGAAAAACAAATTAATTAAATTGACTTAATTCATTATTTACTCTAATCGTTATAGTGAAAATTATTGTTACTTGTATAACATTGTGTCAGTGATGTATTCGCTTATTTTGCATAGCATTTTTTGGCACGGTAACTTGGTTCGTAACATACAGCCTATTTAAACCGCTTGCTAATGCTAAAGTAAGGCATCACCCCAATTGATCAATTGTATCTTCTCAAATCTTCGTTGACACTGTATTACTGAAAAACTATGCAACGTGGAAGTTTGGATTTTATCCTATCAATTATTAAATTACACATTTGTATGCACAGAAGCTAAGCAGTATTATAATATAATTTACACCCGATGTATGCAAATTATGATTGTAAAAATGATTTCTAACTTGATTTGCACACGGCCATGCAAAAAGGAATTATAGTACAATAACAAAGTGCTAAAAACAAGAAAAACTCACTTGATGCTCATGCTCATCTATTAGCTAAAGCTATCAAACAAACACTTCACTTATATAGCGGAAATTAGACAAACTTACCGGTCCAGCAGAAAGCTTGCAACTTCGAACCCTTTTCCTGCTTCAGTGCCCTCCATTTGGGAAAAGCCATGCCGATGTTTATTCGGGTTTTCTGCCGTTTTTTGTCTCGACTTCGCCTTGCTGCGTTGTATTTTCTCTTTTTTGAACGAACAGATTGACGCTCTAACGGCTCTTGTGCGGAGTATGTGTGGTCCGCCATTAGCGCAAATTTTGCTTCTTACTGCAACAAAGAACCGTTTATATTTCTACTAAAAAACACGACAAGTAAATGCTGTTATTGTTCTTCCTCTTCTTCTGCTAATCCTTCTATGTAGTCGCTCTGAAGCTGCCCCAAAAAACAGCCGAAGAATAAGAACATATTCTCGCGCATCCTTTGTTTTACGAAACGCGCTCAGTTTGTCCGTGTAGTGCTAATATAGAAACATGGCTGTGCACATTAATAAATTACATGTAACGGTGTGCCCGCGGTGTATATACATAAAATGGCTCATTGTAAGGTAATATAAACATTTCGTTTCATTTTGTAAGGTATTTCTTCACCACTCACAACATAGTTTTGTATTATATATTACATTTAGGTGAATAAATCCTTCAAAATCCTACACATTGTACCTTTAAAGTGTTTCACTGTTTATGTCCTCAGAGTACAGACAAATCCACAACTGTCACGCTTGTAACATGTTAAGCTAAGCAACTCATTCACTCAAACATTCTATCAATAGATACTCCAAAAAAAAATTACACATTGAACAAAATCAGAATCTCCACACCCATACCAGCACTGACAGGATCAAATCTCAAATTACACAATCATCTCGGATTAAAGTCCTGTTATTCAAATGCTTTTGACAATCCACAATCATAAAAAAGATATCCTGATTTGGCTTTTGAAACTATGCTGTCGCACTTACTGATCACCCTTTTCAATGCATGACACTAAATGATAATCAAAATGAGAGCCTACTAGGAGCAGCCTGTCAGAGACGCGAAAGGGTGGGAGGCACCGACTGAAAATAAACCTGGATGCTTGAAGAAGCTCAAGGTCATGTAAAGAAAATGTCAGACTTCCATGAAGAGGTTAAAGGTTAAATGACAATTGTGTTGTGTGAATGTGTATTAAAGACACTGACGGGCAAAGATGTTAAGGGTTACAGCATTACTGCACGTAGCAGCGGGCTCCGCGGCTTCAGGTTTCACATAAATGCGGTCACTGAATCTCAAACGCCATGAGCAGGCAGCAGGAATGTACCAAAGACTTCAAGTAAGTCTCCACCTGCCTGAATGACCAATTGCTCCATACACATCATAGTGAGATTTGTCATTCATGATGGTTGATGCAACAAAGCTGGGAGTTTAAAATGTGATGCGTGTTTTCTATCATCATTTATTCACCCTCATGTCATTCAAAACTGGTACATGACTTGAGACAAAAAAGATATTTTGAGAAATGTCTCTCTGGTTTTGTGTCCATACATTGGAAGTCAATCGGGGCCATTGTGGTTTGGTTGCCAAAATATTATTTGCGTTATGCAGATAGCAAGTCATGCAGGTATGGAATGACATGAGGCTGAATAAATGATGGAAAATTGTTAGGTTTCCTTTAAATATCTTCCATGTTTAAAGAGATCTTATGACATCTAAATCTAATATTATCGTTTGTTTTAGATGTATTACAATGTGTAAAATTAATGTTAAAAACGCTGTATTTTCCACATACCCTGCATGTTTGTATCTCCTCTTTGACCCGCCTCTCTGAAAAGCTCATTGCTCTGAAAAGCAAGATGTGCACTGATTGGCCAGTAAACCAGTGTGTAGTGATTGGTCGAATACTGCAAGCGTGTGACGGAAATGTTACGCCTCTGACCATATTTGGAACCTCAGGTTCCAAAGCAATTTTACGGACAGATACGGTCACCTTACCCGTCTATACATTTGTGCAGTCTTAGTTGACTCATACCATGAAGTGATGTAGATTCGTGGGTGTGTGGTTACACAAGGCATTTCAGGCAGGTCTGGGTGAGCATTGGCTTTTAGATAGAATGCATCTTTTGTTCCGACACTTATTTTGCAATTTCACATGTCTAATACATGCATAGGAAACTTAACACACCAAAGTAGTGTTGTCAAAAGTCCCGGTACTTCGGGTCCAAGTCGGTACCTGCGTACTGGGTCAGAGTACTGATGCGCTGGCTGACAACTTGTCAGTTGTAAAAAATGTATAGACACAATAAGACGTGATGAGCGGCTAAGCGCCTCCATCCACGAGAGATGCCCGCAGAAATGACAACACTACATTAAAGACACTACTGTATTTGTGCCATATGACCCCTTTAACTAGAAGCAAGTCATTAGTAGGTAGACTTCCAAAAACTGTGTACCCATTACAGCTTGTTTGAACTTTCAAAACATGTTTGAGTGGGCGGACACAAACATCTGACTCGAGTTTGGGGGTTGGGACTATTCGTAAAACAGTGAACGAGGAGATTCACAAAAAACAAAACTGCACATTTCACTTTTAAAGACAAGATTACAAATCTGAAACAACGGCAAACAGATTGTTCAAGAAGACAAACAGGCTTCTCAAAGAGCAGCAAAGAATTGATGACAATACAGAACTACCTCGTTAGCTAGAGCAAGAAGCCAAAGGGAATGTGTGAAGAGATGTGACCGTTGTACTATGGTCCGAGCAGCAGTGTCTTGAAGCTGATGCCCTCACACAGAGATGGTGGTTTTGTGAAGAGTGACTCATGGGGCTCCTTCAGAAAGCTGCACGCTAGCTACAGTCTAGACCACAGAGAGGTCGGGAGCCTGCCAGAATCTCTCCAACAGCCAGTGTGAGGGGGAGATGGCTGCTCACTCCAGAGTATTCAAGTGTTTAAAAAAAGTCCAGGACAGGCACAAGGAACCCCCAGAAAAAAAAGAATAATAATTCACACACGTGCTTTCAATCCCAAAAGACAAATGTGCATTTCAAGCATTCAGCTCTTTTACCTAAATTTGTTCACGAGATGTGGTCTACGGGAATTTCTTAATTACGATGGCTTTAATCATGGAAAGTAATTGTTTTCACATTCGGTTTGCAGCTTTTTAAATTAAAAAGTTTGTTCTGCCACGGCTTTCATCAACTGCTCATTATGAATGCTCTGTTGTCATTTTGTTAAGAAACACCGCAGATTAATCCATGTGATGTCACGATGATCATAAAAATGTAATGCGTGATTTTACGAAGAATGCAAAAACCGTAGCGGCACAATGGCTATTGCAGCAACCAGGGTCATATTCTAGTGCTGAGTCACAGTGTCTCTATTCCACAGCTTTCTGATCATTCAACGTCACATGGTCAACGTTTTCTAATGATTGAAACAGTGCTGGAAAAATTGCTGTTTCTCATCCCCTTGGTCTAAACCTTAGCACTCTTATTTCTTCCCCAGCAAACAAACCAATGTTTCCATTTTACACTGGTTGTCTTTCCATCCCTCTGAGGTTAATATCATTCCATGCTGGGTTAAAATTGAGACCAGAATGCAATATACATGGGTGAAAAAAAAGAAACAGCCCACAGAGGAAGAAAAGCGGCTTCAAATGCGTCAACTATTTCAAGACATTCAGTAAAAAACCTCTAGTTGTACATTTTCAGATATGATCAAGTTTTCCAATACCAGATATTTCTCCTACTCCACAAAGATCTTGAAATTGAAACTGTATAATACTTAACAGCACGCATGCTTAAAAACGCATCGTAGTCGAGACGGTCTGAATAAAACAAGCCTATCATTTCCCCTGGGGCAAATTATAGAGCGTCCCATTTGCGCTCAACCCCACCTCAAGACCCCATTTTTTCCACATAACATAGCAAGTCTCTGAACAGTGAACAGATTTCCTTCCTTTTCCACTTCAAAAACATGCTGCTAATCACACCATCAACTATCCAAATGGGAAGCTGAGCCCTCTGCACACCATTCAACATGAAAAAGCTACAGAAGATTAATGAAATGAGACTTTAATGTGTGCTTCTATTAGAGAAAAAAATTGTTTCTTACAGGAAAGTCCCTGCTGCTTCCTGTGTCAAGCCAATTTCTTTACTCATTCCCTGAATTTCCCCTTACACATAGCCATCCAAGCAGCCGCCTCGCTTCATACGGCCTACATAGATAGCACAAGTCAGCTAAACTCCTGTAATGCAACCTTAAAAAAAAAATGACTGGTGTGGAACACTTTACATACAACACCGTACAACTCTGCCTGCCACAAAAATAGCGTTGGGCATGGGAGAGTCAACCTCATGATTTCAATAGAGTTTGATGTTGCTATGCTAATGATAAAATACTTCAACACGCATGCCTTTGTATGCAGCTTGAGCGGTTTGGAACAAAAAAACAGTCTAAACAAGGAAGTTTCTAAATGGCCAGCCAAACGATATGTCTGGATGTGTGATATTCAGATCAAGCAAGTTAAGTCATTTGTTTCTGCATCGTTTATCCAGATCTGATAGAGAGAGGCTGGATCCAATCTCTGTACAAAGTCCAGCTCTGGGACGCATTAGTCTGGTGAGGACAGATTTGAATACACAAAGAAATGGGTCTCGAAGATCGTCCTGACCGCAGGTTTCTAAAGGGACACAGACGCTTCAAAACAGTCAGCTTTGTAGATGGCCCACCAACTTGTGCCTGCGACAATAAGGAGAAATGAGAAATAAGTGGTTTGGAAGCAGAGTACGTTTGAGATGTTGAAGCGTGGGAGATGCAAGCTTGTCGCTGTGGTAGGTGAAGCAGAGCTCCAATAAGACCTCCTAAACAAACAGAGAGGTTTAAAGCTATGGGAGTTTGGAAGATTTGAAGTCTAGGAAATTTGCCCAGCGTATCATCCCAAATATCCCTGCAAATCCACAGGCCAGATTGGAAAACAAGGAGAAGGCGGGTACAAGCAAACAATTTCAGCATGACTTCAAGACTTTGCCAATGTGGAGGTTGTTGGAAAATGTTAAGCGTGATCTCTCTGAACTACATTTCAGACACCCATAAGAAAAGCAAATGACTCCTAGGAAGACCTACTTTATAAAGGTGTATAATAAAATGGTAGAAGAGACAGACATACCTTCCCTGACATCTTGCAGTTTTCAAGTTTTAAAGATGATAGTTTGTTTTAATTTAAAGGAGTCATGAAGCAGCTAAAAAGAATTGTATCATTTGTTTTGGATGTAATGGAATGTGTATACACGATTTAAGGTTAAAAACGCTGTATTTTCCACATATCGTGCATGTTTGCGTCAACTCTTTACCACGCCTCTCTGAAACGCACGGATTGTTATCAAAGCTCATCGCCCTGAAAAGCGACGTGTGCCATGATTGGCCAGTTAACCAGTGACTAGTGTATGGTCAAAAACTGCAAGCGTGTGTCGGAAATGTAATGCCTCTTACCATATTTGGAACATCAGGTTCCAAAGCAATTGTACATGTACAATTTACATGAACTTACTTGCATATACATCTGGGCTGTCTTAGTCAACTCATATCATGAACAGACGGAGATTTGTGAGGATGTGGTTACACAAGGCATTTTGGGCAGGACTGTGCGAGCATTCGCTTTAAGAAAAACATCTTTGTTTCGACACTTACATTTTTGCTATTTTAGGTGCTTAATTCATGCATAGGCAACTTATAATACACCAAAGACACGTGTTCGCACCATATGACCCTTTAAAAAAGTTGCAAATGTGTATCTCGGACTACAGATCACATAAGGCACTAAATTAACAAAAATTTAAGTGCACAAAACAGTTATTGCTTGTGATGTAGCTTTGAATAAAAGAGTCTGCAAAACAAGCAATTTATCATACAAGAGCAACTATATTTATAGCATCACAATGACTTAATTTCAGAGTAAGCTAGCATTGCAAAAGATACAGCAGAAATGAAAAACAAGAAATCTTACTCCGTTAGATGGGAAAATGCATCTTCTTTCTAGTCACAGGGTGACATACTCCCCTTTAAGTGTAAAAGTACACAATTCAATTTTTTGGCTACAGATGTTTTACACACATGCACACCGCTCTCCATTTTATCATCACTAATGCAAGACTGAGTTGAAAGCATTTGATGGGATGCAGCTGTCAGATTTTCCGCACAAGGTGATGGATTTAAAATAGAGTACTTAAATTAGAAGCTAATACCGCTAATCTTTCAATCACCAGCTCTTTAAAAAAAATCTAAAGACTTCAAGAGTCATATCCTGGAGACTTCATATGCAGAACTGAAACATCAGAAAAATATGGAAGTACATAAGTATTCAACCACAAGCTTCAAGAATTTAAACATCCCCCATGTGCACTATATGACAACCATCGTATGCCAGGATAGAGATGATGACAACAGCATGCGAAGTCGCATGCAGGGTTGCCTATTTGCCCGCTACAACTTAAGCTACCCCACACCAGAATGAGGCCATTTAGAGCTGGAAAGTGGTGACGTCATCAGCGAGAAGTTGCAGAGCCTTTATAATTACACCCGCTGCAAACGTTCTGGTGTGTTTGAAAGAGGGGAAACTCAATTACAGAGCTCCTCTTCTGTCAAAACGCGTGCATTCCAGAGTGACAAAATGAGAAAACCAGGAAGGGTTCCATCGGAGGAACACTGTAATGAAAGACGCCAATATACTAAGATGCTGAGGATCTCAAAGTTGTCTAAACCGGCAGAGCCAAGATCACGATTTGGGCCACAATCTAGATATTTCCATGAATGATAGAGCATGTGTGCACTGACAGTGGAAGGATTTAAGATGAACCAGTTTCAGAAAGTCGTGGCTAGACTAAACTAACTGACCCAGTTGAATCAAAGGAAAGCAAAAATATTTTGTAGATTGTCTTCAGTGTTTACTTGCCCCAGAAATGGTTGACTCCTGAAAGAACAAAGCATCAAACACATCCCCATTTTACATGTATATGTAGAGTCCAGGGCTAGATGCACAGTTAAGAGGGTGATGGGTACTTAAGACTGCCAAACTTGATGGTTCACACCCAAATGCTGCTTAGTGAACAGGATGAACATTATACAATGCTTTTGGGAGGAATGAGTGACCACTTCACGTATCAGCGTGTCGGCGAGCTGAAAAAACCCGTGTACGCTGATAAGCAGGGACACTCCCTTCAATTGTGAGAACTAGTGAAACAAAAAGAAGCTTTGGTTTTCACCAGCTCAAGAGATCAAACTTATACCCAAAGAAAACACGAGTCCCTTGCCAATGATTATCTTAGATTCAGGGCACTAGACTGCGCCAAAATGCTTGCAAATGGCAGGGCTCTGGACTAATTTTTCCCAGTGGTCGCACAAACTTACATTTTTGGTCACACCCTTTTTTATATTAATCAATGACTTTAGCATCGTGAACTCAGTGGCAAATTAACAGAACGATTCATCAACTGTGTTCTGGGTTGAAAACATTACGAAAACAGACCTGTGGGCATGTCGATGACCTCGTCATCAGGTCACATCAACAATAAGACTGGGGGGGGTTGCGTGGAGAACGTTCGGAGAACCAAAGTCTAATCCATTACATTCCAAGCATTTTAGAAGGTTTAAAAAGCTTTCTATTGCATTACATCCAACATCAAATGCTGCAATGCATTAACAGCAGCAAAATTATGACCATATCAGCAAATTCAGCATTTGTGAGTCCCTGACTGGGTTTACGTTAAAAATAGAGATAAATCCAGGGTCAATTACAGTGCTGTCCAGGTCCCTTAGGGCTACATTATAACCTATTGTCTGACCCACACATAATATAAGCATTATAGAAATTCAGCAGCCATATAATACACCGTTACTAAATGGAAATGTAAACTAAGTAAATCAAATGCACACATACGTAAACTTAACAAGCGTCTCATTAAAACCTTTCAGAGCTGTGGGCACACACAAAGAGAGGGCTGAAACTGACAACACACCACATACAAACAGTCTTTTGTAACTCTGCTGCAGAGCCCCTGAGGGACCCCGTGGACTTTCATACGTCCTGGGACAATCTGTGAAATATCTGAAACTGCCGCACAATGCACCAAATATGCATAAACTAGGCCAGTATACATCGTTCTGAAAACACCAAGCAATATGACATTAGTGATTGAATGGGCATGGAATCATACAGCATTAAGGAGAAAAGTGCGGTAAAGGTGGGGGAATCATAAGAGAGAAACACCATGGTAACAAAACAGCGCCTAATCAAAGAAACAAGAATACTGTCGTCGGACTGTATGAAATCTATCTCTCTTATTCATGAAATCGCAGTATAAAATGTCATGTTTTTCCAATAGACATATTTTCAAAGGTAATGTTCAATTAAATATACAATTTGGGTCCGAGACAGGCTTACCCGCTTTATTGACATCGGTTTAAAAAAAAAAAAAAATGCTTCAGTTGGCTGGACTGTCATATTGATTGTTGCTTCAAATTTGAAAATTGTGATTTTTTGGTGATCAAATATCAGTTACCTTTACCAACCCGGATTACAAACTTACAATGTCACAAAAAAAAGGAGTGTTTAGGCAGTCATTCCATTGAGAAGTTACAAATTTAATCTTTAACACTGATGCGAAACATATTTTACAAGTATATACATTTTATAAATTAGGCAACACCGAGTAGTTGGTGGGTAGTCTGAACACCATATTGGTTTTAAGGAAGCCTGGTTTCGACTGGTTAACACCAATAACTAACAGGCAAGTTTGAATGCACAAGACTATCATGGTCCTACAAAAAAAAAAAAAAAAAAAAAACTTAGGGATTAGTCATAACCAACATCACAGCAAAGATCAAGTGATGTCGCAGTCTAGAACAGCTGTTAAAGTAATCAAGCCACAGAGTGAAGTTAGGGACTAAAGAGGGGAAATGTCAAAACCGCTGGATCAGAGAAGACACACAGGCCATCTCCCCACCCACAGAGAGACAGCTGTCTCATGTAGAGGTCAGAGAAACATGGCTGGTCTAGAGAGCCGAGCCAGGCAGGTCATTTTGGAGATTGAATATAGGAATAAACTAAACAGTTCCAGACTTTGGTTTCTTTTTGCTTTAACAACAGCAAACATGCACACAGGATGGCAAGATTCTTAGCTGGCTTCCAAATTATTACTTTGGTGTAATCCTCTTTTTTAAGCATTTGTAGAGGGACAGAAATGAATGAAGCTCAATTTTCTATTGCAATGGTTCAGATTTTGTACACACAGGCTTGAGAGCACATACAGTACTGTAGATGCGTGTTAATACAAAAATCTCTAGAAAACAATTCCACTAAAGCTAAAATTCTCATCTCTACTCCACCACTGACAATTAAAAGACGACAATAACAGACTGAAAGCCATTGTGTTCATCGTCTTACTTTACAATGTTGCAGATCAGCGAATTGAAAAGGGACACTTAAAGTCTTACGCCCCATCCCGCAGGGCAGAACAAGAGGACAAGAAAACGAGATCGAAGAACATCCATGTGGAGAGGCCATATTATGAGAAACCATGAGAAAGCAGAAATAAACAAAAGAGCCATGAAGAATTTTCACCATTCTAAAATGACTTCGAACACGAGATGTTGTTATAGAAAAGATTAAGAATAACCATTTGAATGTCTTCCATTTAGCCAAGACATGACAACTTAAACGCAATCTTACCAAATTCCATGAGTTGCCCAAAAAGAATGCCTTGACTTTATGGTTGGTCATTCAAAATAGGAGTCATAAACCCTATGCTGTCCGAGCCATGGTGCGGTGGTTAGCAGCACATATGCTAGTGGCACATGCCATTAGGATGAAGGTTCAAATCCATCTTGTGGCTTATCCCGCAGTCACATCATGACCAGCAGAAAGAGTGAGCTCACTCTCCTCCAGAAACGAAAGGTCTAAATTAAGTGGAGAAAGCTCTGTTCCAACAACAATGCACAACATGCATGATTTTCACCTCATAAAGAGGTTTATGTTATTAAACAAATATATTATTAAATTACAAATGGAGCCTCAGATTTTCAACAAGCAGAATATAATGCTGCCTTAACGGTCTTGGTGTAAAATTGGTTGGAGGAACTGTTTGGAGGAATCTACAAAATATTGCGATGTTAAAATAATGTTTAGACCGATAATACTGAAGCAAACACAGCACCAGCCTCATCAATTTAGTCTTGATAATGTAGAAGTGCTCTAGGGACAGAAAAGAAGTGATTTAAGCTCTAGAGAACAGCAGAAGATTGAGAGTTGAAAGGATTGAATTAACACCACTAATGTGAATACCCACATCACCTTTTGGTATTTCATCAATAGGGAGGTTCGGAGATGACATATTTTTGTATGCAAAACCCAGAAGAGAGTTAGCATTTTAGACTTTTTCACATCACTCAAAAGCCTATGGGGTTTTAGGAATATCGCCTGAAAATAAGGTCTGTGGTAAACAAAACCAAATAATTTCACGGTTTATTCTATAACATACAACACACTAATTATAACCCTGCTTGTGGTTTTTTAAAGCCTTCGTGTCTTAAAGGAGCGATGAATTAAGACGTAAATTTGAACCCATGCTTTTGTTATATGAGAGGGAATCGTATTCAAACTAGTGGTCGACCGATTATCGAATTGGCCGATTATCGGCGTCGATATTAAGGATTTAGCCGATAATCGATATCGATCATTTTCAAAGCCGATTTGCCGATAAAGTCATTTAATTTTGAAATGCGCTTTTTGGCTCTGACGCAGCCAAGGATTTAGCGAGAGCAGTCGGAACACGTCACTCTAGGGGTTTGCCTAGAGTAATGCCCGCCCACTGCCCCTGATTTGTTGGGACTAAGTCACGAGTCCGGCCAATCAACACGGGAGGCTGCGGAACAGAAAGTCTTTTTTCACTGTCTCACCGAAAGCGCTGCTTCGGGTTCATGCTCTGAGGTAAAGCAGCATCAGACGTTGAAATAAATCTCAATCCACTGCACTGAAGATGCAAAACACTTCAATATAATAAGTGCCTGAATTTCGGAGCAGCTTTGCGGGTTTCCTGCAGGTTCCGCGGGATTTACGCATTATTATCATCATGTAGATATAATTCACATCCTCAGTATAACAATGATTTGCTCTGCAAGCGAGCAGCACACTGCACACGCGTTTCTTGTAATTGATCGAGCTGGCGTTTTGCACGTCACTTAAAATGACGCCATTTCAAAAATACAAGACATTTTAAAGCATAAAGAACTTGAATCGTCGGTCTTCAGTCAGAGCGCTCTCATGCTCATGTTATAGCTTCATGAAAATATTGCGGCCTTTTCAACAACATACACAATAAAGCTATGAAGGCAATTCAATTATTTACACTTAATATATAAATTCAAATTGTGCTAGTTAATCCAATGATTAGCATAATGATTAATTGAAAAGTATTGTATGCAATGTTAAAGTCATCAGAACATATTTTTTTCCATAAATACATATAACTTGTTACATTCAATTCATTTTTTCATTTGTTGCTTGTTGTTTTTTACTGTGTTGCTTGTGGTTTACAAAATGTTCACAGAATTCTGCTGGGTGCTCCCTTCTTTCTTTTATTAGTATTAATATAAGTGTTATGATTAAGATTTCTCAGTCAGAATTAAAAATATTTCAAATGTTTCAGAGCATGTGTTCTTAATTTCTATATAAATTTACGTTTTTACACCATATATATATATATATATATATATTGGTTATCGGTCTAATTTGCATGGAAATAATCGGTATCGGCCTGAAAAACGCATATCGGTCGACCTCTAATTCAAACAAACATCCTGTAAGTGTCAGAACTGAAAACTCTTGTAACTGAAATTACAACTGTTATTGACACCAGGCCCAACCAACGCCAGGTCCTGGAATGCACCCATCAATGATAGGTTGAACACCGCCTCCACAGGAGAATATCAACGACTAATTCTCTAGCCCCGCACACTGTTCCATGTTCATGACAGTACTGAAAAAACACAAATTGCACAGAACCAGATAGAGTGAGCAAGCTATAAACATGCCATTAAAGATCGCAAAATCTTGTGCAGTCAGTGCCTGGTTGTGGAAGAACAGTTGCTGCATGAATTCAATTCAAGTTTATTTATATAGCGCTTTTCACAATGTTTATTGTTCCAAAGCAGCTTTACAGGGGCAAACAGGAAAAACAGAAAAGGTACAACACAGCACAGTGGATGGTATTTATAGAACGAGCAAGATCATTCTAAAAAATAATATCTAATTAATAAAATAAACTTCCTTCGGATTCCGACATTAGCAATGCGTGAATGAAGTTTATTTTAAAAGACGTTCAAGCTCAAGTCCGTAGATCTGAGTAATATCACAGACTTCATTTATCCCGTGCGAATTCGCCACATGAAATACAGATGTAGGGAGGCAATTTATAAATAACAAAGTCTCCAGATACTAGTAATCTCGAATGTGTAACCTAACGTTACCCCTCTAACCAAATTCACAGAAGCCTTTAAATAAGTTTACTACACAAACTGCTATCCAACCATAGCAGTAGGCGTTTTCTTCAATGCGGCACATCCATTAAAACAGACCGTTTGTCGAGCCAGCCTCTAAACCCTGGGAATAGAAAATAGCCTATGACGCTTGTTTGTTTTTAACGGTCAAAAACAATAAGTAGACCTCATACAACAGTATTAAATGATAAACAAAGCCCACTTCATGAAACATTTAAAACGGTGGTTGCTAACAAGTTGCTAAAAGCGACTATGTCCTTTGGCAGGAACGTCAAGGCACAGGTATACTTTTAAACAGCAAGATAGATTTCTCTTCATTGTTGTTCTTCTACATTTTGCCATGTCACACAAGTAAGGTATGCCAATATACAGATTTCTGAGATCACCTACTTCAGATATCAACGTGCACAGAGAAACTCCCTTTAACAAAGAAAAAGGCCTGGGAGAAAATTCAAAGCGCAAATTATTAACCAACCAATTTGAATCTAGGACAAAAATGGAACATGGTGACAAAGACAGAGCAAAAAAGCAATTAAGGCAACATGAATGGGACGAAGTGAAGAGCGGTAGTGAGAGGTGAAGGAAAACTTGGAGGACGAGTGGGTTATCCGGAGTGAAATGCCAGGACTAATCCTCAGCTCCTGTGTGGTATTTTAACTGTTATTCTTTCCTCCTCATTCCCCTGCTGCCATCACTCACTGCAGTGCAGCTAACAACAATTCACGTCTGGACAACCTGAGGACAGGAGACGCAGTGGCCGAACCGATGGACAACGTTATGGGGCAGATGCCCCGCTATTGTAGTCTTCATGGTAGTGAAGACCGTTTTTAACAAAATATCTTAACACAAAATAGAAGTGAGGGTAGTGGAGACTAGTAGACACAAAGGCAACTTCATTGTCTTAATGCATTTAAGCACAGCATGTCATCTGAAACATCAAAATAGGCATCTTATTACAGTAGTTTACCTATAACATTTTAAAGCCTGCCACAGCAAAAGCGCTTTTAATGGAAACTATGGAATTCGGAGTGATCGATCAGGCGCGAGACAAACCGGTCACTATGGATACCGCCCCACAGTGCACGAGCCGGCTGCTGTGTTTTGGTCTGACCTCTGTCTGCGTGTGTCCCCACCACTGCAAAATGATATACACCACAGCTGAAAGATTTGATGGCCCGTTGCTAAAAGAAGGCAACTGCGGTCGTGACAGGTGTGCTTGTCATGGACAAAAAACGGGGTTAACTATGCACGAGCATTGTTATATCATTCTGGCGGGGGACATTTATTTAGTTATGCCCAAGAGCAAACGGAGTAGTGTACAGTAAAACAACACAAATGTCAAACCCTGAGTACTGAGGGGCAGTTTCGATTACACGTATACCCTGATGATCACGTCTGGGGGAAAAACTGAGAATTGCTCATCTGAAGTGGGTCGAGTAAAGTTCTGTATCAACATATCACTTTACATTATAAAACACACAAACACAGTTAACTAAACAAAACATCCGAATTCCTGAAATGTACGTGCACAATACAGCTATGCATATTTTTGACAGAACAAAGAGTGTCACATTTGGCATGGTTTACAAGGTAGGCAAACAATAACCTACATACCACACTGCCAGCGCACAAATGTCAAGGGGTTACCACGAGTAAAGTTATCCGACTATTGTTTAAAGATTTGAGGGTAAGAAAACACCATTAAAAATATTAAACTGTCAGTGATCATTTCGGTTTCTGTTTTCTCGAATGTTTCCATGGCAGCTGAATCTCAGTCCTCGTGCGAGATTCCTGTGCTTAGAATTCCCACAATCCCCCTAGTTTGTGGGGAAATAACGGTATTGCAAAACTGGGAGAGCATAAGATTCGGCTTTGCAATCTATCAAAGACATTTAACGTTTAAATGTGCGAATTTAAGTTTTTAAAACTTTTAAGGAACAAACGACATCGCACGGTGACGTTTCAATAAGCCTGGAAGGAATCACGCTCATGCGCTCAATACTTTACTGACGTTACATGGACCACTGGATTCCCCCAAACTTTATCAAACCTTTGCGCGCTCACGACACAGCAAATAAAGCCCTAGCAAACATACCTGATACAAAACACAGCACGAATAGGATGCTGACGTTCAGCCCGTCTTGAATCGGGTTATTCCTGAGACATCGGGCAGTCATTCTCAGCGCCATATCGCCACCCGTCCTCGCTTTCGTTCTCCTTCTAACTCTGAAACCTCCTCAGCAACAACTCCATAGGGAAAAGGCTGGACCGTACCACTCTGCCATTTCGTTACGGGGGTGTGTTATCTCACCTGAATCTTTATACTCACAGTTATTTGAGAAAAAAGCTCATTGGTTGACGAATGAGTGGCTAACAATCAAGTTAATTGAGGAAGTTGATTTTCATTTAAATTAACGTTTATAACAAAAATCAAGGAGCGAACTAATAGGAACATTACACAAATATTTCGGCGATCTTTTTACCTTAATAAAATATATTTTTTGCTCTAATGTACTATTTATAGTTACTTATATTTATTTTGTTACTGTAAAATCATTATAAACATTTACTTCAAACAATAAAATAATGTGTTAAAAATAATTCTGTCATTTAAATTTCTTGTTTTATGACTTTAATTTCTTGCTTTTGAAGACTGGCGGGGGGGGGGGGGGTCGGCAGGACAGAAGTGTACAAAATCCTTGAGGTTTCACAGATTTAGCTTCCACTTTTCTAGTATTTGTTGTTCGAGGGGTTATCTTGTCCCATTTATGAGGACCACAACTGGGCACTAACCATGCGTTCCTATTAATCCTGTAACCCTAATCCACTCAGAGCCCCCTTCTCACAAATTTATAGCGTCCAATCTGTGCTTCTCTTGGCCCAACGCCACAAGAAAGCCCCTCACCCCATTGCTGTTGCCCTGACTCTACAAAAAGAAATTATCAAACTAATCCTACTGACCAACAAATGTAGGGGGTGGCTTAGAGCTCCAACCCCCGTTTTGTTAAATCGACAATTTGTGTCATTCGTGTCTAAATTACGCAAGGAAACATTTTTCATGTGAATGACTGCTGAAAAAGAAGAACTTCTTTCATATCCTCAAAAGCCCAAAGAAAGTCTATACTCAGGAGAGGTCTTGTATATCTGCCCCCAAAAGGATAGGCTTACAAAGACTCATCCATCAGCATTCATTTCTCAGCTAAATCCTAAAACTCTTTATATGTTGTTTGCTGAATTCATTACCATAATAATATACTCTCTCTTTATGGGTTAGTAGACGGACAAGTTAGATTCAAGTTTAGTTTTTAAATGTGAGGCATGCCTATTGGAAAATAAAATTACTCTAGAGATGTATGCATATCCATGCGTTCCACTAATTTTACCTTATGGGTTTGGTCTGGAAGTATTCTATATTTTATTGGAAAGCAAACTTTTTGGCTAATCGTACCTTCACCATTTATTAAATTGAAAGACAGAAAAACAGTAAAAAAGAAAAAATGGGCACACATTCTCAACTGGCAGAGAGATGGATCTATTTATGAGGTACTCCAAATGATCAAAAAATGTAAGGCCTTTTTGAATGAAAGTTTTATGATGATCTATGAATTGAATTCTAATTTACATCCCAACGTTCTATTTAATGTGTGGTACAGGATCAATAAAGTGCATTTTTTTCTGTCTGGAGGATGTCTTTTGATACCAGATAGAGATACTTTCAGATGAGAAATGCAGGTTGTGACTGTATGGTCTTCTTAAAGGGATATTTACCAAAAATGAAAATTCTGTCATCATTTAATCATCCTCAGATTGTTCCAAACCTGTATACATTTCTTTGTTCTGCTAAACACAATGGAAGATATTTGCAAGAATGTCAGTAACCAAACAGATCTAACTCCCATGGTATTTATTTTCCCTACTGTGGCCGTTAATGGGATCTGTTTGGTTACTGACATTCTTCCAAATATCTTCCTTTGTGTACAACCAAAAAAAGAAATGTAAATAAGTTGGAAACAACGAGGGTGAGTAAATAATGACAGAATTTCTTTTACAGGTGATCTACCCCTTTAAAGAAAACACGTTACAGCTTTTTGATGGTTTTATTTAAATTTTAATGGAATTGACGTCAATTAACATCTGTTTTATTTTTTGTTTTTAATTTAAATACATTTTCATTTGATAAAGCTTTGTTATCTAAAAACAAAGAAGTTGAATACCGGGCAAGCTTCCATCAAAGAGGTTTTGTATCTTTAATGGTGTGATGCCATGGTTACACTCAAATGGTAATGTATCCCAGACTGAAGTGATACTGCAGTTGATCTAGTCTTCATCTTGCTTCAGAGGTTGTCTTGGAGCCATAACAAATGGACATACTTTAGAGCACTTGAGGTGTAATTGCTCAAACCTGTCCTTTCAAACTCTGCTGAATCTTTTCATAATTTTTCTACCAAATGCACAGAAAACCATTAGCGCCCCTTGATGTGGAGTATATTTTACCTCTTTAAAAAGGGATATTTCTTTAATTCTCCGAATTTAAGATGCACACCGAGGATGTTGCCTGCTCCAGGAATGTTGCATGAGTCCTCAAGGACCCTTAAAAAAGGAGGTTTGGTGCTGTCTTTTGTACCAACACGATCTGACTTAACTCCCTCACTGCAGAGCACACTATAGTTCATTCAAGTACATACACTGCAGAATTTCTTCAAGCTGCAGTTTTAAACATTACCTAGACAAGTAACATAGAACAGGTCTCCTCCGAAAATAAATAATGTGCCTGATGTTATGATATAACATGCTAGCAATACTGCACTTACGCACAGAACAGTTGCAGCAAATAATTGACTTGGAAAGTAAAAGGCAGAGGAGACATTTGGTCAGATAGGACAGCAGGCTAAGAGAGGACACTATTGCATGAAACAACAAACAAATCATGTGTAAAAGAACGCTGTAAAATTGAATTAACCATATAAAAAATTGAAATGAATTTTCAATTTTAGCCAAAGATGCCACACTAAAAAAACAAACTGTGAACAATTTATCCTATAGCACCCTCTGCTGGCTGAACAACCTGAACAATGTAGTCATTTTGATAAAATAATAGATTACCAGGCATACCCCAAAATACGAGTATAATATGATTATTCGCTTCATAGGACTACGTGTTATAATCCCTAAATGAATTGCCCAATAGAATTCCACACGCTTTATGTATGACAGGGGAAAGCAGTCAAGAATATGAAAGAGCAAAGGAGGTCTGAGGTTTCACTGGGTTCGTCGGCCATCCTCTGTGTTTGGTGGAGAAATGATAATAGAAATACATAGGAATATATTAATATGTAAGTATACAAAATTATTATATTAATATGTTGGAAAGCAAAATGAATGTGTGACTAGTGAAAAGATTGAACACTCTGGAACACTCTTTTCTGGTGAAAAAGATTTAATGAGTGAAATAGGAAAACATCATTACCATCATTACTAATAATATATTGCGTAATTTATATTTAATTATATACATTTAAATAAAAACATGATATGATACCCGTTTTTTCTGCATCTAATGATTTTATTTTTATAATATAAAGGCATTATTACAAAAACATATCCCATCCAACCAGAAAGTAGAAATACTTGCAAGATTCCAGAACACTTTATTGCTTGTTAACAAAAATTGTAAATCAAGAAAAAAACAACCCCAAACCTTAAATTTAATGAAAAATAAAAGCAGAGAACGTGAAAGAATTTTAATTCATAAATATTTTGCTTATCGTAGTGCATAAAAAACAAATATTTTTTAAACAAGAAGTAAATGTTTTTAATTATAATAGGTATTTATTTATTTTACTAAGTATTTATTTTTATTCATTTAAATTCTGATTGACTTATGACATATTTAATTTCATCATTAGATAATATAAAAGCAAATCATTATTTCACATCATTTGTCTCGAGTCATGTTAAGGAATATTACTCAAGACATGAACATAGTCATGTTTCCATTGTTAAACAGAGCTGGTTTTGACTTTGGAATTGTCACATTACTCAAAATGTTCTTGACGTCATTAATTAATGTCATGTCTGCTAAATGACTAAATGTCATTAATCCTCTCGCAGATATGCATCTGGGATGTCCTCATCTTCCTCTGTTCCGGTGCTTTGGGAATTCTGAAGCCTCCTACCATCAACAGCTTTAGAGGCGTTGAGTTCTTTCTCCGCCTCTATGGACAGCTTTTGAGCATGTTTTACCTGGGACTGTGAAACCTGTAGATTAGCCCGTACTGTTACAGAAGCTTGATCGGCACCTAGTGGGGAAAACAGTTAAATTATGAAGTAATTCTTTTTAATAGTGCAATACAATGGCTGACCACCAGGAACGACCCTGCTCTTGGTGAGCTTGAGCTACAATCCTGAAGATTTGAGCTCCGACCCCAACCAAAGACAGCTGCAGCAAATAATCAGGAGGTGCTTTTCAATTTTTATATGTGCATCCTCGTTTCCTTTCCAACCATCTTAGCTCCAACCATTCAGGATACAAGGGAAGGGAGCAAGGAAAAGACGGGAGGACAGAGGAATTAAAACAAGTCAAATGGCTTATCATTGCTATCTCTAGTGTCCTTTCACTGCAAAGCACCGTCAATTAATGATGACTGTACACATTGCACATTGAAAATAAAAATTAAGTTTAATAGATATTTTAGACAGAGTTTATAATCTCCACTATATTAAATAAAGTAAAAAACATGCTTAAAAGTGCTCAGAAATGTATATAAGGTATGTCAACGTTATTCCATTCCATTCCATTTTCTACCGCTTATCCGAACTACCTCGGGTCACGGGGAGCATGTCAACGTTATGTTCAACATAAATATTATCTATATTAATAAATTAACTATATGAATATTAACTATACTGTCTGAAAAAGGTCTACATTTGCAGTAATATAATGCATAATTATCACATTTATGCGTGTTTGAATATGATCTAAAGATGTGACAATGGGAACTTGGGGGGGGGGGTGTTGGTGATTTCCACTTCCGCAAAGGAAACACCTGTGTATCCTTCGCTCATGACTCCTCAGAAAGCCACCTCTCCCCTCGACTCCTCCCGGTGCAATAAGAGATGGCTGAGCTCGATTGGTTACCGGGTCATAGGATAGAGGAGCGAGGAGGCATATTGAATAGCACCCATAAAATTTAAGCGTTAATTGATAATTACAAACAGATGCGTTGAAACAGGGTTGGAGCTGCAGTCTGCAGGGCAGTAGCTCTCCAGGAGCAAGGTTGGAGACCCCTGCACTAATTGATTGCAGAAAGCTGACTTTTAACCTTGGATGGTTCACCCAAAATGATGTCGTCTTGTCATTTCAAAACTCCGCACACAAAAGAAGATATTTCAAAGAATGTAACCGAACAGTGGCAGCACCCATTCACGTCTGATGTATGGACACAAAACCAATGCAAGTCAATGGGTGCCAGTTAAGAACATTTTTCAAAACATATTTTTTTGTGTGCTGTGGAAGAAAAAAAGTCCTACAGGTTTGAAAAGGCATGAGCGTACCTGATGACAGATTTTCATTTTTGGGTGAACTATCACTTTAAGGCCGAACAGCCTTGGACTGTATAACACTGAGTGATAAACTTACCTGCATTGAAGGCTGCCTCTGCTGCCACCTCTGAGAGATTTATGGCTGTCATCCAGAAGGATTCAAATCTTTCACAGTCTTTCTTCTTCTGAATTATCTAATTAAATATGGAATAACAACCTCAACTTTAAACTATTTTAAGAAAAGTTGTTACATTATATGTATGACATGAGTGTTATTAGAGATGTATTTATGTGATTATATATATATTTATATATACAGTCTCAGAACTCACAGTTCAATGTAACAATCCTCAAGCAATTGCACTTCTTCACAAAAACTTACTTACAAACTGTATTCATATTTTTCAACTTTTGTTCAGATGCTAACCGCTTTTTTGAACCTAATCTAATCAGTTGCATGTAATATTAACATAAAACTACTTCAAGTAATTCCAATCCTTATTTAAAAGCAGTTAACTTTGCACCATGTGACGCAAATTGTTACCTCTTGACGTTGCATAAGAATGAATTGCCAAATAGCCTCCTCTTCTGCAGGGCTAACTTTGCTGATGGATTCCAAATAGTGGTTGTGTAACGTAATAAGACTGCTAATTGCCTAGAGAAGACAAGTACATTGTTCATGTTTTTTGTTATGGGAACACTTCTAACATGGAGAGGACAAAAACATGCATATTAATCTCAAAAGGGGGCTCGACCAGGAGAGTAAATCCAAATAGTGACAAAAGTCGGCACACCAGATCTCCAAAAATATAAAAATACTTTATTATTCAAAAGACTATCTATATTTTTGGAGCTCTGGTGTGCCGTCATTTAACATTTCTAACATGAAAAACATCAATACATGTTCCAATTTTTGTGTTTACCTTTACATAACATGTGAGGGAATCGAGCAGTGCTAGGGTGGTTTGTGATAGGAAAGAATTAGAGCTGTCAGTAACCAGAGATAATGATCTTCGTACCAGCTCTTCATGCGATAGACTTTCTGGTTTCTAAATAAGAGAGAAGATGGGGGTTAAAGGAACAGTTCAGCCAAAAATAACAATTCTGCAATGCCATGTTATCTAACACCCACACAAGTTTCCTTTGTAAACAAAAGAAGAAATATGATAAACATTCATGCATTCTTTTTTCACACAACCATTGCTCATTACGTCCACATTTGGACTTCTAGCCCTCCTTACCATCCACAATTTCTATCCAATATGTTATTCTAGAGCTTGATATAACTAGAATCACATATATCCATTATAAAATCAACCAATATCTTCAATATCTTGATATTATGATGAAAATGTATCTAAAGATATTTCTAGCTCATGTTTGTGAGACTTGCAATAAAACCACGAGTACATTGTACTTTTAATGCTATTTCTAATAATGTATAAAGATAACTGTGGAAAGGAACAAATTACATTTGACTTGACTGACTTTTAAGGGCCCCTTAGTTAAGAAACATTGATGAATGCATATTATAGAATACTTATTATGTGTGTTTTTCAAGTCTGTTACTGCACGTTTAAATTATAGGAGGTTATTACAACTAAACAGTACAGAATGGGATGTCATGGTTCAGACCTGTATGAAGGGAACAGCACACAGAGCTCCTGTGACACTCAGTGTCATCCAGTGTTTTCTCAAGACTGTGGGCAACACAGCGATTCTCCGGCGGCTCTGACAGCAAACGCTCCTGTTAATGAACGAAGACACACAACTACAAAAGACATGAAAAAAGTGTTATTACGGTAGTAAGAAAATAATCCACTAAAACAGTTTTAGTTAGTTTAGTTAACTTCATAAAAGAAATGAAAGCGCAATTTCTGCTTCGACCAACAACAACGTCCAGGGGAAACTACCACACGCGTGTAATGAAATAATAATCGCTTATGATTACTATACAGAAATGAAACACAGACTACATAAATAATAATAAAATAAGACTTATAGATACATTGTACACGACCTTAGTCCAGCAGCTATTAATTTCCTTCTGTTCGCCGCCATGTTTGATCAAGGAAGTTGTCAAACTTGAAAACGCCCCCAGCAGGAAGAATGGAAGAACTACAACCAGACACTGGCTATTTACTGTACAGTAGGCCTGCTACAACATGATTTATAAAAAAATAAACCTCGTCTATATCGAATCGAAAGCAAAAAATGACATCTTCAGGAATTCAAACGATAGTGTTGATAAGTTTATTCATAGGTCCTGTTTTACAGGTCGTACACGCTTAAAAGCATTCACCCTTACAGGAAATGGATTATCTATCATAACATTGTTCTTCATAGTTAAACGACAATACGTGTAAGTTAAACGATGATTTTATGCAGCTCATTTTTACCATGATATTTGTGGAAAAACTACAAAGTTTTTCACAAGTATCATTCTGCCCCTCAAAAAATTATACTTTTACTATAGGCTAATACAACCAGTGTTAACGATTAATTCATCCAGTTTTGGAAAGATAAACAGCAATGAGGAATTTGTTGTCAAACGAAGTAGCCTCCCTTAAGAGAAAAAACGTGAAAGTTTTAATATGACGTTTAATATGAAGTCTGGTTTTATGAACCACACACTACTGGTGACTCACAATATTGTACAGCATCAGCTACAGGCCTAAGTCATGTCCAGATGCCTCATTTCTGAAATTATAGCCATAAATATTGGCCTTAAAAGTCCAATTAGCCTGTCAATAACAAATGTGTTTCTGTGTATTCTGAAGGAGCACAATCCCAGAGGACTAAGATCTCTGCTGGAAAACAACTCTGTCAGTCTTTACCTATTCCCAAACAGTCTTAAAGACAAACATCTATCTAAGTTAGTATAAATATTTAATGTGATCTTTTACTTGTAATTACACTGTGCATGTTTGTCATGTCACTCTGGAGCTTTTAGGTCACAAGACACAATTTGTTTTCGATGAAACCAGAAGGGATAAACCATGATGTTTTAAATTCTTTGTATAGTATGTCATTGTAATGACCCCATAATTTACAACATTTTGGCAATTTGCACTACCTGTGCTATTTGTAATAAACAGTATTACTAGTGCTGGCATTTACGTTCTGATTTAATATCATGCATTGATGTGACGCCAGCCATATTGCGACAGAACGTCCACCACACACCAGCTTATTGGTGGAGAGGAGACAGAGTTACGAAGCCAATTAGTTAATATACTATAAAATGTGCACTTATGAGTTATGACAACTTTTGTGATACTATGAGACTTAACAGAATTAAATCCTATATGAATATTAAATTACCTCAAATCTTTTTTTTAACCATATTGAATTCTGAGCAACCAACTTGTCTGTTTCTCCGCCATAACTGGGCCTTTGTTATCATAAAGTTTGGTAAACATAGTTTCTCAAGATACATTGATATTTGTGTGAAGTGAGTGCTTTAGCCAGAGCAAGCTATTTTTATTCACAATATTTTTTTCTCATTCTGGAGGTCTTTTTAAAAACCTCTCCACAACAATCTGTCAAGCATTATGAAACAACATAGTAAACAGAAATAGGATAAATTCTTTGTAATTCACCTTTTGTCATGTTCACAGCAAATGAAAAGATGGATCAAGTTGTCAGTAATGCAACAGTAATGACACTTAATTTTTTGTCTGAGTTTTTTTTTTAAGTAACTATCCCTTTAAAATCCATTTTGCATTTTTTGTTGACAGATTTAATGTTAAATTTGATGCACCGGAGATCAACTATTTTTTATATCTGCAGCATAGGATATTTTATTCAAGATGTCAAAAATGACACTCAGTTCAATTTCTCAATTTGTTAGATCTTATCCTGACAGAACGATGTGAACATGAGAAGTTGAGTAAGTGAATCACTGTCAATTTTTTTCACATTTTCATTGTCTCAGTTTCATTTTTTTATGTTGACACAGCTTGTAGTTTCTGAATTTGTTCATTTAACTAACATGAATGTCCTCAAATCATAATACCTATTAGGCCTACAAAGGACTTTTTCCGTGATTGCAACCTGTGGCTGACAAAAATCTTTTGCTACAGGAAACATTTTAATAATGTCAGTGTTGTCATTGTATTTTTTATATCCCTGCTCCAAAACATGTTTTTTTATTTAAAATTGTATGATTTTTCCTTAAGCATATGTAACGTAGTATTTTAATAGGCAACTTCGGCCATGTAAGTCTTATATTATTATTAACCAAACTGGCCACATGGATATAAACTGCTAAATCAGATGGAGATTCTAGACCCAGCTGTAATGGATGCAACATAGCATGTGGTTTTGGCAGATGTCTTAGAGGAAGCTATTTTAACCTCAGCTGCAGTAGAACATGCGTATACAATGTCATCCCACGAGATAGATTTTAATACGGCCAACATCAATTAAAATATATGTGACCCCAGTCTGTGAAAACCAGGCTAAAGTCTCAAAATCTAATTCTGAGATAAAAGGCATCAAAGTTTGATTTTGAATATTAATTTCCCTCTTATTTAAATCTGTGTCATGGCTTCGCTCAGTCAAAATGAAGATATCAAGGTTTTTATTTTCACTGTGTGTTCTTTTTTATAGTCTTATTTTAAAGTAAATGACAAAAAATATTTTAGCTTGGTTTTTACAGATTGTGGCCCACTTTAGATATATACATATCTTATTGTGAAACTTTTCTATTAGCCCAATGAAGCAAAATAATCATGGATGGATAATGCATTTTAATTGATAGCAGAAATAGGTTGCTTCTTCACAGAACATATATGTTGCTGCTTCCATGACAGTTATAAATATACATTATTATAGCTGAAATATATATACAATATATACCAAATAGCTCAATAAAACAATGTGTATTTTGAAAAGGTCCTTCGCAAACTTAGGGAGAACTCATAATGGTATTCATTATACAAGGTTTCTATAAACTGTCTCAATTCATTTTGTGACATCAGTTACCTTTCACTTCAGAGCACATTCAAATGCCATGAATGCAAAAAAATCTGAAGGCTTCCAGTGAAAATGTGTACAGTACAGTGAAGTAACAGGACCAAAAGAGGAATGTAATGAAAGCAAAAGTCAAATGCATACACAACATTGTTCCACTGTTTGTAATCAGACGTGGATGTAAAAATTGTATGTTGCAAATAATCCAATGTATTTCTGTTTATTTAAAATACTCTGATTCGAAGTCTAGGAAATCTGGGAAACATGGTGACAGATGATTTATATGTTTGCTAAGCATGGTACATGCTTGTTAGATGTCATTTTTAAGTCTTGTTAAAACAACAGCATTACCAAGTCACACATTAATTTTACAATTAGAAAATGATATTTTTCATTAATAAAAAAGGAAAGCCAAAGATCATTTTTTACAAAAGCATTTTAGGAAACTTCAGTACAAAGTCAGCACAAAGTGCTATTTTCAAATCCCTGCTACTAAATGTGTCTCTGTAGGACAAGTGTTTTGCTTTTTGAAACCAAATGTAAAGTAATATTTGAATAAACAGCTAAAAGCTTTATCTCTCAAGCCATATATGAGAGGACTTAGACATTTGGGGAAAATTATAAAGACTACAAAGCAAAAATACATGATGTGTATCGTAGTCATATAGTCAAGATAAACATAAATGGCCTCTTGGATAACACCTACTAACAGTGAAGCAGCGCCAAGACCCAGCTGTATTAAATGCAACAGGACAGTCTTATTGGCTTTTTTGGCTGACATCTTATCGCATGAGGCTGTTTTAGCCACAGCTGCAATAGAAGCATAAGTAAAGATTATAATGATACACACAGACAAAAAATATAAACAAGTAAAAGCTATGTCAAGTATCTTATATATCGGCAGTCTGAAAAGAGTCGTTCTTGAGCAAAACAAATTCATTGCTGTGTTTGTAGAATCAAAGGCATAGAAAATAGTCATCTCAGATAAGCATTGAATCAACCCAATCAACCAAACAACACCGATGGCCATGTTAGTTCTTCTGTACGTGGTGATATCTGCATGCCTGAGAGGAAAGCAGATGGCCACATACCTCTCCAGTGACATCAAAGCCAGATTTAGGGTTGAGACGTGAAAGAGAGCTGTTGCAACAATAAGAAGTATGAGACAGACATTTTTCACAATGAAAATCCTACTTACAGCACAAACAAACAGTAGTACACTCATAAACAGATTGAGAGTATCGACCCAAAGCATGTGTCCGAACAGAATGTAACGAGATGAATCCTGGAAAACAGTCTTTTTCCGTAAGGTGAAGAGCATGACCCCGTTGACATAGAGAAAAATAACACATGGGGTCACAGACAAAAAAGTCTTCACTGGTACATCTCGGTCGAAGAGCAATAAAGTCTGAGTGAGGTTAGTTTTATTATTAGACATCCTCAGAAACATAAAAAAATTATTCAAGAACAAAATGAACTCATTTATGGTTAAACAGTATAAAACTGATTGAGAATAATGTAGTCATTTACAAAGTCTTTACAGTTCTTCCCTCACATGTGTTGTTGAAGTCACAGAGAGCATATCACGGGAAAGCTGCCAGAGCATCACATATTTAAATACTGTTACACTCATGGGTGTGGATTTCCTTGGTCAAATTTTGAGGACAAAACTGTTTAAGTAAATCTGATACAACCTCCCTTTGGGGGTAATCCTCAATGGGATTATTGATTCATAAATAATAAATGTTGTTTTTCTAAAAATGCCATTTTAAGAAAAGAAATTCCCATCTATAAACATACAGTATGTACACCGTTTTGAATTTGTCATTACAATTATCAGTAATCATTAAAGTAATTTCAACACGTGTCTACATAAGATGCTAAGCACAGTAAGTGTGTTTAGATTTTTTTGTGAGGTCCAAAATGTTCTCAGTCTTCAAAGATTGATCAATAGTTCAATGAAACCTTCAATAGTTAAAACTGCCCATAAATGTTGCAGATGATGTTAGTCTTTAAAGGTCCAGGGAGTCTTCAGGGAAAACTTGACAGACAAATGAAAAAAGAAATACCCGCTCTCTTTCTTTTAACAGTTAGTGGTCTAGCTTTTGTTGAAACCAGTAACTTTGTATTTTCACTCATTGTTTTATTGCTCCTGTATGACATAGCGTTTATTGTTCCTTTAACTCTTTGTAAGTCGCTTTGGATAAAAGCGTCTCCTAAATGTAAATGTGTGTAATTTTTAGTGGTGGGCATAGATTAATTTTTTTAATCTAGATTAATCTAGATTAAAATGGCTCATTTGAATTCTGCCGAAGGCATTCAGAATATGTGTGCTACCCAAATAATGACTAAAAGTAAGTCTTTGAGAACGGGTTTCTCAAGCCAGGTGGCGCATTAGACCAGGGGCTCATCTCCTGTTTCCAAAATACATCACAAACTGCTTGAGAAAGCTGTTCAACTATGATAATTGGTAATGAAAATTAAATTATGTTCAAGAAGATGAATTTGTGTTTACTTCCGCATTAGCTAAGGGATGATTTGCGTTTAGGTGGTACTTGAGACTGGAAGAGCTCCTACAGTACATTTACATTTAGTCATTTAGCAGACGCTTTTATCCAAAGCGACTTACAAAGAGTGAGGGAGCAACAAGCGATATGTCATACAGGACCCATAATACATTAGATCTCAATACAAAGTTACTGGTTTTAACTAATGCTAGACCAGTACCTGTTGAGAGAAAGTGTTTTTTTTAAAACCAATTCCGCATTGCACAAGGTGCAAACAACCTTAGTCTTATCGATGTTTCCATTGGGAAGCTTCTTAAAAATTAATATTCCCTGAAGCAAACCCGGCGGCTTCATAGCTGCATCCATGTTAGCACGTCACGTTTGATGCGGTAATTTCACAGTAACGTTATGTTGTGTTCAGACCAAACGCGAATGGCGTGTCAAGCGCGAGTGATTTATATGTTAATGCAAGAGGCAATAGACCTTCTTGCTGCGCGAATCGCGCGAATGAAGCCCTGGTTATGAGATGATGAGGCGGCTTCTGCTTCCGCGAATGACGCGAATCACGCGAGTTGAAAAATCTCGTTCTCGCCCCGTACAGTGCAGTTAAGCTGGTATACATCCGCGCTAAAATATCAAGGTGAAAGTCATCATAGCTTGCGTAGTATAGACCCAGCTCCCAACCCAACTTTGAGAATAGATTAACGGCGACATTTTTTTTATCGCGCGATAAGAGTCTCACTGCCACCACTAGTAATTTTATTGGAGAATCTATTGACAGAAATGCAAAATAACATGCATAACTGTAATGATGAGGAAGTCATGTAGGATCCAATTGCATGCAGGTTAAATGTGAAAGTAACATCCAGGGACCACGAAGCAGAGAACAAGGCACAATGAGCACATTTTCATTCAAAGATACCAGGCAAATGACAAGAGAAACACTAGTGCTTAAATAGAAAAAACTAATCAGTGAAACAAGATACAGGTTTACACAATCAGGGCAGGGCAATATAAAACAGTACAAAATGGCAGACAAAGTATAAATTGGAGGACAAACTAAACAAGACATAGACAGGTACCGTGACAATAACAATGTCTTCAGATGTGTAAAAAGACCTTACACAACAAAGCTTTATGTTTTAATTATAATGACAGATTTCTATTTATATAAACGTTCCCATACATAGAATTTGCCATGTACATTATCTACCTTTGGCAAAGAAGGGAAAACGTGACGACATTTTAGTTCTGTGTCAGCGACTGAAGTGCTTCGAAAGGGAGGGGTGGAGTAAGCCGTTGGTTGCAATTCCCAACCTTACCGCTGAATGGCGCTAAAATATCCACCTTGTTTCTTTAATTTAATGTAAAAAAGTTTCTGAAAGGGTTAGGTTATGCCGGTTATAAAACAATGGAAGTAGATGTCCTCGCAGATATAGTGACACTACAGTTAAGATTGAACCCTAAAAGTGCAGAGCTACTGTCTCATGGGCCTATACAGCATATTTGTGCGTGTTAAGGACATTCTTGGGAGTTGACATCACTTACTGTACATCATTTCTTTTCTGGCCTTTCTAGTTTGTTGGCCTTTCTATAGTTTTTTGGCCTTTCTATAGTTTTTTGGCCTTTCTTTAGTTTTTTTGGCAGACATTACACTGTAGAGAGATAGAAAAAGATGGGATGATAGAGAAGGGTGCAGGAGCCAGGAAAGGACCACAGCACAGGATTCAATCTCGGATCACCTGCAAGCAACACCTTTACGCAACGTGTTGGAATATAGTCCACACTGCACTCCATCAGCTGTTTTTATATCAAGAACAATGCCAAATAACCACTTTGCATTAGGAATATTTGTTTATGCATCTGTGCTGTCATTTCATGTTATGTTTGAATATAAACAAACAGGAAGCTATACAAGTAAATAAAGAGTGTTTAAGAATGCAGAGTAAGAAATGTTCACCTACAAACTTTGCTAATAGGCTCTCTATTGCACTTCATGAAGGCATTAAACCATACACTCTGAAAGCTTCTGTGATATTTATGCAATTCCTGGTTGGAACGTTAGGATTTAGCCATCTGTTGTAATGTGAGAAATTAACTGAAATTGCAAAAATGCGTGCTATCTTTATATATCCATATTGGGAAAATTAGCTGAAATCAATGAATTTGTTTTAATTTGGACATGAAATATCCTTTTACATCACCCTGTCAATAACACATGTGTTAGTGTTTGTTCTAAAAGAGCACAATCCCTGAGGATTAGAGTAAACTCTCTGCTGGAAAACATCTCTGTCAGTCTTTCTGACGCCTATTCCCAAACAGTCTTAAAGACAAACATTCTGAAAAGTGAGCATAAATATTTAATGTGATCACGTACTTTAAGACCGGGTAAGAGTCTGGAGCTTTTAGGTCACAAATGACACACTTTGTTTTCTGTGAATTCAGAAAGGGAAAACAATAATTCAGTTTTAAATAATACTGTAATCTGTGTAGTTTGTCATCTTAATGGCCTATTTTGTTATACAGTGTATCTTACCATCATTTACAAAATGTTGGCAATTTGCAATACCTGTGCTATTGATTTTTTGCATATTGTGTAAAATATGCTATAATCATTTTATTAACTTATTTAACTTTTTTGAGACCTGTAGCAGGCATTAAGTTTGAAATATGCTTATTTGGTGCATTTTATTTATTTTATTTCTCAGTTTAAACATTTGTCATGTTCTCTATGTTTCTATTGTAAATACAATTTTGGCTCAAGCGATTTGAAAGTCTTCTAAATTGTATTTTATTCAAATTTAAAAAACATCCCAACACTTCCGAATTTGGGGTGTAAAAAACACGGTCAAACATAAATGAGTGATTTTCTTTTGTAAAGATGTAGAAAGTTTACTGCAGAAGACATTCATGGATTGTCCACATATATGAGTTTGTGTATGCATCCACAGGTTTGGCTATACTTGTTAGGTCTGAAATATTTTAAGAACTGAAGATATGCAAATAAGCAGTGAAACGAACCAAGTACAATTTGCTTAATTGACTATAACTCAACTCAACTCAACTTTATGGCGCTTTTTACAATTTTCATTGTTCACATTGAATACAAGAAAAACAACTAAAGGCATTTACCTGTAAAAACAAGAAAAAGGTGAAAACAACAAAAGACAGACATACAAATGCTCCACAGACACAATATGCATACATACTTACACACATTGACATAGACGCACACACGCAAACACACTCGCACACACGCACAGTGAAAGCACACATTTGGGATAAAGGAGAGAGAACCACAGGTCAAATATTAAACGGACTATAAATTCTTATATGCAATATTAATTATGTTTAACTTGTAAAATCTAAAGCAGCCCCCCGGCCAGGCAAATAGTGCAAAACAAATGCAAACGGTGGCGAGGAACCCAAAACTCCAATCGAGAAAAAAAAACTCAGGAGAACCCAGGCCCAACCAGGGGACCTAGATGTAATGTGCATGCATGTTCTACCACACGTTTAACAACACCTATGATACTGTATTTGCATTTGTGCAACTGTTATGGGAAAATGTGATGTGTAAAAATAAAAATAATTGTAACTGTACTGACCCCTACCAACAAAAATTCAGCAAGAAAGTTTTGATTGAGTAATCAATAACGACATTTTATTTCTGGTGAGGCAGAAAACCCTCCAGGAACTCACTTTAAAACATACATCATCTAGATGTCACATTATTTCCATTAAACACGCAAGATGACAGATGCAAAACAACCTTATTTTTAGAATTAAACATAATGAATGAAAAAGGGGGGTATGAACACATCTTATATTTTCTACATTTTTGTGGTCACACACAATGGTTTACACTGATATGCACTGAAATTAGTTTAATAGTTTTCACAATACAGTACATGTTTGCATGTTGTGCCAGAGCTATGATTTTATAGTTTTTGCAACTTATGGAGAATTATCCCAGATATAAAACCCTATATTCAAGATTTAAATTAAAATGTGAACAGGTTCAAAGGTAATGACGATGTCATTTATTTCTGTGTGTTGCTACTAAACGTGTTTCTGTATGACAAGTGTTTTGCTTTTTGAGACCAAATGTAAAGTAGTACTTAAAAAAACTGCTAAAAGCCTGATCTCTCAGGCCATATATAAGAGGACTGAGACATCTTGGGAAAATCTGAAACGTCACAAAACAAAAATACATTACGTACATTGAAGTCATGTAGTTGGTATAAATAAAAATGACCTCTTGGATGACTCCGACTAGAATAGATGCAGCACCCAGACCCAGCTGTATTAAATGCAACAGGACAGTCTTATTGGCTTTTCTGGCTGAGATCTTATCAGCGGAGGCTGATTTGGCCACAGCTGCTATGGATGCATAAGTAAATATGACAACAAAACAGACAGACACAAAATATATACATGTAAAGGATATATCTAGATTCTTATATATCTGCAGTCTGAAAAGAGTCGTTCTTGAGCAGAACAAATTCATTGCTGTGTTCGTAGTATCAATTGCATAAAACATAATAATCTCAATGAGGGACTGTAACCAACTTATCATCCAGACAACACCAATGGCCATGTTAGTTCTTCTATACGACGTGAAATCTGCATGTCTGAGAGGAAAGCAGATGGCCACATACCTCTCAAGTGACATTAAAGCCAGATTTAAGATTGAAACCTGATAGATAACTGTAGCAACAACCAAAAGAATGAGACAGACAATTTTCATAATAGAAATCCTACTAACAGCAATAACAAACAGCACTACACTCATGAAAAGATTGAGCGTGTCCACCCAAAGCATGTGACCGAACAGAATATAGCGAGACGCCTCCTGGAAAACAGCCCTTTTCTGTAAGGTGAAAAGCATGACCCCGTTGACATAGAGGAAAATGACACATGGGGTCACAGACAAAACTGTCCTCACATCTCGGTCCACCAGAAGTAAAGTCTGAGTGAGGTTAGATTTGGAGTCACTTAGATTAGACATCTTTAAATACAAAAAGAAATCAGAAACCAAACAGGACACATTTGCTATTATAGCATGGTCATTTAAAATCCTTGTACATGCAAATCCAGAGTAGGTTTACCTTCACTGGTGTTGTTGAAGTCACAGAGAGCAAATGATCATAGAGCTGCCAGCGATTCACATTTTAAATACCAGTAAATTCATGGTATAGTTATGTCATAAAGTACGTATTGAATCCCAGTGGTTGTTTGTGGGTGTGTGTTTACAAAATCTCCCTTTGGGGACATCCTCGATAGCAATATCAATGCATAAATTAAGTCAATAATGTATTATGAAAACGTTATTTTAAAACTGAAGGTATAGTTTTTACATATTTAAAGTCTATGATATGTCCCCATTTACGGTAGACGACATTCAGTAAGTACACATGCACATGTTATTAAAAAATAGCAACAGAAGTGTGTACAGTATTTCAATAATAACTCACAGACTGTCAGTACATGCTGAATGAATTCTGATTTTATTAGCAAACAAATGTTATTATATAACAATTAGTCAAAAATAGCCTCTTTGCATTTATTTAAGTTTCTGTACTATCACTTTGCATGTTGCACTTTGTTTCCTGCTGGTTTCTGAAACTAGCTTAGTTTGAAGAGTAAATAATTTATGATTTAAAAAGTCCTACTTTGGTGTATGCATGTCCAACAACAAGTTTATGTGTCCTATTAAGCAAATGACTGTAATTGGACACTGCGGGGTGGTACATACTGTATGAGTGTCACTTCCATAAAGTAATTTTGTCATTCATGAGCATGCGATTGTGGGTGGAATTTTCGGACATTTCATTTTTTAAAGAGTTAATATAACAATATCCTAAAAATTACATTTCATGCAGTGTGTAATGTTACTGTGTGTGAATATCTAAAATTGTAAAGCCTAAAGTAAACGAATAACAAAGTTATTGGCTCTGAATCACGCTTTTGTTCTAATTTCAGTGTCGGGTCGGATATCCGTCTCTCTATTTAATGCCCGTCTGCGTTTTATTTGCGACACTGCACATGGTAGACCAATCACAGCAGAGAAGACTAGACCATCTGACCAATTAGATCAGAGTAGGCAGAAAGGAATGTATTAGACAGATGACAAATCATTTGAGAGTCAGTCAAGAAGTAAGGTAATAATAACTGCCTATTATTAGAAAATTAAAGGGTTTCTACACTGTGTTTGTGTTATAACCCCAATATTTCAGCACAGTATAATTGCACAATAGGACATTTCCCGCCCCTTAGGCATGTCAGGGAATCCCAGTCAAGAATATGAATCGAGGAAAGGAGGTCTGAGGTTTCACAGGGTTCGTCGGGCAGGCATCCTCTGTGTTTGGGGGATAAATTACAATAGAAATACAAAGCACAATTACCTTTTCTTGATATTATCATAGAGACATGTCATGAGTTTTGTGTCAGATGCCACTTTCATCCATTATTCTGGGTGAAAGATGCCTTTTGGCTAGGTGCTGCTCCAGCTGCTGATAATGCCATTGTATAGTTCCCATCAATACGACACATCTTCAGTTGTATACTACCGTACGACCGTATTTTTAATACAAACAACAAAATTGTAGTTATATCTGCATAGTAATCAAACTTAAGTCTCCTTTTAGGCATTTTGGTTGCGTGCATGGCTTCCATCGTCCAATCAGACGCCACAAATTCAAATTTGGCGCCACTAGCGTCGTAGCTGTGAGCGCTACTAGTGCTTCGACAGAGCGGAAGTTTTCCAACTCCAGCGGATTACTTAGACAGGCATGCGCGGCGGGAAAACAACTCCTGAGAACAGCCGTGAGTAATAGCGTGCGAGCGACACTGAAGAAATTTCTTCTGCTCCTATGGAAATATGACGAGTACATTTAAAAGCGATAATCCCTTTGAACCTGTGCGATAAAAACAACGCGCTTTTAGCGCCTGCTTCCCTACTATCGTTACAGTCACCAATCATTGTCAGACACACCGCCCACCGGATGTAACTAAGCGGTTAATAACACAGATTGAACCCACAACCTTGCGTTGTTAACACAATGCTCTTACCACTGAGCTACAGGAAACCTCAGTAATGTATATCACCCCAGTTGCTCAATTAAAGTCTAGATGTGTAATAACTGAATACCTTCAATGTTCAGAACTATTTTTCATATTCTGAATCTGATATACTCCTCTTGTAAACCCACTGTCAGGTGAACATTCAAAAAATAAATATTTTAGCATTTCCCCAAAATGTATTTTTTATTGTTTACAGTTTCATTGAAGGTACAACGTAAAGTACTGGTATTTAAGAGAGTGTTTTTATTTTACATGTAAAGAATTAAACAGGAAATTACTATAGGCCTAGGACCTGAGAGTTTCATTATAGGTTCAAATAACTGCTAATTACTTTTAATTTACAATAATGTAGGTTTTAATGCTACATTTGGTATATTTTAATAATATATATCTGTATTATAACTGGTTAAAACTGTAAATATACAGACATATGATTTTTATTAGTAGTTTCTTGGTTATTATATACATTTGAAATGTGTAAATCATGGAGGATTCCTAAAATAACTTTCCTAAATTTACAGAGATTACCCTGAGAAAACGTTGCTTTTTAATGTATTTTGAAATAATTTATCTGTATTTCCAAAGTTTAATGAGCAATTATTATATAACGAACATTGACCGTAAAATTATCTCTGTATTTTTACAGTTTACATCATGTATGTCCCGGACTCAAGGAGGGACTAGAGCAAGTAAGTTCACAAAGTAAGTATTTAATTAGAACTCCACAAGCAAGTTTTTAGAAGTGAATAAACTTAGGAAAAGCTTAGCCAATAAACAAGGCAAAAACTGGTAGTCTTTACTCTGGGTAGCTCGTCTCTGTAGAACGAGTGGTAGAAGAGTTGTAGAAGAGTGTAAGAGTGGTAGAAGAGTGGTCCAAATAGAAAACCTTTGAGTCCACACAGCAAGTGTCTCTGGTAATGTGAAGCAAGCATGATTGAGACCGGATGCCTGTGCGCTTGGAGGTGAAGGATTTATGTGTGTCTGATGGGGAACAGGTTTCTGTGATTAGAATTCTGGTGAATTGGAAAAGGTGCGTGAAACCGGAAATCTGGTGTCTGGGGGAGGTGTGGCTGGCGGATCCCTGACAATGTAATTTTGTGAAACAGTTTTTTCCCATAATTTTACAGAATTTGTCTGGAAACTCAGCCACCAGACTTTTTGCCGTTTTTTACAGATTTAAAAAAAAAGTGAGATAGTTTAGTCAGGGAAATTAATGGAAGTTTACTCAAATCCCCCTACCCCACCAAACCTACTATAATGTCAACCAAAAATAAAAGTTTGATTGAGTTTTAAATAAATACATTTTATTTTGAAGAAAGAAGTGACCCCAGTAACATCAATTATGTCTAGATGTTACATCTTTTAAATTTAATCGCATAAATTGACCAATATAAAACATTCTGCTTCCATTAGTTTAGAGAACTATGACTAAAAATATAAATACATAAACATATAATCATTTCCCTATACGGTTAGACGTGTGTTTCAACCTTGGTTACCTAATATATTTGTTAAACATGCTTTCATGTTATGCCACAGATCATTTAGATCAAGCTTTGCTATTATGGCAAATGATCTTTTTTATTTCTTAAATGAAAGATAAAGAAACATATCAGCTAACTCATGTTAAGAAAATTCAGTAAAGTCTATAAAAGTCTATAAAAACTGTTAGTGTCCTGATACTAAATGGGTCTTTGGATGACAACTGTTTTGCCTTTTCAGACCAAATGTGAAGTAGTATTTAAATAAACTGCTAAAAGCTTGATCTCTTAGGCCATATATAAGAGGACTAAGACATCTGGGGGTAATCTGAAATACTACAAAACAAATATACATTATGGACATTGCAGTAAAATAGTCAGTATAAATGAATGCGGCCTCTTGGATGACTCCGACTAAAATAGATGTAGCACCCAGACCCAGCTGTATTAAATGCAACAGGACAGTCTTATTGGCTTTTTTGGCTGAAATCTTATCAGCGGAGGCTGATTTAGCCACAATTGCTATAGATGCATAAGTAAATATTACAATAAAACACACAGACATAAAATATATACATGCAAAGGCTACATCAAGTTTCTTATATATTGGCAGCCTGAAAAAAGTTGTTTTCGAACAGAACAAATTAACTTGTGTGTTTGTTGAATCAAAAGCATAAAAAACAGTCAGTTCAGACATGGGCTTAATCGAACTTATCATCCAGACAACAAAAATGGCCATGTGAGTTCTTCTGAACGTGGTAAAATCTGCATGCCTGAGAGGAAAGCAGATGGCCACATACCTCTCCAGTGACATTAAAGCCAGATTTAAAATTGAAACCTGATAAATAACTGTAGCAACAACCAAAAGAAAAACACAGACAACTTTCAGTAAATAAATCCTACTAACAGCAATAACAAACATCACTACACTCATGAGCAGATTAAGTGTGTCAAGCCAAAGCATATGACCGAACAGAATGTAACGAGATGAATCCCGAAAAACAGCCTTTTTCTGTAAGGTGAAAAGCATGACCCCGTTGACATAGAGGAAAATGACACATGGGGTCACAGAAAAAACTGTTTTCACATCTGGATCCACCACAAGTGGATTCTGTTTTTGAGTGAGGTTAGATGTGGAGTCATTTAGACTGGACATCTTCAGTGGTGTGAAAACAAGGAGAGCAACTTCCACAAATTTGCTGTTAGAACAATATCACAGAATAATATTGTTATCTAAAGTCTTTGTAACTGCATATCCTCAGTAGTTCCTTCCACAGGTGTTGTTAAAGTCACAAAGAGTAAATGAAGAATGAGAAGATGAGAAGATGAGGCTTCACAATATAAATATCCGTCCACCTGTAGAGCTGTGTCATAAAGTACGTATTGAATCCCAGTAGTTATTTGTGGGTGTAGTTAGCCATGGTTTAGGGACAAAATTAACTGAATGAATAGTGTGTGTGTTTGTCTCTCTGTGTGTGTGTGTGTGTGTGGGTGGTTGGGTAGGTTTTGGTACACAAAGAGGACATATCCAAAATCCATGTCTTGTGGGGACACTTCATGTTGCCCATGAGGAAACAAGCAATTCAAACAGATTTAACTTTTTTGAAAATCTGAAAGAGCAGAAAGTTTTGTGTGATTGTTAGATTGGGGTAGGGAATATGATATACAGTTTGTACAGTATAAAAACCATTGCGTCTATTGAATGTCCCCATTGTGTTTGTGAGTGTGTGTTTATGTGTGTTTGTGAGTGCGTGCAAAAATGTTGGTTGTATTTTGTTCAAAAATTATGTATCTATCATGTGACTAAACACAAAGGTTAAACAAAACACAATTACAACTTTTCAACAATTTTAAAATATAATTTAATGTATATAATGTAAATATATCAGAAAATAATAATGTATATTGCAATTATTAAAAACATTAAGTATGGCATGGTATAAAAAATGAATTTTAGTGTATTTTCAACTAGATGAATTGGCCATAGCCTTAAATTTATCCTAAAATGTATTTCCTTAACATGCTTAACCTTTTTTTTCAAGTTCTCAGTATGTAAAGCATTTAGAATCAAAGTATTTGCATCTCTTACAGTTTTGGTAACTAATGTTCTCATGTTTTGTTCTATAATTTCAAAGTCGTCTTTTTTAACTTTTTCTTGAAATTCCAAAACTGATGAAAATGCCATTCACTAAAGCAAGCTGTATCAACGATTCATATTTCAGCGACAGAATTTAAATTGATATATTTTTTTATTTAAAACAGTTATTCAAATTTTATTTATAACTGTTATTAATATTCTATATTCTATTTATGGCCACTCTACATGATGAGTAGTCATACATCATTGACACTATTATATTAAAACATCTTACTATATGTTTACATATGTATGTATATATGTTTTACATTGTGTTTATTTAATGATATACTTTATCATGTCAGTCTTGGGTTACATCAGAATTCCCTTCACAAAATCCCTCGCGTTTTCATTAAAAATCTCATCAAATATTTACTAGTTGTCTGTCTGTTTGTACAACCAGGTTCTCTAAGGATACATCTTTGTTGTTAAACTCTATCCAAGGTGAGATGTACCCTGGGTCACAGGGAAGAAAAAAACATGTTTTGATCTTGTTATTGTCCTTACTGCCGCTCTTGTTATTGAGTGTGCTATGTAAACATTTTAATTACTTTTTTTGTAAACATTTTACTGTCAAAGGCATAAAAATAAGCACATAACTCAAATTAAGTCAAAGTGAAGAGTAGACCCTCTTTTACAAGCAAAGAATTGCAAACTTATTTTTTCATTGTGAAAAAATCTGGACTTTTACTATAATGTGTTCAGGATAAAATGTTCGATAAAAAAATCAGTGTGCCAACGCTAAAATCCAATTGAGAGAATATTATTTGATTTGCTAAGTTTTGTTTGATTCTTTTGTCATCCTGTACAGTTAAATGACCTGCTGTGTAATGTACCCGACGCTAGATGGCAGTAAATGGGCTTGTTAAACCGGAATTCACTAGAAACACTGCGCACGAGGAAACCGTGTTTCTAAGGAAGTGACAGCCTTAACGACAGAGAGGTGTTGTAAACAGTGGATAAACGCTCACAGTCAGCTAGGTTTGTATTTTTGTTCCTATTGAAATAGTATTAGCTTTAAAGATTATTGAATTGATGGATTATTTTATTGTACATGTACTTACTGTCACAGATGGTGTTGTAGTGTTTGGTTTGTCTCTGGTGAAAGCAGAGAATGAATGTGACTAGCCAGGTCGCTAGTTACCGTTAGATTTTCTTCCTGTTCTGATTCAAGTTACCTTAGCAGGCTGGGTTGGGATATCTATTGCGAAATCTGTTATTGCACGTAAAACGTGGATCTGTATAAATAAATAACAAACTATAAAATAAAATAAAATAATTCAGTATATTACGTTTTTTTATTATTATTATGTTTATTATATTATTTTTTACTAGGTTTGGGGTTGGAGTGTGAGTTAGGTTACCCTATTTAAACCCTAGCTGTGTATGAAAACAATATACGTCCCTAGAGTGTCCCCATGTAGATAAATACAAAAATGAACCATGTTTATATGATAAAGTGTAGAAACAATGTTTTTTGGTTTAACGATTACTAATGGGAAAACCATGGTTTCACAACAGTATTCAACAATGGTTCAATTTGGTAAAGATAAGTAATAAATGTGAGTGTTTGTTGAGCTGAAATTATCACAGATGACTGTGCTTCAAAGTCACATTAAAGTTTGTTTATGGATGCATAGCAATAAAAAAAGAATACAAACATTTATACCTGTGGATTTATGTTTATATTTGCATTTAATTAATCCAAAATTACTTGCACATAAATATTTGTGCAATATGCCACTATTCTCAGATCTGTTTGCTTACAAAATACATAATGTTAGGTTTAATGAATATGATGTTTTTCAGGAGTCTTATGGCAGAAGTGCATGTAATTGGCCAGATCGTTGGGGCCACTGGTTTCCCACAGAACAGCCTTTTTTGCAAGTGGGGTGTACACACAGGTGTCTATCTTTTTTTAAATAGTAATCTTACTTTCCTAATATTCTATTAATAAATCAAAATTATGTCTAGGAAAACAATTAATTGTAAAAACAAGATTACTTCATTAAAAACCTGTATTGCTTGCATTTCACTGTACTGCTATCAGGTGGAGCATGGAGGCTTCTTTCTGGTCTAAAGGAAGGCCAGACCCAAGTGGATATGCCTCAGATTGGTGACATGGCATACTGGAGCCATCCTATTGATTTGCACTACACAACTAAAGGCTTACAGGGTATTTGTTTTATATTCAATCTTCGCAGCAGATATTGGAGTAATTATGTGATTTTGAAGTAATATATGGGAGGTCATCTTTCTCTTTAGGTTGGCCAAAGCTTCATCTCCAAGTGTGGCATCAGGACCCATTTGGGCGATGCCAGCTGTATGGTTATGGTTATTGCCATGTACCGTCAAGCCCAGGGCAGCATCGCCTGCAATGTGCAACATGGCGACCGCTGGGATCCTGGCAGGATCAACTTGCTCATATTTTTGTTGGCGGTGGCCCACAGCTGCGTACTCCAGATCTCATTTACAGTGGAGCCGACAGATACAGACTCCACACGGTTGCCATGGGCACAGTCGAACTAGAGCTGTGTGTCATTCTGAGGCACTTTGACAGATATGGTGTGGAGACCTGACGATGGATGGGAGATTGTTAGATATTTTTGTGCAAATATTTTGTTGTATAGAACAGAAGCACATATATAAGTATATGTGATTATCAGGATGTACATGTTTAGAATGTAGGATTGTTATATGATTAATCTGTTTTGGATATAAAACTTTTTTATTTGGTTTTATACACTTTGTTTTATACAAATGTATTTTGATGCAATTAAATTTTGAAGTTTTTAAAAGAGGGTTATTTCTGATTCATACATTTTGTTTTGTTTAGCATACAGGTAACAGCCTAGTATGCGGCACTCCAAAGCCTTATCAGACTCAAATATCTAAAAGACGAGCCTGCCAGATTACAGCCTGTATTTCTATTTATGAGCAGTTTATAAAACCACAGTTTTATCAGTTCTTAACACACAGTTTTGTGAAATGCTGTAATAGGATGTGCATTTTGGAGATAATGAGAATCAGCCTTGTGCTGCCGAAGATCTAACATTGTCAAATTTTGTCATTTCCTGTGTGAGTTTCCATTTAAGTAGGCTACGGCTAAACAAAAACAAAAAGAGCAAGTTCACTCAGGCTGTGATGAGTTACGGTAATATACCATAGCAATATAGAAAGAGAATATTACAGTTTTTAGATAAAAAAATATGTATTGAGTCATATTGAGGAACAGGAGAACAGGAACCTTGCTGGTTCAACACAGTCTTTTCTCTGAAGAGGTAAGAAAACTCTTTAAAAAAACGTCACACTAATTTGTTTCAGTAATGGTTTCAGAAGGTCGTAGGAGTATTTTTAGTGTTGTTTTGCTTTCCTGTCGCTTTGATGTTCCCCTCTAAAACTGAGAAAGGTCAGTTTGTTGCTATGTTTAGACACAGAGGGAGACAGGGATGCTAAAGTGCTTATCTAAGTATCATGTGTACAAGTGTGTAGTTCGCAAATTTTTTAAAGCCTCTGCTAAAAAAACATCTATTTTTGAGAGTAATGAAGGAACAATTAGCTTACTTCCTTTGTGATTACTTTTGCATCCTGTGACCATGAACTACATGAGATATTTAAATAGATTAGCTGATAAAATACTAGCATATACTTTTTTGTGTTGTGAAAGTTAGTAGTTCCTTGTTAACATAACCCAAAACTTTGAGAAACCTTTAATGGCAGCATTTATTTGTTGCAAAGTTTGTGTAAATTGTCTGCATCATTCAATGTATTACGTCTTTATTATGAAGTAGATTTTTACAAATACATTTAAATGTATGCAAACATGTGAATGTAGATGTAAGTGAACCTTAAACTAATCGTATATCATATGCCGTACGGGTTAAATATGCAGGGGAAACTGCAGAGGAAGTGCTTTATCATTTGCTTAAACTGTTCTACTTCCTTTTCCTCTTTTGTCATTCCTATGTTTGAAAGCACACCACGAGTTTACGGAACAAAGGAAGAACACAAAAAATACACTGATATTACTTTTAACCGCTGATAACATTTGAATGAGCACAAAGAAATTACTGAAGATATCGAATTGGAACAATCATGTGATTGAAGCATGGCATCTCATACCAGTTTGACGGACATCTGACTTTATTGGTGAGTTTTGTGCTTTTCAGAGATTTTGGTGCCTGCCGGATGGTCAGGAATATGGACTCCGGTCTCTCTGTGATGTTTGGTTTTGAATCAGGCCTTTGGGTTTGGGACATTTCTGCAATGCTTAAGTAAAACCAATATTACACCAACAGCTCACACAGTCTTCAAGTTTTTAACCATCCACTAACGCATTCAAAGACTATGAGAGCCGTGATATTATTATTGCTACTGCAATGCCTGCTGGGATTTTTGCACTATGGCCGAGCCTTGTCAACTTGCAGTCCTTTAGACTTGGAATTGATAAAGAGAAAGCGTGTTGAAGCTATTCGTGGTCAGATTCTCAGCAAGCTGCGATTACCCAAAGAACCAGAACTAGATGAAGAAGAAGAATCTCAAACCATCCCTGTGGAACTCCTGTCAATCTACAACAGCACTGTGGAGTTAAGTGAAGAAAAGACGGTGGACCCTGGACTTGCACCCGCTGAGGAAACAGCGGAGGAGGAATACTACGCTAAAGAAGTTCACAAGTTTCAAATGGAGAAGAGTAAGTAGCCCTTTGGTTCAAGCAAAAGATGTAATATGATCAGTGCAGATCAGTGCAGCTGAAACCCTTGCGCCTGATGATGTCCTCAGAGACCTGAGGGTGTGTTCAAATTATCTGACTGCAAACAGGAAAGCTGCTTAGAGAACACTTAGTATATGAGTGACTCATACTGGATGAAGAGCATTTTGGCAAAGCTTTTCCCTCAGTTTTTGTTATTGAATCTCATTTCCGTATTTGGACTATGGCAAAAGCCCTTTTTAGCTTATGTGGTGATGGTATGGTGTCGGTTTTCTAAAATGAACCTGAAAAACCACAGACAATTACCAGTTAGTTTTCAAGACCTGCCTGAATCCCATCCCTTCTTATTATTTCCACATTATTATATGTTTGTCATCTCATGAAGTCTGATGTACAATTCTTATTTAGCACCCCAAATTCTAAAATGTGTTGTTTATTTCCAAGACAAAACACATATCAGGTGAAGGAGTTGAAACTGCAGCTTGTTAACCCTCAAGCTACTTTTAAGACTTACTGTTTAAAGTAAACACTGTTTACTTGACGACAAGATTAGGTTTTTTGAAAGAGTTTTTGACAGAAATGCAATTTACTATGTCTTCAGATGTGTATAAAAACCTTACACAATGAAGCGTTATGTTTTAATTACCTTACACTCTTAAAATAAAGTTGCCATAAAAAAACTTTTTTGTCTAAATGTTTGCATCAAGAACCTTAACATCTGAAGAACATTTCTGTTTTTTCAATATCTTCAGATTATAAAAAGGTAAAAAGAGATGGTTCTTTAAAGAACCTTTGACTGAACGGTTCTTTGTGGAACCAAAAAATGTTCTTCTAAATTGCATTGCTGTAAAGAAAATTTTAGGCACCGTTATTTTTACGAGTGTTGCTAAAATAGAAAGAACTTCTCATTCTTAAACACACTACACTTAGTGTAGTTATATGCTTAATGTCTTTGTAAAATATAAATACATACACTTCCAGGATTGTTTCATATTTCTCATATTTCTATGACATGTTTGCTGTCTGTCTCAGAAACAGAAGAAAGCAGCGTAACCAACTACTTATGGTTCAGCATCACAGATATGAATCAAATATTGGGTTCAGTGCGCATCATACACCAGGCCGAGCTCAGTATGCTTGTTAAACAAGTTAATTTAGCACCTGGTTCAGAGCAAAGACTGGAACTGCACCAGGTCGTTGGAAATAAAACCCGTTACTTGGATTCACGCTTCATTACCAAAGAACTAGAAAAGAAACGGCTGTCTTTTGATGTGACACAGACCGTGAAGGACTGGCTGGAGAAGTCAGGTGAGAAATGACGCCACTGTACCTTTAAAAGGTTTGACATGGAATCAAGCCTGTTCATTATGAATTTTTAACAAAATTTAGAGATTCATTTTTGAAACATTGTCACTATGAGAGCTGTAAATCCCTTACATACAATTTCTATCCAAGAAAAGAGACAAGGATTTCAGCTGAGGCTACACTGTGAATGTGGTGAACCCGAGGCAAAGTTTGACTTCACAATAACGGGTCTGTATTAAGTCATTTAAGATTGCATGATGTTGGCATTTTATATTTTAATATTGTTTTTTTCTGTATACAGCTTTGAATAATGAAAGAGGTGATACAGCAGCCCTATCTGAACATCAAAGGCCCTACATCTTGGTAATGTCACTTCCTGTTGATCGCCACAGTCATTTGAAATCTCGCACCAAGCGGCAAGCAGAAACAGATGTAGTTTGCACTGAGTATGTCTTTTTTAATAAACTCTTTGTGTGTTGATACAGTATGTGTGTATGATTTGTCAAGATTAGAAGTCATAAATGTGTTATTTTCATCACGAATCCAGAAAGTCTGACGGTTGCTGTGTGAGAAGTCTGTATATCGACTTTCGCAAAGACCTGGGCTGGAAGTGGATACACAAGCCCTCGGGTTACTATGCCAACTATTGCACTGGCTCTTGCTCTTACTTCTGGAATTCAGAAAATAAGTATTCACAGGTACCAGACTGATGGATGCCTCTACACATTTCATTATTAGTACATTTAGAAAATATGTCTTATTTCTTTATCTGACTACCGCAGGTACTTGCACTATATAAACATCATAATCCTGGCGCCTCTGCTCAACCTTGCTGTGTACCGCAAGTTCTAGATCCATTGCCCATTCTGTACTATGTGGGGAGGCAGCATAAGGTACATTTCATATGTTTTTATTCTGCGTATGAGGCATTACAATATCAAGGAATTTAACAACTTTTGTCAGTAGCCTACATATTGTACGATATTAGCATAAGCCATCTAATCTTGAAGTTATAAAACACGAGCCACCACGTTGTATAATTAAAAATGTAACTTTCCTCAGGTAGAACAGTTGTCAAATATGATTGTGAAAACCTGCAAGTGCTGCTGAGGTCAAGATTTTCCTGTGGTCCTGATGGAAGGAATATCTCGTGGATGCGTTGTACTGTTTTCTGCTGTATTCTGTATACTGTACTGTTACCTATTAATTTGTCTGATCATTTTTAGTTTACAGACATCACACAAGCACGTTTTTCATACAAGTGGTAATAAATCATCTATTATTTAATATAAAGGTTGCCAACTGAACGTTTTAAGTAGATCTGAAATAAATTTTGACTGAATATTTTCACCACACTGCTGTCCCTTTTGCATTTTACAGACTGTTTTCAGCAAAATACATTTCAGACAGTTGTGCTTTAAGAATTGTTTTTCTAAATATATGTAATCTAATGCACAATAAGCCTTTCTGTTCCTCTGCTATTTTTTTTGTAATGCTGTTGGCACGTAAAAAGACAAAAACGTGTTCCCAAATACGTGCTATAAGAACGTAAACGCACATCATTTTATCATGTAAATATATCCCTATATTTAGTAAACGTATTGCCAAAAATCTCTTTGTAATTGTCAGCAAGTACCTTTTTTTCAGCCATCATGATGCAATTCAGTTGCACATGCACAACTGTGATCACTCTTGAATGTTTTTAATTGTTGAGTTTTCAATGCTCCCACTATCCAGATCTGTTACAGCTGTTCAGGAAATCTAAACAATTTCCTGCAGGCAAGTTTTGTCTGTCTTCTATTGCTTGATATTAAGAAAGTGGATTAAATAGTTACATTAAATGTTTGTACACTGTCTAGATTCTACACTGTCTGCACAACTCCTTCCTGGTGGAACATTCTTCCTAACTCAGTCCGGTCAACCACATCTCTCACAACATTCAAAAAACGACACAAAACCCATCTCTTCTGTGAATACTTGACAGATGAATGAAAAAATAAAAACAACCCCCCTTTCTATCTCTCAACAGGTATTGTTCTGGCTTTGGTTGAAACTAGTAACTTAGTACTAGCACCTATTGTATTATTGCTCCAGTATGACATATCGCTTTATTGCTCCCAGAACTCTATGTAAGTCGCTTTGGATAAAAGCGTCTCCTAAATGATTCATGTAAATGTAGATCAATGCATATAATTGCATACTCTTGCTCAAACTATAATAGTTTTACAATTCATTTGTTAAAAAGAATTATCGTTATGTGCCTAATACATTTCTGAAAACATACATTAATTGAAACTTGGGCTATTTAAAATAATACAAAATTAAAAGTATATGTCTACATTGTCTAAATAGTCCTGGACTTTACATAATAAGCCATCCTCTTTACAGTAGGACCACAAGCATACAATCATGTGATTATAAAACAGAATAAATTAAAATCAGTCTTTAGATATGGCAACAGTATACCTCAATAAAAGGTTAGACTGAAAATAGTGGTACTAACACGAATGAGAAAGGATAGAGGTACTTGTTTGTTGGAATATTGTTGTAGTCCAATGCTGATCTCTAGTGGAACAATTTGGGTATAGCAGAACTAAAAGTATAGTTAAATGGAACCTCAAGGAGCCGAAGCCATAATCATTTCATTTGATACTTTATTCTAAAAAAATATATATTGAATTTACAGATTTGTTTCACATCGTTTATTAAAGATCTTCCCAATGATCTTTCCCACATGAAGCTCCTATGTAAAATGTTACGTTTGTTGGGGGTATGTTGCAATACCTTCATATTATTTTACACTAATCTATGGTGCCCTCTACTGCTGTTCTGAGATTACTACACTTTCCCATCAACATTATGTTGAATGCTGATAAAACTGACTCCATGGGCCTTGTACACATGACGTTGAAGACAAGAGGGGAAAATCAAATAAGCATACAATAAGTTCTTTAGAGATAGGCACTGTCAGCTCAGCATTAAGTTTAATGTTTTGACAAAACACTCTATAATGGGATGTTTCAATCCATGGTGAGGAAACCCAGCATGGTTCATTCAAACCCAGACTGTGGGTTTGTCCACATTTAATTCAACCATGTGTTGAAACAACTCTCGTTGTTGGTTGACAACCAATGCCTATAAGATCAATTAATCTAAAAACGTGATGGTTTTAGCTGGTTTCATAAGAGCGCAAAATGACAACACAGGACAAAACCTTATCTTAAATCAAGGTATTTATCAGTTATTGTGAGGTGAGGTGGGTGTGGTTCTGGAAGCAGACAAGTGACCAGTCAATTTATTCCAATATGTGTTTCAAATGTAAAGTCAAATAAGATATTAAAGTATCCTATGATAAGAGATCAAACTGAATGTCAATGCTATCAAGTCTAAACTTTTAGTGACTAAAATAAATGACATGATAAATCTCATGATGTGATACATGTTTAATTTATGAATATGCACTTATAGAGCATGGCACTACCTTTGCTAAATTAAGATAAAGCGCAGATAGTTCTATTGAGGCCAATAAAGGCTTTATACTACTAAAGCCATAATCTTTTTTATTACCCAAAAGCTTGATGATGGGAGCCAAATCAAGTCCATAAGGATTCAAGTCATCCAGCTAATGATCATATAATAAACAGCACAGAGATACAAGTATATAATATGGCAGAAGTATGAAATAACAATTTTATTAAATGTTCTTTTAAACCAGTTACATAACCAATTTACAAAAATAGGAATCATGCATTTTTTTTTCAGATGGAACGACCGGTGGCTCTTTGTTCTACCATGCCTGTACAGTCTTGTCCCACACTAACTGTCCGTGTGGCTCCTTTGCTCCGACAGGCAGCATAGCCAGATAGACAGGAGTCTCTGCTCCTTCCTCAGGACTCTTGGAAGCTTTTGGTCCGGCCATGTCTGTCTGCACCAACCCTGGACAGCAAGCATTCAGGAGGATACCATCTCCCGGCCTTGTCTCACCGAGAACTCGTGCCTGGATCCTTGAAAGCACAGTCACACCGATCTACAAATGACACGACAAAACATTGCACAGAAAGCTTGGATTTTCACACTCACAACATTCCACACATCACCTGATTCTTTTGTGTCTGTTTATTAAACAATAAGACAAGGATTAAAGAATGTACAAACTTTTGTATGTGAGACAATTTGATGCTTGTTACCTTGGTGGTACCATAAGCGGTGTTTGGCCAACCCTGAGCTTGATGGTCCCCTTTCTGTGCAGCACTAACAAACTCCCCCATCAACAGGCACAGCTCCTCTTCTGAAATATCTGAACTTCTTAATCTGACCAAAACACAAACCAAAAGAAACCCTTGATTTGACCTATTATTTATTATAATCATACACTAAAAACATGTCTCATTCGTACTTTGCCTGTAATTCAGCACTGCACTGATCAAGTGATCTCTTGCTGACAAAACTAGACACACTGACCACCCGAGCATTGGGGCGCAGGATTGGCAGGAGGGCATGGCACACCCACAGGGTTCCCCAGAAGTTGGTACGCATGGTCACCTCAGCCTGCTCTCCAAATGGCTCCGTCGCTGCCTCTGCAAATACATTTACACAATATTTTGACACTTTTTCTTTTGCAAACAAATGACATTAAAGATGTGGTATAATAGTCATTAATAATGACAAAAGATTTCTGGTACTAACGTTTGAACGCGATTCCCGCATTGTTAATAAGCACATCCAGGCCCCCGTAGTTTTCCTCCAGGAACTTGCGGAGTTTTGAACAGCTTCCCTGGTCACAGACATCGAGCTGATGGAAAACGACTTTTTTGCACCCTTCAGAATGCAGTGCAGAAACAGCCTCCTGTCCCAGTTTTTCATTGCGTGCGGTGAGGAGAATATCTCCCTCGAAACCCGCCTTACAAAGCCCTTTCACAATGGCGAGTCCGATGCCTTTGTTTGCTCCTGTAACTACTGCTACTTTCTTGGACATTTTGGGAGGTTTTGAGCAAGGTGAGCAAGGATACAGAATAGGAAATCTGGAGTTGCGTTATAGTTTGAGTTCAAGTTCCAGTTTCCGGTATTGTTCCGCTTATTCATGGGACGCAGCTCCTCCTCTTAGAGCAGACAAGAATCAATGTGCAAAGTCATGCTTACATACTTAAAATCCTATCATTGTATAACACAGCCTTAACCTTTAAGAAATTACAATAGTACCTAGTAGGTTTTTTGTAAAATTATAGTAATCAAAAAATTGTGTAGAATCACCACACCCGGGTTTAACCATGGCCTTTCTAGTCAAACCTTTGTAAACAAATATAATCCACTTGTCCAAAAACATAGTTAGTAGTTAGTAATAGTTACTACAGTTCAGGCCCATAATAAAACCATTACATCATAATAACAGACCCTGCATCCCAATTTGTATACTAATCATCCTAAAAAGTATTCGAAAATTATATTTGTATGTCCCAAAATGAGTATCCATAAAGTTCCCGGATGGTCTACTGTTTTTGGTGAAAATTCAAAGTAAGGCATTAAATCATTGCACAATCAAACGGCTGGTATTCATTATGCATGTATTAAATACATGATGCGTTACTGAATAAAAAAATTGAACTGTACACCACAACTAATAAATGAATTGGATTGCAAAAACGAGTTGTATTTTGGTGTTTGAAAAATTGTCACTTCTGTCACACGTTAGAAGGGCTCTCAAGTTTGGAACTGAGTATAGAGTGAGATTTGGCGGTGGGGGTTTTGTTCGGGACTTTGGTCTGATCTGAAAAATGTGACGCATAAATTCCTACAAATATTTTACATTTAATTCAGCTTTTCTTAATGCAGGTTTGTGAGTGTGAGAGAGTGATAATGGTTAGTGTTTTTTATTGTAGTTGTTGGTATCAAGTTTTGCTCTACTCAATCCTCTCTTTTAACCTGCTAGGTTCTCCACTGTCTCCTCTATGGTGTCCTCCACAGTCTCTTCCACGAACTTCCTCTACTGACACCCTAGCTGTCTCCTCCACTGCCTCATCTACTGCCTCCACTACTGTCTTTTCCACAGTCTCCTCGTCTGACCTGGCCACCTTTTTAGGGAGCTTATCCGTCAGAGCGAAGCATGAAAGAATGCTCATTTGACTCATCCCTGACATCTTTGAAAATAAGTCTTTCCAGAGAAATACCCAAATGGATAAAATATAATAACCAAAGGTTTGGCCTAGGCTATTTCATTATATTTTATCCAGACAATGCACAGTATTAATTATTGCATTTGTCTATTTCAAAGATGTCATGGAAGAGGCAAATGGCAAATTAATATTCCATAATAATTTGGAATATTTTTAGTTTTTTCTTTCCTTTTCTTTCTGATTCAGTCTGTAGCCACTTCAGTTGTGAATCAATGTGACAGCTGTCCTCTTCTGAAGCTACTTCAGCAAGCATCTCAATCAATGTCGTGTCGATCGAGCCTGTTAATCACAGAAAGTGTCGTTGGAATCAGAATGCAAACGTTGTGGTTGCGGGAATATCTACATTTTAGCCGAATACAGCAATGCTATTTTCAGCAATGCTATTTTCTGATTGCCTGTTCGGTAGCTACATTTTTGTTATTTGGTTAGCTGGTGCGTGGCAGGGCCTTCTGAACTCTATGGGGAACTCGGTGAAGCTTGGTGGGCGATATCCTGGATATTTCTCTTTGTGAGAAATACAAGGTGTGTGCACGCTCTTATTCTATGCACTCAAAAGTAGTCTATACCAACTATTCCAACACCAAAACAGTATTTACTAGTAGGGCATAGTACAAATAGCAGAATGGAACGCAGGGAAGGTAATTCATTTCATGTTATTAAAATAACATTGTCTATTTTGGGGCATTATATACTGTATGAAGAGTTTGACCGAAGTGCTGATGCACAACATGTCAGCTCACAGTCCACTGACCACAAGCGCTGATCAATGGGCTATATGCGCGAGTTACTTCCGTGTTTCACACTCGAAACCCGTGGCAGTTTCCGGTTGGGGAGACTTAAAGCAGAGACAAATGAGAAACGAAGAAAGTAGTTACATTTAGCAGATGATGTTCATTGCAGCACATATCGGTGGTATATAGAAGTGCTGTTCTACCGTATTTGATATTATACTTTCATATGTTTACATGTCGTTATCACATTCAAATACGCCACTTCTATGCGGCGGGTTCTACCTGTGAAACGCTGAAGTAACGAATGCATACAGCCCATTCTGTCACCCTTTAAGCACCCTCAAGTTGTTCCAAACCTTTATACATTTCTTTGTTCTGATGAACACAAAATTAGATTTTTTGAGAAATTATGGAAAGCATTTAATTCTGGGGGACATTTGACTACACTTTTCCGTCTATGGTAGTCAGTAATGTTCCAGAACTGAAAATTTTAGCGTTCTTCCACATATCTTCTTTTGTGTCCAGGAGAACAAAGACATGTACACAGGTTGTGGTGAGTAAAATAAACTGTCCCTTTAAAGCAGGGGTGTCAAACTCAGTTCCTGGAGGGCCGCAGTTCTGCACAGTTTGGCTCATACCAGCTCTAATCCACACCTGCTTGGAAGTTTCTAGTAATCCTGAAGATGTTGATAGGCTGAATCAGGTGTGTTTGATCAGGGTTGGATCTAAACTGTGCAGAGCTGCGGCCCTCCAGGAACTGAGTTTGAAACCTGGGTTTTAAAGGGATACTTCACCCAAAAATGAGAAATTCTATCAGCATTGACTCAAATTCGAGTTGTTCCAAATGGGTATACATTTCTTTGTTCTGATGAAAACAGAGAAAGATATTTGGAAGAATGATATCCGAACATATAACCAACTTATAACCAAACAGATCTTGACTACCATAGTATAAGACAATGTTAACAAAAAGTGCCACAGAACTGTTTGCTGTCGAACATTCTTCAAAATGTCTTCTTTTGTGTCCAACAGAACTATTATAGTCGATGGGTGTTGAGATCTGTTTGGTTATAAGCATTATTCCAAATAACTTTCACTGTACTCCTCAAAACAAAGACATTTTTACACATTTGGAACAACTCGAAGGTGACAGAATTTTCAATTTTGGGTGATGATTCTGTAGGCTAAATTGTCTTCTGTTTGTGTTTTGTGCCACCTGTAGTTAAAGTAACCCAAGGTTATCGCGGTGTAGTGATATTGTAAGTGACATGAAAGAGTGGTGGAGCATTTCATTCTAAAGACTACTAGTGTGGACTCTGTTTCGTGTTAATTTGTGAATATTATTATTGTGAATTTATTCTTGCATTAGTTTATAGTCTGACTCAACACGATTTTGTTACATTTGTATGTAAAAGGAGCAGAATTTTAAAAGTAGAATGTGTGCTGTAAAAATCAGTCCTCAACTCAGAACTGGTTACAGCTTGATTGGCTAGTTTTTTATTTAAGGAACTGTGTGTTGCTACAGAAAATAATTCCAGTTCCAGCTATGCCAGCTGAAAATATTTTTTCAAATTATATATTTTTTTTAGATGCCTGTGATATATGGCACAAATACTCAGTGTAATCCTGACATACAAGAAAACAGAAAAAGTATGAATAGCATGATGTATTTCTTTTAGGTCTTTAGGTTAAAATGGAAGCAGTCCAGACACAGACAGAACAAATGTCCCACAATTCAAGGCCACCTAGAGCTTAGTAGCCTGACAGCATTTTTAAGAAACATCTTCAAATCTGCAGTTTGACAAGCACGCTCAGAGTTTTAACATCTTGTGTCTTATTAACATATGATCTCTCCTCACTTTTGTGTAGCTACAACTTGGAGAGTTCTTTTTCATGTTTTACAAAGGCACTACTTTAAGGGTAGTAACTTATTTTTCAAACGAATCAGTCTAGAAATATTGGCTCTCAAAGCACGAACACTAAGTCCATAAATTATTGGGTTCAGAATAGGAGGAAATATCAAGAAATAAAGTGACATAAATATTTGAGTTTCAAAGGGTAAAAAACTTGTGTCAAAGCGACTTTGTACAATTTCAAAGAAACACCCCACACTATAGTTCAAAATTGCAAATAAGTGTGGAGTGCATGTTTTCAGCGCTTTCATTTTAGACTTTCTAGTGGCAGTGAGGCATATTTTAAGAATATGTCCATATGAGTAAAGGGTCATTACAAGCTGAGGAAAAGCATATACAACAACAGAAAGCAATCCCAGAATATTCACAACATACGAGTCATCACATGACAGCTTTACAAGGGAATAATTGGAACAGTACACTTTGCCTATTATGTTTTTACAGAACTTTAACTGCAAAGTCAGGACAAAAAACGAAGCAAATGCCACCAATGGATATGCCCAAGAGAGGGCAACCAGTTTATACACTTTTGTCATGGTCATAATACTGTGGTATTGCAGTGGGTAGCAGACAGCAACATAGCGATCATAGCACATAACCGACAAAATAGTAAATTCTATAAAAGCATATGTGTGCAGAAAGTATGTTTGAGCTTTACAACACGCCAGAGATACCTCATGATATGGAGATATTAAAGTACTAAGGAAGGAGGGCAGTAAAGCTGTGCCGCCATAGATGCCATTCACTGCTAAATTACAAAGAAAAATGTGCATAGGCTTATGAAGAGCTTTATCAATAATTATAATAAAAATGACAGCTGTGTTAGCAAAAACAACAAGCATGTATAACATGAAAAAGATTGTGAAGTACAAGTATTGAAGACCCTCCATACTGTAGAAAGCCTCCAGTATGATGACTGATGACATAACCGATGAGTTTTTCATCTTTGAATGACAGAACAACAAGCTAAAAACATAAGCAGTACATTACTTTCTTGTCAAATATTAGTAATATTATATAATATAATATTAACATTCAACTTTATATTTTACATTTGATATTTTTACACTTTCCCCACGGTTATGTTGTTCATGTGTATGGTGTGGATACCTGCAGTTCTAGGAATTTTAGATCACCTTAATAACAGGGAGATGACACATCCTGATTGTTAAAGAAATGTACACCATTTACTGTTTTATAATGCTGTTTATGCTGTATAGAGTATTGCGTGTAACCCTGGAGAATTGTCAACTGGTTTCAAATCACATGATCATTTGTATGTTAATTCAAAAATCCTGTATGAATCATATTATTGTTATGTTATAATAGCAATTGATTACTGAACTTTTCAGTAAATTCAAAAAGTCAGATGAGCTTCATCTTTCCAAACAAATCCAAGTTCAATGTTTATTGAGTTTCCTTTTTTATTATCAATGGTTTATTTTCTCAGCAAATACTGCACTTAATTTGATTATGTAGGGAATTACATTTAAATAATGTTTTATCAATTGACCCAATAGTTAACATATGAAAAGATTTAAATCAGAATTTTGCCTTGGTGTATTGTTGGGAATCTCTTGCAAATCTCACAAATTACTGTGATTCATGGCATCCCTGTATCCCCTTATACATCAGTGCATATTTTGGAGGTTAACCATCCAAAGTACACTCACCTAAAGGATTATTAGGAACACCATACTAGTACTCTGTTTGACCCCCTTTCGCCTTCAGAACTGCCTTAATTCTATGTGGCATTGATTCAACAAGGTGCTGAAAGCATTCTTTAGAAATGTTGGCCCATATTGATAGGATAGCATCTTGCAGTTGATGGAGATTTGTGGGATGCACGAATCTCTATTCCATGCACTATTGGGTTGAGATCTGGTGACTGTGGGGGCCATTTTAGTACAGTGAACTCATAGTCATGTTCAAGATCCAATTTGAAATGATTCGAGCTTTGTGACATGGTGCATTATCCTGCTGGAAGTAGCCATCAGAGGATGGGTACATGGTGGTCATAAAGGGATGGACATGGTCAGAAACAATGCTCAGGTAGGCCGTGGCATTTAAACGATGCCCAATTGGCACTAAGGGCCTAAAGTTTGCCAAGAAAACATCCCCCACACCATAACACCACCACCATAATTGCATTAATCAGAAATTGAACAGGTGTTACTAATAATCCTTTAGATGAGTGTATGTGTTTCATTGCATAAACGCAACGTTGCCATGCCCTTTTTCATTTGTTCACTTTGGCTAAAAGCAAATTAACTTCCACTATGATTAAAAGAATCAATTTTCCCTGTAGTAATAGTTAAACCACAGTTTTTTTGTCACGTGAGTCGTGACAATAGCTCCGTCTGAATTTGCTCACTCGTTTACTCATTCCCTATATAGCGAATGCTAAATAGTTCACTACATGGGGTAGAAGTGAGTGGAACTTAGTGATTTCAGACACCCTGCATCTGACAGTGCTGTCATGGACATTCGTCATTACACTTAATAGATTGTTTTGTAAAAATTGTTATTTCAATGTCTTTCACCTTATTTGTCTCGTTTAATGTAATAATTTATAATAAAACAACTCTTTGTCACATTATTTTTACATATTGTTTATTTATTATTACGTTTATTAGAATTACTGAATTTATTTATTAAATGCTGACTACTGTCTAACATTAATTTAATCTGTTTATTTTCAATAAGTTGAAGAAAATAACTTGTCAACAAGAACAAAAACAAGTGTTTAAACGTACATTCATGGCATTGTTTACTCTCCTACAGGTTTTATTCAAGTGGTTGATTCGCGTTGTATCATGCTTTGCTTGTGATTGAGTGTAGGCTACATCAGATGTATGCTCAAAATCAGAGTGCATTCTGGGTAAAAAGTAGTAAAGGAATGTAGGGTATGAGTTGTTCACTCAGAATTCGGACAACACTACAAAATGGCAGGCCCCCGATGTAGTGCACTATATAGGAGCGAATTCAGACACAGCTACTGTGACATTACATTACACTTGGTTGCCAAATTGTTTGATTGTGTACATGTGTTAACTAACTACCCTTAATACTTAATGGGGCAGTTTCCCGGACAGGGATTAGATTAAACTAGGACTACAGGCTTTAGGTAAATTAGGACAATTACATTTTTACAAACATGCCTTGCTAAAAAAACCTTGAGTGCATGGCAAAGCAATGACACCGATGTATGTTTTAAGATGTGTCAGTGCTTAAAGGCCCGGTTGCATAAACTAGACAGGTCTTACAAGTTAGGCCCACTATATCAACTATTTGCACTACTATTTGTACAGTAAATGTAATAAAAATACATTAATTTGGTGAATCTACTCAAAAATAGTCAGGATAAAACATTACATTTGTTTAACATAAAAGCGGTAATGATTCTTTTTTTTGTGAAGAACTCAAACCTAACAAAAAATGTTTACTTTCTCTCTAAAATGGTTGTGTTGAAAATAACACAACGATGTGTCTAAGGCCAACACATACTATGTTAGTTTTACCACAACTTGTGTTATTTAAGATAAAATCAATACAACATGACACATAATGTGTTAAACATGACATAAAACAATGTGTTAATAATTTACACATCCTTTCTGAGAGTCTTGTAGTGTTAATTTTTGGGTTGAATCAAAGACTTAATAGTCATTTTTAAAGTAAGGTTTAAAGTATCTTTTTTCAGTGTATTAAATTAATAAAATAACAGTGAAGCAGCCTTGATTTCTTTGCAAACAGCTTTATTTTTAATTGTATTTTTTTTACTGCATAAAAGGTGAAAACAATCATGTTACACACAGTTTCACTTGCTACAGTATTCAGTTCTCTTCAGGGAGGTCATTATGGTCTGAGTGTGATCATGTCCTCTTGACACAGTCTATTGGGCTCAGTTTGTTGACCTTGTACTTGAGACTTATCAGCGGTAACTGTAAATTACCATCCTGGGAATTTGTGTGTTTAAAGAAATAATGACCTGTTATTAAGATGTTTATCTAGTTATAAATGTATCCTTTTCTCAGAGGCATAGTGATTAAGCATGACCACAGATGTTTGTGAGCAGCTGTTGCCAGCCATTTCGTCAGAATTACAATTGCTCTGCAACTTATTTTACACAATTTCAAACAAAAGGTTTTAATAAGAACTTTTGGTAACACTTTACTTAAAGCCCATATGTATAATGCATTATAAAGGGTTATTACAGGGTATGACATATTATAATTATTCATAATGTGTGTTGTACTTAAAATGTTGTTGTTAAGAATTATAACCAAATTAAAAAAGCAAAGTGTAACAATGAATTGTAAAGTGTTATTATGTATCAACTGTAGTTACAATTATTTATGAGACATTACAATGCACTATAAGCTGCATTACAAGGCATAATTTAAAACTACTTTTATAATGCATTATACATACAGTATATGCTTTTAAGGAAAGTGTAATCTAACTATTTCTTTCTTTTTTATAACCTAAAGAACCTTTTTCCGCCACAAAGAGCTTTGTGAAACCAAACAGCTGCATTAGTCATGATGAAAACTACATTGATTACAACCATCAGGCCCGGTTTGGATTTTCAGTTTAGGCCCGGAGTCTCTTTAGAGATACACAGCCCTAGCTCACGTGTTAAAGCCAATAATAAGAAATGGGAAATTAATTAGGATGTAAATGTGTGATTGTGTGCAGCTACAAAATACATAATCACAATTTTGTTATAATCTAAAGAACAGTTTTCTACTACAGAGACCCTTTTGTGAGAAAGGTTCTTCAGATGTCAAATAAAGCAATAAAGCAATAATACATTTATTTTTTATAAAATGGTTATTCCATATGCTTAGCAAGGTTTCAGAAAATAAAGTAAATAAAATGATAATAAGGCTATGTGGTCAGCCGTTATATATCGGGGTATAAGATATATATTGGCTTTTTTCATCCAAAACTTAAAATTTTATGTCATAGTGTACCATCTTGGTTTATAGGGTATTTACTGTATAACTCTTTGCGTATACAAGTCTGGTGTTGTTAAATAATAGAACCATAATATAAAGACCCCCATCTTTTTTTGGAAAAGCACATGCTAAGACAATTTTATATTTCTAAATAAATTCTTCAATCTGAGTTTTTGAGTATGCATGTCTTGCAATAGAATCCCAGCCAATACTCACTATTAATAAAATCTTCTTGAATTAGCATATGAATAGTTACAAAACAGTGGTCCAATGGTCATCACAGTGACCTGTCCTTGGCTCCCACACCTGAGATCAGAAAGAAATTATGTCTCAAGGGGGACAATTATCAAACTCATTATAGTTAATGACCTCTGGGTCCAAGAGATTACTTGGACCATCTCTTTGTTCTACTCTCAGGACAGATAAGTCCCTGGTCTAATGCTATGTGACAAACAAGTGTTGGACATGTTATCTAGAAATAGTTTATACAATATGTATGGCTTTTTAGTTGTACAGCAAACACTAGGCTTAGCAAGGTTTCATAAAATAAAGTAAATAAAATGATATTAAGGCTATGTGGTGCGGTCAGCCGTTATATATCGGGGAATGTTATGACAGCTTAGAACTTCGCCCAGCCAATGCCATTGTTCAAATGAACATTCACAAACTGCATTGGAAACTTGCGAGGGCTTTGACTACAAATTTTGTATTGCCTGAAGTTTTATATAGGCCTATCACTAAAGTTGAAAATACTAAAGATACATTTTTCATACTATATTGTCATATATAACTACGAGCAAAGTACATCTAAACCTCATAGTCCATTGTGTATATAGTATCTGTCTCTCAGTAAACACTTTTTTAGTGACAGTGTTAAATTAGTTTTGATCTAAACACATCAGCTTTCTGTTTTAACCAACATGGTATAAACAATTAGATTTTTTTAAAGATCGCTTTATAGTCCTTTTAACACTCTTTTAATATAAAAACAGCAGTGCTGTTTTATTTTTCTGCACCTAATATTAGTTATAGAGATCTGACGGTATGAGAGTCGGGCCGATAGAGTTAGATAGAGTTAGTTCAGACTGGTACGGCTATGTTATGTAAGGGACAATGTACAGCCGGTTGTTATCACAGAAATAAGCCCCGACAGTATGATCAGGACCCAACGAAAAGCGATATTTCGCGATAACAGCCGGCTGCTTGTACATTATCCCGCTTATTACATGGCTACTTGCCACATGAGAAAAAAAATGGACATGAAATGAGAATTTGAAATATTTTAATAGCTTATTTTTACCGAATGCAGACCTTCCTTGAGTAAAAGCCGTTTACTTTTGGTTTTTAAGGTAAGATACGAAGGTCAAATGTCACAAACAGGCAATTTGGTTTAATCATTTGTTAATATAATGTTGTATATTGTATATTGTTGTATGTTATTAAAAGACATATTTATATTTAATTTGTGAAAAAAACTGTCAAAATGATTTGTTTCATCCAGGTTACTGTGTGTTATTAGTTTTTAAAGGTTGCTATCTGGGAATAACCAACGTGCAAATGTTGCGACTGGCCCATCAGAATCAAGCATTCCATCAAGCCATGTAATAATAACTGTTCCGAGTTCCGAGTAAACAAGAGTGCACCTAGAAGCTTTTTGTCATTTTTAGACACTTCAGTATTTTTTTATTAGTTTAAAATACTGTATATTGTGGATGTGATAGATGAACACGCAGTCATGCACAGGACTACCAGCGCTCGTGCTAATAAGAATGAATGTTTACGACTGTAACCTTTGTTCCCTGATGGACGGAACGAGACGTTGTGTTGAGAGACCGACTGGGTTTGATCTTGAAACCTAATCTCCGAGAGAAATTTAAAAACGCCAATGGCACGCACACGCCAGTCTCCACCCGATGCATAGAGGTATAAAAGGAGATTCATTCATTCATCTTTTGGCCTGAGGAAACTGAGTGACATCTCCCAGTCGCTACAGCGGGCCGGCAAAGCGTTGTGGCAGGAAGACACAATGTCTCGTTCACTCTGTCAGCAAGCAAAGGTTACAATCGTAACCGAGAGGAAATGACTTCAACCTCCTCACGCCACTGAGGAACCTGGTGACCAGGTCGTGTTGCTCCAGAGACTTACCCTCCAGGTCAGCACTTGATGTCCCTTTTCGCTGACCTTGCACAGGACCTATGCAAGGAGGCACACTGGGAGGAAGGCGTAGGCTATAGGCTAAGGCATCCGTTTCGACCTCTGTCATGAGCGTGCTTGATTATTGATGCATGCCACGGCAGTTGTGCTGTCCGACTGGTGTGTCAAAGAGCATACAAACCTTGGAAGGGAGCCTTGGTCGAGTCCTCCAAGGGGCAGCTGTCTGCGGTGCACAGCGATCCAACTTCCCACCTGGGGGATGTCGACATATCCCGTAGCCAGCCCACCGTCCAGGAAAGTAACAGCTCCTGAGCCCGTCAGACAATCCAGCCGAGAGCATTTCAAGGAGGGTGGCACACCGCAACCCGAAACTGCCCGGCCAAGCATGGCCAACATCTCAGTGTCGACCTCGTCTTGGGCTCTACCGCCGGGGGGAGGGTGCTCAAAGGGGTCTTCCGTCAAAAGATGAATAAATGGGCGCCGCCGTCTCCTTTTATACTCGTATGTTAGGGTCGGAGACTGGCATGTGCATGCCATTCGCCAAGATCATTGCCGTTTTAAATTTTTCTCTGAGATGATAGGTTTTCAAGATAAAGCCCCAGTCTGTATCTCAACACAATGTCGAGAGACCGACTGAATGGGAACCTCATATCTAGTTATTCCCTCTAGTAAGGTTCATTTAAAAGGACTAGGTGTTATAACATTATTATTATCAGCACAGTTGTGTTGCCCAATAGGATATTCCCACACCTTATTCAGGACAGGTGAAAGCAGTCAAGAATATGAAGACATATGAGACATCTCATGAGTTGTGAATTATTTGATTGATATTATAAGCAACACTCTGAAAAATAAAGGGAAGGTTCTTCAGAGAAATGCCAGAGAAGAACCATTCCTACTTTCATCACATCTATTATCCTAGGTGAAAGATGCCTTTTGGTTAGGTGCTGCTGATAATGCCCTTTGTATGGTTCCAATCAATGCAACACATCATCAGTTGTGCACCTCAGCCTCATTGGGTGTTTCACACCTTTATCACAAGACACCCTCAGCCAAGGTAGGCCCACCACAGGTTGATCAGACCTCTGTGTGTCGCATTGTTACAAGGTCATCTGGCAGCCAGTGCTGTGTCCATCCGCCTCGACCATAGCCATTGGGCTCTTATTTCCGCACCATTGGCCAGTTCTTGATTATTCTAAACTGGAGGACTCAACAGTTAATTGTGACATTTATATGGATTTGTGGCTGTTGTTGTCGCTTTGAGTTATAAATGTTGCACATAATTGATTAATTTTAATAACAATAACTTGTCTGTATTCTGCATGTTCTTTCTTAAATATTTATTTAAGTAATGTTTAGAGTATCTGGTGCTAAGGGAGTGGCTACATATACTGTGTGCATAAGTATATATGTATCCTCATTGGAGGCTTAGTTCTCCTAAAATTGAAAACCTATAATCGCCCCTGTTTTTAAGTGCGTGCTGTAAACATTTGAATAAAAAAATTCAAAATAGCAAGGACCGGACGAAACTTCATTTATCACATTAAAGTATATACAATGATTCTGCTTACTATAGTTTTAAGGCCTGTTCTAGTTAGATTTTCATTTCTAAAGTTTCACTTACAGCCTTGTGTTTGCTTTGAGACAGTAGTGGTATTTGGTTTACCTGAAAATGGGAATTACAATGGAAAGGGCCTCATCATCACTGTTTCAAAATGCTCATATTAGCTTTGGTCAAGACATAAGGAGAGTATATTTTAAAATGAACTGTTACTGTATGTTTTTAGAAAAGATGAAGGCTTGTTCGTTTTTAACTCTAATTTATCTTGGATATTTAGAAAAGCTTGTTATATTTTTCTGTTCTCTGTTTACCATCATATAAAAGTGTGGTGCTTAAACCGTGGTATGTTATGGAGCAGTCTTTATGTGTATTGCATTATTTTAGGAGCAATAAATGTGTGTTAATACTAAATTCAGTCTCAGATTACTTGTTCATGATATAGTATTCAATTTATAGGTTACATGTAATAAAAAGACACTACCAAATATTTTTTTATAACATGTATTAACATAACAGTGTGTTTTATAAAATTCTGTAGATTTATTGCATAAAAATGTAAGCACTACAGTTACCCCAACTCATTAGTATTTTAAGGTAAACACATAAAAGGAAAAATATTTTATCAGTAATTTTAAGAGGACTATGATAAATTTAATGTACATTTGTTGCAGTACGTGAGGGAAATGCTCTTCTGCGCAGTGTCTTAATATTTAATCCATAGATTACAGGATTACAAATAGGTGGAACAATAATCAGTTCTAAAGCCAAAAAATGACGCAGACTCTCTGGAATGTCATTTGCACCATATCTGCTATACATGAAATCAAAAAGCAAAGCACAGGTGAAATTTATCAGTGATAGTACATGTGGTAAACATGTTTGCCAAAATTTTCTTCTATTTTCCAGAGATGTTTTACAGGCAGCAATGAGTTTAACATAGGACAGTATAATAATAAATGAACAGCATACAAATATGACAGCAAAAACATAGCCGTAAATATTATTAACAAAAGATGATGCACAAGACAGTTTTACAATTGACCAGTTGTCACAGTATAATTTGTCAATGTGGTTTTTACAAAATGTCCTCAGATTTGATAACAGGACTCCTGGAATCACACAGCAGTTGGGTACAATCCAAGAAACAAAAATGAATTTGCAACAAGTGCTTTTAGTTACTATAGAATGATAATCCAAAGGTCTGCATATGGCTACATATCTGTCATATGACATGACTGTTAATATTGTAAACTCACACAGTAATGAACTGTAGATAACAAAGGTTTGCAGAGCACACATGTAAGAGGAGATCACATATGAGTCCAAGATTAGATCAGATAACATTTTAGGGTAGAATCCTGAGGCTCCATATACTCCGTTCACACAGAGATGACTCAAGAATATAAACATTGGTTCGTGAAGAGATTTCACCATGACAATCACTGAAACAAGTCGAAAATTAATTGACAATATAAGCAAATAGAGGAAAAGAAAACAAGTGAAATACGCATGTCGAAATGATTTTGATTCTTTAGGCACCATAAGAGTGAGCATCACAGGATAAGACTTATTATCCATCAAGGTAATGTACACTATATGCATTACCTAAATAATATATAACAACAATATTATTATTCAAGACAAACAGCACCCAAGACAATGTTACAACATATTTGTCAGCTAAGTTAAATACATTGTATCAGTGTCAGATGTGTCAATGCCAGTTGATGTTTGAAAGAAATCATAAGAATTGAAGTAGTGAAGCAGAGGTAGGCGGCAGAAGATCAGACTCAGAAATCATTAGTGTGGCTTTGTGGAGTTTAGAGGCTTGGTTATTGTTGCTTTTATAGATGAAAATAACAGACATTATAAAATATCTGGGGATTAATTACACTCAATGTTGAAGCTTGGTCAAAAATAGCCAGGAAGAAAACAAAGACGAATCATTTACAAATAAAGAATATACCAGAAATTCAGAGGGCTCCATGTATATAGCAAAAAGGGTGTTCCTTGTAGCTTTGTTTATATCAGATTTTTTTGAGAATGATTTTATGATCAAAAGTTTATTTCTTCAAAATTTCTTGTCAATCAATCTTACATTATGTGTCATCAGATAGGCTATTTACTGTGTTTTCACAACATAAAACAATTGAAATAAACTGTATTGTGAACATTTGTAACCTGCTCTCAGCTGATTCTCTGATAACACAATGATACTGATAACACAATGTCACTGATGACACTTCAGTGAAAATCTTCCTTTTCATTTTGTTCTTGTTTTTTTATCTTGTTTTCTGTGAATAACATTTAAACAATCACTTAAGGGATAGTTCACCCAAAATGAATATTCTGTCATCATTTATTCACCTTCAGTTTGTGCCAAACCTGTTTTTCTTAGATCTGATGAACACAAAGGGAGATATCTGGAAGAATGTCAGTAACCAAACTGTACTCATCCCTAATTTACTGACAAGGGAAAAATAAACGCTATGGGAGCAAATGGGAGAGGATATCTGTTTGGTTACGGACATTCTTCCAAATATCTTCCCTTGTGTTTAGCAGAACAAAGACATTTAAGAAGATTTGGAACAATATGCGGGTGAGTAAATGATGACAGAATTTTTATTTTAGGGTGAACTATCCGTTTAAATTGTACACTAAATGACCTCCCTTGGTTCGTTCTGGGGGATACCGGAACAGCCACTTCGCTCTGACCCTGCCCCCCAAAGAAATATACTTGGGGTAAGTCCAGGGATGCATTGGCCGTCCAGGTGCAAGCCAGTGACAAAGTCACGACGGCTGCTGCGGTAGAGTCTGAGAAAACCTCAAAGGGCGAGTCAGAGGGGACGACAGAGAAAGAGCAGCAAGGGGATCCTCGCGGGCATGGTCCTCAGGGAACTCCAGAGCTGAATCCAGAGAGAACATCAGAGCGGAATCTATGGGGAACTCCGGCGGTTGGGTAGCTCTTGGAGCTGGAGGAAAGGGAAGTTTTGGCCCTTTCGGCCTTCCATGCCTCCATCGTGTCGAGGAGCAGGCTCTGTGGAGTGATGCTGCGCAGGCTCAGGAGCAACGTCTTGCAGTTTGGGGAAATCCAGAAGTAGCTGGTCCACCAGACTGAGTTTGCGGGTGGCAACACTCTGGGTCTCGTCAACAGAGGGGCCAGGCTGCTCGGGAGCTGAATAGTCCATCAGGTCCCGGGCTGTGCTCTGAGGTCCTCTTTAAAGTAAAATGGGTCGAACGCTGAGAGCAGTTGAATCTTCAGGGGATGCTCGGAGACGGAGACACTGCAGGGTTTAGAGGCGGAGATGCCAGAGAGCATGTGAAGCTCAGAAGCGGAAAGGCCGCTGAAGTCCGGCTAGGAGTCCGACCTGCACGCCATCTGGAGGCACGGCGGCCAGGCTTTGTGAAGAGTGAGTCGTGGTACCAGGGTGAGTCGGAGCGATCCCCCCACTTATGATACTGGTCGCTCAAGTCCCCATCAGCTACCCTGATGCAGAACTCGGAGCCAATTGCTTGGAGGACTCGATTTTCAAAGTCCTCCAGCGAGTACCTATCAGCGTCGAGAAGCATGATGAGTATGAGCAGATCATCATCCAGACCGGTCATAAATGTGAAGTTCAAGGCTTGATCATTCCAACTCTCTATAGAGTAAACTGAATTTTTTGGCAGACGTGTGTCCCTCATATTATTACAATGATAAATTTTGCTGTTGCTGCTTTTTTAGACATCATGTACCAATGAGGCTGAGGTGCACAGCTGATGATGTGTCGCATTGATGGGAAACATACAAAGGGCATTATCAGCAGCACCTCATCAAAAGACATCTTTTACTCAGGTTAATGTGATGTAATTGGGACACACAACTCATGAGATGTCTCTCTGATGGCAAGGAAAGGTAAGTATGCTAATGTAATTCCATAATCATTTATGCCCAAACACTAAGGATGCCTACCCATGAACGAGTGAAACCTCAGACCTCCGTTCCTCTATTCATATTCTTGACTACTTCCCCATGCATAAGGGGTGGCAAATGTCCTACTGGGCAATTTAACAGTGCTGAAATTGTGGGATTATAACAACTAGTCCTTTTAAGCGAATCTGAATAATCTGGTTATAACCAGTGATTGCTGTGAAAGGGCAGGTTACAACCAGGGAAAGACCTGTTGACAGCCTGGAGAAACTGCTGGCAGGAGGGAGTAGACCCCACCGAGGAAGACTGGGGATAGCTACCCATGTCTGCAGAATCCATTACGATCTGCATAATGGGTCCACCCATCTATGGTTCCAAAAACACAAGAGAAAGAATACCCCTGGAGACTGCAAGAGCGGGGGCGCAAGATGACTCATCAGTGAATCACATGGCAACAGACCTCGGAATGGAAATGACAAAGAACCAAGAGATCGGCACAGCAGAAGTTGGAATAACAGAACAAAAAATCTACGGATATGCACTTGTGGCTGGACGAAGATAACATCCAAGAAAGGTCTTAAAATCCATCAGGGCAGGAAGAAGTGCATGAGAGAGCTTAGTGAGGGGCCTTGCATTGACCAATACTTCACAAGAGGAAGGGCAAATCAGTCGGGTGAAGCCCGAGAAGCACCACAGCCCACAGGGAATCAGTATCCCAGACGAAGCCGAATTTACCAGCAGTCAGCAACCCTGAGACTACCAAGCTGCAGAAAGCAGTAGAAAGGAAAATGGATGGAAAGAGACCTCAGATACTTCTGCAACAAAGAATGGGCAACCATTGACTCGGATCTCGTCCAGCTTTTAGCAGGCCAAAAAGGAGATGTTGAAAAAAAACTGTAGAAGATCGGGGGGATCATCTACACCTATAAGGTCGAAGAAGGAGACAACGGGCCGACCTAAGTCAAGGAGACAAAAAGATATCGACAGACTTGTCAGAAATAGGAAGAGCCTGAGGAAACAGTGGAAGACGGCCACAGTAGAGGAAAGGAAGGGCCTAGAGCACTACAAGGCGATAGTAAATGCAATGACAAGGTAAGCTAACGTTTTCATGATGACTAGCTAGAATTCTATATAATCTAGTTCTTTGATGGAATGGGACTATTTTGGATTTAAATACCTTTGAATTTTTTATTGTATTTTGTATTTACATGTATTTAATCACAGTATTTTTGTACTTTCAAACCAAAGTACTTTTTACCAATCAACCTCCTTATTAGACTGCATGAATGGACAGTGTTTCAAATACATCCATTTTAAACACCAAATACTATTATTTTGTAATAGTATTTGGTATTTAAATGCATTTAATCATAGTATTTTTTGTATTTATTTTTGTATAGCCACGTTAATTCAAGAAATCAGCACTCTAATAAAGAGGTTAATTTGCCAAAATGATTTAGTTGTAATTTCAAAATACAATTTTTTTTAGATCGTTAAGATCTACTTCTGTAGTTATTTTCGTGAAAGTAACTCCACAGTAATACAAGACTGATGTAACATATTACAGTAGACAGTAATATTGTAAGGTAAGGGATTACTTTTAATTAACAGTAGCAAGTAATCTGTAATGTATTACAGTTTGGAAGTATTTGCCCAATACTGCTGGTAAGTAGCTTGTACTAAATCTGACCATGTGACGAATTGCTCTGGAGCTGGAAAAGAAGACGGGTAGAGGTAACTTGAGCTATGAAGAATAATTTGATTACCTCTTCCTCTGTTGATGATAATGTAGGCTTTGGTGGCCATGTTTCAGTTGGTTGCTTTAAGAACTCATTTGTACCTTTGACCTCTTCAGGAGTGCTTTTTACTGCATAACAGGCCTTCTCCAGTTTATGGATTTCGTGATTATAAACTTCTGAAAGTTTGGTGTTTTGAAGCAAGTGCCTTTCTGTGGTCCTCAAGAGGGCCATAACTGAATCTGGGCCAGTATTTAGGACTTTCGCATCTTTTCTGCGAAGGAGAGGTTTTGCAAATTGATATATACCATCCACTTCCACTCTGAACACAGAATGTGTACTGTCCTTCACTGTTTGAAATGGAGGTACGTCCACTTGCCACAGCCTTTCAACATAGTGGTATAGATCTTGTGAAGGAGAGCAGACCACTGAGGTATTAATGCAGGTAGTTTCAGACTTCTGACCTAAGAAGGTAGCTGGCTTTTGAATTGCCCAACCTTAATTTGTGCCTATAACTGTGCCTATACGGACTGGCCTCAAAATACCCACAGGGCAGAATTGTTTGGCCAGGTTCAGATCCTGAGCAGTAAATGCTGTTTGTATCCTGTGTTGAAGGGTAGGGTTGACAGGAGTAGACAATTCAAAGGAGACTGAGGCACCCTGTATCTCAACTACCTCTTGTCTAATGGTCCTGAGGGCTAGGGATTTGAATACCTTTTCCAGCTCAAGGTAATGCAGAGGTAGATGAGGTAATTGGGGAAATATATTGTTGAGCAAACTGGAATTGTGGCTGAGATGTCTGCTGACTAACACTAGGCTGGAGGGATACATATTGCTGTTTCAGCATGCGTGCTGGAGCAGAATCCAGACACTGCTCATGTTCAGTCACAGGATGCCTAGTGAGAGGGACGGAGGCTGAATGAGAAATTGGCTGTTGTACCTGGTGCATTGTTAACAATGGAGCTGGGTGCTCGCTGGATAGCTCAGTCCAAAGTCTATCAGGTGTCGCTGGATGTTATTCCACATTTCGTGCAGGGACAGCATCATCAGAATGCATGTACTGCATATTCTCTTACAAGTAGGTCGAAGATTGTTGCTGTCGTGGCAGGGAAGTAGGTACAAAGTCCTCCAGAGGTCCAGGAATCCTTCTGATCCTACTAGGATGACGGCTCTGTTCTGCCTCATAATCCCAAGATGTTGCCATGAGGTCAAGACAGAAAACCAGTTTGAAGGACCACTTTGTTCCATATGTGTGCGCACAGAATACTGGTGTGTCAACACCTATCCCCAACCTCGATCAGAAGGTTATAGTACAATGCAAGAATGGGAGTTCTACGACAGCTTTAGCTCAAATTCTCTGATTTATTCCAGTAAATCAACTTGCACCTTGGTTCCAGTCATTGAAGCATGATTCTCAGTAAATGTACATTAGTATGGTAGGTTCGGAGAGTATGTGTGTGGTTTTGACTCAAGGACGCACACATAGAACAAACAGATGGAGCTGCCTCGTCTGCTGCGACAATGCATTGGAGAACAATACTGAACCTGTTTGTACGTTTTGTAACACCATCCACATATGACGTCACCAGTTAACCAGCAGGAGGGTTTTATACAAAAAGCCATCTCTATGGGTCTTCACCTCGGGAAGAACACAAGGAAGAGAAGAGGAGCCACTTTAAGACGTTTAAACGGCGGGGCTCTAGCCTGCAGGACAGTCTCAACGACCGACAGCAGAAAGCCGCTCAGTCTCTCCTCTTCCCATCCAGGCGACAGACATGGATGTTCCAGAGGTCTGGCCTGTGGTGCTACACCGTGCCCTTTCCCTGCAATAGAATGCCCTCCATCTGGAGAATAGGTCAGGGGGATCTGTCATCAGAGCCACATGGTCTGAGAACCAAGTTTGGTGGGGCCAGTAAGGCACAACTAAGAGCACTTGATGTCCCTTTTCCCTGACATTGCACAGGAACTGTGCAAGACGGCTCACTGTGGGGATGGCATACTTTTGCTTGTCCCTCAGCCAGTTGTAGGCTAAGGGATATATATTGAGGGAACCCTCTTTCACAGAGTATCAAAGCCGGCATTGGGTGGAGTCCGGGGAGGCAACAGGTCCACCTGGGCCTGGCTGAACCGCCCCAATATGAGCCTGACTGTGCAGGGATGGAGTTGAGTCTGTGGAGCGTCCACTGATGAGAACATAGTGGCTGCCTGGTTCAGATTGCCCGGGATGAAGGTGGCTCACAGGGACTTCATCACCTGCTGACTACATAAGAGGAGGCGACGCCATCAGCGTATGCTGCTTTATTATTGATATACGCCACAGCATTTTTGCTATCCTACCGGTGTTTTGAAGAGCTTACAAACCTTGGAAGGGAGCCTTGGTCGACCCTCCAAGTAGCAACTGTCTGTGGTGCACCGCGACTGCATGTTCCACCTGGGGGACGTAAACACTTCCTTAGCCACCCCATCGTCCAGGGAAGTAGCCGCTCCTGAGCCTCTCAGACAGGACGAGCCTTAAACGGCGCATTCCACGTCCTTGTGAGCTCCACATGCACTGGAATGGAACCGGGGCCCCAAGAACCAGAATCTAGCCGTGAGCGTTTCAAGGAGGCGGCGTACCGCACTACAACCCAGTGCTCCCCAGCAAGCATTGCCCGAAATCTCAGCGTCAACCTCGTCTTGGGATCTACCGCCCGGGGGCAAGAGCTCCAAGGGGCCCTCTGTAAAATGATGAATGAATGGGTGCCGCCATCTCCCTTTATATTGTGAATTTATTTGATTGATTTTATAAGCCACACTCTAAAAAATAAAGGTAAAGTTCTTCAGAGCAATGCCAAATAAGAACCGTTTTTGTTTCTAAGAAGAACCATTCCCACTTTAATCACATCCGTTGTCCTGGGTCAAAGATGCCTTTTGGTGAGGTGCTGCTGATAATGCCCTTTGTATGGTTCCAATCAATGCGACAAATCATTTGGTTGTGTACCTCAGTCTCATTGGGTGTTTTGCCCCTTCATCACAAGACACCTTCAGCCAAGGGAGGCCTACCGCAGGTTGATCAGGCCTTTGTGTGTTACAAGGTCATCTGGCAGCCCATGCTGTGTCCATTCGCCTCAACAACAACCTATGGCTTCTTCTTTCCGCACCACTGGCCAGTTCTTGATTATTCTAAATTGGAGGACTCAACAGTTAATTGTGACATTTATATGGATTTGTGGCTGTTGTTGTCGCTTTGAGTTATAAATGTTGCACATAATTGATTAATTTTAATAACAATAACTTGTCTGTATTCTGCATGTTCTTTCATAAATATTTTGTTTTAAGTAATGTTTAGAGTATGTGGTGCTAAGGGAGTGGCTACATACACTGTGTATATATATTTGTATATATATCCTCATTGGAGGCTGATCCCCCGTAATATTGAAAACCTATAATCGCCCCTGATTTTACCTACATGCTGTAACATAGGACCAGACAGAACTTCATTTATCACATTAAAGTATAGTACAATCAAATGTTAATCTATGGGTTCTGACAATGATGCGGTATACAAAAGTTTTAAGGCCTGTTGTAGTTAGATTTTAATTTTAAAGTATCGCATACAGCTTCGTGTTTGCTATGAGACAGTAGTGGTATTTGGTTTACCTGAAAATGGGAATTACAATGGAAAGGGCCTCATCATCACTGTACCAAAATGCTCTTATTAGCTTTGGTCAAGACATAAGGAGAGTAAACTTCGAAATTCACTCTTACTGTATGTTTTTAGAAGAGATAAAGGCTTGTTAGTTTTTAACTCTAATTTCTCTTGGATATTAAGAAAAGTTTGTTATATTTTTCTGTTTTCTGTTTACCATCATATAAAAGTGTGGTGCTTAAACTGTGGTATTTTATGAAGCAGTCTTTATGTGTATTGCATTATTTTATGAGCTATAAATGTGTGTTAATACTAAATTCAGTCTCAGATAATAGGTTACATGTAACAAAAAGACACTACCAAATATTTTTTTTATAACATGTATTAACATAACAGTGTATTTTATTAAGTTCTGTAAATTTATTCCATAAAAATGTAAGCACTACAGTTACCCCAACTCATTAGTATTTTAAGGTAAACACATAAAAGGAAAAATATTTTATCAGTAATTTTAAGAGGACTATGATAAATTTAATGTACATTTGTTGCAGCACATGAGGGAAATGCTCTTCTGCGCAGTTTCTTAATATTTAATCCATAGATTACAGGATTACAAATAGGTGGAACAATAATCAGTTCTAAAGCCAAAAAATTACGCAAACTCTCTGGAATGTCATTTGCACCATATCTGCTATACATGAAATCAAAAAGCAAAGCACAGGTGAAATTTATCAGTGATAGTACATGTGGTAAACATGTTTGCCAAAATTTTCTTCTATTTTCTAGAGATGTTTTACAGGCAGCAATGAGTTTAACATAGGACAGTATAATAATAAATGCACAGCATACACATATGACAGCAACAACATAGCCGTAAATATTATTAACAAAAGATGATGCACAAGACAGTTTTACAATTGACCAGTTGTCACAGTATAATTTGTCAATGTGGTTTTTACAAAATGTCCTCAGATTTGATAACAGGACTGCTGGAATCACACAGCAGTTGGGTACAATCCAAGAAACAAAAATTATTTTGCAACAAGTGCTTTTATTCAATATGGAATGATAATCCAAAGGTCTGCAAATGGCTACATATCTGTCATATGACATGACTGTTAATATTGTAAACTCACACAGTAATGAACTGTAGATAACAAAGGTTTGCAGAGCACACATGTAAGAGGAGATCACATATGAGTCCAAGATTAGATCAGATAACATTTTAGGGTAGAATCCTGAGGCTCCATATACTCCGTTCACACACAGATGAACCAAGAATATAAACATTGGTTCGTGAAGAGATTTCACCATGACAATAACTGAAACAAGTCGAAAATTAATTGACAATATAAGCAAATAGAGGAAAAGAAAACAAGTGAAATACGCATGTCGAAATGATTTTGATTCTTTAGGCACCATAAGAGTGAGCATCACAGGATAAGACTTATTATCCATCAAGGTAATGTGCACTATATGCATTACCTAAATAATATATAACAACAATATTATTATTCAAGACAAACAGCACCCAAGACAATGTTACAACATATTTGTCAGCTAAGTTAAATACATTGTGGCAGTGTCAGATGTGTCAATGCCAGTTGAGGTTAGAAAGAAATCATAAAAATTGAAGTAGTGAAGCAGAGGTAGGCGGCAGAAGATCAGACTCAGGAATCATGAGTGTGGCTTTGTGGAGTTTAGAGGCTTCGTAATTATTGCTTTTATAGATGAAAGTAACAGACATTATAAAATATCTGGGGATTAATTACACTCAATGTTGAAGCTTGGTCAAAAATAGCCAAAAAACAAAGAAAGACAAATCATTTACAAATAAGAAAATACCAGAAATTCAGAGGGCTCCATGTATATAGCAAGAAGGATATTCCTTGTGGCTTTGTTTGTATCAGATTTTTTTGAGAATGTTTTTATGATCAAAAGTATATTTCTTCAAAATTTCTTGTCAATCAATCTTACATTATGTGTCATCAGATAGGCTATTTACTGTGTTTTCACAACATAAAACAATTGAAATAAACTGTATTGTGAACATTTGTAACCTGCTCTCAGCTGATTCTCTGATAACACAATGACACTGATAACACAATGTCACTGATGACACTTCAGTGAAAACCTTCCTTTTCATTTTGTTCTTGTTTTTTTATCTTGTTTTCTGTGAATAACATTTAAACAATCACTTAAGGGATAGTTCACCCAAAAAGAATATTCTGTCATCATTTATTCACCTTCAGTTTGTGCCAAACCTGTTTTTCTTAGATCTGATGAACACAAAGGGAGATATCTGGAAGAATGTCAGTAACCAAACTGTACTGACAAGGGAAAAATAAACGCTATGGGAGCAAATGGGAGAGGATATCTGTTTGGTTACGGACATTCTTCCAAATATCTTCCTTCGTGTTTAGCCGAACAAAGACATTTAAGAAGGTTTGGAACAATATGCGGGTGAGTAAATGATGACAGAATTTTTATTTTAGGGTGAACTATCCGTTTAAATTGTACACTAAATGACCTCCTTTGGTTCGTTCTGGGGGATACCGGAACAGCCACTTCGCTCTGACCCTGCCCCCCAAGTATACTTGCCAATACTGGCAACAGACCTCGGAATGGAAATGACAAAGAACCAAGAGATCGGCACAGCAGAAGTTGGAATAACAGAACAAAAAATCTACGGATATGCACTTGCGGCTGGACGAAGATAACATCCAAGAAAGGTCTTAAAATCCAAAAGGGCAGGAAGAAGTGCATGAGAGAGCTTAGTGAGGGGCCTTGCATTGACCAATACTTCACAAGAGGAAGGGCAAATCAGTCGGGTGAAGCCCGAGAAGCACCACAGCCCACAGGGAATCAGTATCCCAGACGAAGCCGAATTTACCAGCAGTCAGCAACCCTGAGACTACCAAGCTGCAGAAAGCAGTAGAAAGGAAAATGGATGGAAAGAGACCTCAGATACTTCTGCAACAAAGAATGGGCAACCATTGACTCGGATCTCGTCCAGCTTTTAGCAGGCCAAAAAGGAGATGTTGAAAAAAAACTGTAGAAGATGGGGGGGATCATCTACACCTATAAGGTCGAAGAAGGAGACAACGGGCCGACCTAAGTCAAGGAGACAAAAAGATATCGACAGACTTGTCAGAAATAGGAAGAGCCTGAGGAAACAGTGGAAGACGGCCACAGAAGAGGAAAGGAAGGGCCTAGAGCACTACAAGGCGATAGTAAATGCAATGACAAGGTAAGCTAACATTTTCATGATGACTAGCTAGAATTCTATATAATCTAGTTCTATGATGGAATGGGACTATTTTGGATTTAAATACCTTTGAATTTTTTTTTTGTATTTTGTATTTACATGTATTTAATCACAGTATTTTTGTACTTTCAAACCAAAGTACTTTTTACCAATCAACCTCCTTATTAGACTGCATGAATGGACAGTGTTTCAAATACATCCATTTTAAATACAAAATACTATTATTTTGTAATAGTATTTGGTATTTAAATGCATTTAATCATAGTATTTTTTGTATTTATTTTTGTATAGCCACGTTAATTCAAGAAATCAGCACTCTAATAAAGAGGTTAATTTGCCAAAATGATTTAGTTGTAATTTCAAAATACAATTTTTTTTTAGATCGTTAAGATCTACTTCTGTAGTTATTTTCGTGAAAGTAACTCCACAGTAATACAAGACTGATGTAACATATTGCAGTAGACAGTAATATTGTAAGGTAAGGGATTACTTTTAATTAACAGTAACAAGTAATCTGTAATGTATTACAGTTTGGAAGTATTTGCCCAATACTGCTGGTAAGTAGCTTGTACTAAATCTGACAATGTGACGAATTGCTCTGGAGCTGGAAAAGAAGACGGGGTAGAGGTAACTTGAGCTGAGAAGAATAATTTGATTACCTCTTCCTCTGTTGATGATAATGTAGGGTTTGGTGGCCATGTTTCAGTTGGTTGCTTTAAGAACTCATTTGTACCTTTGACCTCTTCAGGAGTGCTTTTTACTGCATAACAGGCCTTCTCCAGTTTATGGATTTCGTGATTATAAACTTCTGAAAGTTTGGTTTTTTGAAGCAAGTGCCTTTCTGTGGTCCTTAAGAGGGCCATAACTGAATCTGGGCCAGTATTTAGGACTTTCGCATCTTTTCTGCGAAGGAGAGGTGTTGCAAATTGATATATACCATCCACTTCCACTCTGAACACAGAATGTGTACTGTCCTTCACTGTTTGAAATGGAGTTACGTCCACTTGCCACAGCCTTTCAACATAGTGGTATAGATCTTGTGAAGGAGAGCAGACCACTGAGGTATTAATGCAGGTAGTTTCAGACTTCTGACCTAAGAAGGTAGCTGGCTTTTGAATTGCCCAACCTTAATTTGTGCCTATAACTGTGCCTATACGGACTGGCCTCAACATACCCACAGGGCAGAATTGTTTGGCCAGGTTCAAATCCTGAGCAGTAAATGCTGTTTGTATCCTGTGTTGAAGGGTAGGGTTGACAGGAATAGACAATTCAAAGGAGACTGAGGCAGCCTGTATCTCAACTACCTCTTGTCTAATGGTCCTGAGGGCTAGGGATTTGAATACCTTTTCCAGCTCAAGGTAATGCAGAGGTAGATGAGGTAATTGGGGAAATATATTGTTGAGCAAACTGGAATTGTGGCTGAGATGTCTGCTGACTAACACTAGGCTGGAGGGATACGTATTGCTGTTTCAGCATGCGTGCTGGAGCAGAATCCAGACACTGCTCATGTTCAGTCACAGGATGCCTAGTGAGAGGGACGGAGGCTGAATGAGAAATTGGCTGTTGCTTCTGGTGCATTGTTAACAATGGAGCTGGTTGCTCGCTGGATAGCTCAGTACAAAGTCTATCAGGTGTCGCTGGATGTTATTCCACATTTCGTGCAGGGACAGCATCATCAGAATGCATGTACTGCATATTCTCTTGCAAGTAGGTCGAAGATTGTTGCTGTCATGGCAGGGAAGTAGGTACAAAGTCCTCCAGAGGTCCAGGAATCCTTCTGATCCTACTAGGATGACGGCTCTGTTCTGCCTCATAATCCCAAGATGTTGCCATGAGGTCAAGACATAAAACCAGTTTGAAGGACCACTTTGTTCCATATGTGTGCGCAGAGAACAATGTTGTGTCAACACCTATCCCCAACCTCGATCAGAAGGTTATAGTACAATGCAAGAATGGGAGTTCTACGACAGCTTTAGCTCAAATTCTCTGATTTATTCCAGTAAATCAACTTGCACCTTGGTTCCAGTCATTGAAGCATGATTCTCAGTAAATGTACATTAGTATGGTAGGTTCGGAGAGTATGTGTGTGGTTTTGACTCAAGGACGCACACATAGAACAAACAGATGGAGCTGCCTCGTCTGCTGCGACAATGCATTGGAGAACAATACTGAACCTGTTTGTACGTTTTGTAACACCATCCACATATGACGTTACCAGTTAACCAGCAGGAGGGTTTTATACAAAAAGCCATCTCTATGGGTCTTCACCTCGGGAAGAACACAAGGAAGAGAAGAGGAGCCACTTTAAGACGTTTAAACGGCGGGGCTCTAGCCTGCAGGACAGTCTCAACGACCGACAGCAGAAAGCCGCTCAGTCTCTCCTCTTCCTATCCAGGCGATAGACATGGATGTTCCAGAGGTCTGACCTGTGGTGCTACACCGTGCCCTTTCCCTGCAATAGAATGCCCTCCATCTGGAGAATAAGTCAGGGGGATCTGTCATCAGAGCCACATGGTCTGAGAACCAAGTTTGGTTGGGCCAGTAAGGCACAACTAAGAGCACTTGATGTCCCTTTTCCCTGACATTGCACAGGAACTGTGCAAGACGGCTCACTGTGGGGATGTCATACTTTTGCTTGTCCCTCAGCCAGTTGTAGGCTAAGGGATATGTGTTGAGGGAACCCTCTTTCACAGAGTATCAAAGCCGGCATTGGGTGGAGTCCGTGGAGGCAACAGGTCCACCTGGGCCTTGCTGAACCGCCCCAATATGAGCCTGACTGCGCAGGGATGGAGTTGAGTGTGTGGAGCGTCCACTGATGAGAACATAGTGGCTGCCTGGTTCAGATTGCCCGGGATGAAGGTGGCTCACAGGGACTTCATCACCTGCTGACTACATAAGAGGAGGCGACGCCATCAGCGTATGCTGCTTTATTATTGATATACGCCACAGCATTTTTGCTATCCTACCGGTGTTTTGAAGAGCTTACAAACCTTGGAAGGGAGCCTTGGTCGACCCTCCAAGTAGCAACTGTCTGCGGTGCACCGCGACTGCATGTTCCACCTGGGGGACGTAAACACATCCTTAGCCACCCCATCATCCAGGGAAGTAGCTGCTCCTGAGCCTCTCAGACAGGATGAGCCTTAAACGGCGCGTTCCACGTCCTTGTGAGCTCCACATGCACTGGAATGGAACCGGGGCCCCAAGAACCAGAATCTAGCCGTGAGCGTTTCAAGGAGGCGGCGTACCGCACTACAACCCAGTGCTCCCCAGCAAGCATTGCCGAAATCTCAGCGTCAACCTCGTCTTGGGATCTACCGCCCGGGGGCAAGAGCTCCAAGGGGCCCTCTGTAAAATGATGAATGAATGGGTGCCGCCATCTCCCTTTATATTGTGAATTTATTTGATTGATTTTATAAGCCACACTCTAAAAAATAAAGGTAAAGTTCTTCAGAGCAATGCCAAATAAGAACCGTTTTTGTTTCTAAGAAGAACCATTCCCACTTTAATCACATCCGTTGTCCTGGGTCAAAGATGCCTTTTGGTGAGGTGCTGCTGATAATGCCCTTTGTATGGTTCCAATCAATGCGACAAATCATTTAGTTGTGTACCTCAGCCTCATTGGGTGTTTTGCCCCTTCATCACAAGACACCTTCAGCCAAGGGAGGCCTACCGCAGGTTGATCAGGCCTTTGTGTGTTACAAGGTCATCTGGCAGCCCATGCTGTGTCCATTCGCCTCAACAACAACCTATGGCTTCTTCTTTCCGCACCACTGGCCAGTTCTTGATTATTCTCCACTGGAGGACTCAGCAGTTGATTGTGACATTTATATGGATTTGTGGCAGTTGTTGTCGCTTTGAGGTATAAATGTTGCACATTGATCGATTCATTTTAATAACAATAACTTGTCTTTATTCTGCATGTTCTTTCATAAATATTCTGTTTTAAGTAATGTTTAGAGTATGTGGTGCTAAGGGAGTGGCTACATACACTGTGTATATATATTTGTATATATATCCTCATTGGAGGCTGATCCCCCGTAATATTGAAAACCTATTATCGCCCCTGTTTTTACCTACATGCTGTAACATAGGACCAGACAGAACTTCATTTATCACATTAAAGTATAGTACAATCAAATGTTAATCTATGGGTTCTGACAATGATGCGGTATACAAAAGTTTTAAGGCCTGTTGTAGTTAGATTTTAATTTTAAAGTATCGCATACAGCTTTGTGTTTGCTATGAGGCAGTAGTGGTATTTGGTTTACCTGAAAATGGGAATTACAATGGAAAGGGCCTCATCATCACTGTACCAAAATGCTCTTATTAGCTTTGGTCAAGATATAAGGAGAGTATATTTTAAAATGAACTGTTACTGTATGTTTTTAGACAAGATAAAGGCTTGTTCGTTTTTAACTCAAATTTATCTTGGATATTTAGAAAAGTTTGTTATTTTTATAGTTCTGTTTTCTGTTTACCATCATATAAAAGTGTGGTGCTTAAACCGTGGTATGTTATGGAGCAGTCATTATGTGTGTTGCATTATTTTTTGAATAAATGTGTTAGTACCAGTACTAAATTCAGTCTCAGATTACTTGTTCATAAGATTCAATTTATAGGTTACACGTAACAACAAGACACTACCAAATATTTTTTATATAACATGTATTAACATAAAAGTGTGTTTTCCTGTACACATTTCATTAAGTTCTGTCAATTAAATTCCATAAAAATGTAAGCACTACTGTTACCCCAACTCATTAGTATTTTAAGGTAAACACACAAAATGAATTTGCAGAATGAAATGAATGAAGGTAATTAGTTTCCTCAATTTCTATTGCGTAAATTGAACAAAAAAAAGATTTTATCAGTAATTTTTAGAGGACTATAACAAATTTAAATATGTGCATTTTCTGCATTACATGAGGGAATAGCTCTTCTGCGCAGTGTCTTAATATTTAATCCATAGATTACAGGATTACAAATAGGTGGAACAATAATCAGTTCTAAAGCCAAAAAATGACGCAAACTATCTGGAATGTCATTTGCACCATATCTGCTGTACATGATATCAAAAAGCACAGCACAGGTGAAATTTATCAGTGATAGTACATGTGGTAAACATGTTTGCCAAAATTTTCTTCTATTTTCTAGAGATGTTTTACAGGCAGCAATGAGTTTAACATAGGACAGTATAATAATAAATGCACAGCATACAAATATGACAGCAAAAACATAGCCGTAAATATTATTAACAAAAGATGATGCACAAGACAGTTTTACAATTGACCAGTTGTCACAATATAATTTGTCAATGTGGTTTTTACAAAATGTCCTCAGATTTGATAACACGACTGCTGGAATCACACAGCAGTTGGGTACAATCCAACAAACAAAAATGAATTTGCAACAAGTGCTTTTATTCAATATGGAATGATAATCCAAAGGTCTGCATATGGCTACATATCTGTCATATGACATGACTGTTAATATTGTAACCTCAGTAACTAAAGAGCTGTAGATAACAAAGGTTTGCAGAGCACACATGTAAGAGGAGATCACATATGAATCCAAGATTAGATCAGATAAAATTTTCGGGTAGAATCCTGAGGCTCCATATACTCCGTTCACACAGAGATGACTCAAGAATATAAACATTGGTTCGTGAAGAGATTTCACCATGACAATAACTGAAACAAGTCGAAAATTAATTGACAATATAAGCAAATAGAGGAAAAGAAAACAAGTGAAATACGCATGTCGAAATGATTTTGATTCTTTGGGCACCATAAGAGTGAGCATCACAGGATAAGACTTATTATCCATCAAGGTAATGTATATGCATTACCTAAATAACAACAATATTATTCTGCAAGACAAACAGCACCCAAGACAATGTTAACACATATTTGTAAACAAAGTTAAATACATTGTATCAGTGTCAGATGTGTCAATGCCAGTTGATGTTTGAAAGAAATCATAAGAATTGAAGTAGTGAAGCAGAGGTAGGCGGCAGAAGATCAGACTCAGGAATCATGAGTGTGGCTTTGTGGAGCTTAGAGGCTTGGTTATTATTGCTTTTATAGATGAAAATAACAGACATTATAAAATATCTTGGGATTAATTAATCTCAATGTTGAAGCTTGGTTAAAAATAGCCAAATAAAAAACAGGAAGAAAACAAAGAAAGACAAATCATTTACAAATAAAGAAAATACCAGAAATGTGTGGGCAGCATGCATATAGCAAGAAATGAATTCCTTGTGGTTATACCTCTCAAGTTTAACAACTAAGCTTTGTCTTTCAGAAAAATCCCTGGAATATAAGCTTGTTGTATAATATAGCCTTTTAAAATTAATGTATGTACTACATAGTGAAAATGTCCGCTGTGTCTTTATTGTCTGGTGACCTATATATACTGATCTACTAACAGTAAATGGGAACCGTTTACCCAGATGTAACAAATACAATTTATCCACAAGGAATACATTTCTTGCTGCCTCTATCACTTACAATTTAAAGGACCGCGACTCACAGTTTTTCATTGTTGTTTTTATTTGATTAACTATTACACTTGGTGTTTCCTCAGCTCCCATTGCCTAGTGTCCATCAGATGCATACTGAGAAATGTCAGCGGAAGCTGCTGATTGTTGCGTACTATTTAGTATGTAAATAGGTTACTTTGAATGCAGTCCATCTGACATCTTAAAGTCCCAGTGAAATAAAAAACGACTATTCTTATTTTTTCATAAAATATTGCAGCATTTATAGATTCATTTAACAGGACTAGGTGTAAATAAATTTATAAAATTAATGAAAGGAAAAATAACAAAGGCCATAGAGAGCCAGAAACCAAGAGCAATGAATGAAGGCTACTTAAAGAAATGCCGGCAACAGCCTCATCACAGGTGGAACCACTTGCACTAATCACATCACCAGCCAAACTCCGTCCTACAAAACAAAAACAAAAAGAACAAGAACAAACCAAAGACAAAGAATTTCCAGGATACATAACAGCAGAAACATTCATTTCATGAATGCTGGGCGGCTGCTCAAAAAGGGTGATTAGGGTGACAACACCAAATTGCGAAAACAAGTGTTTATTTCTGTCATGTTGCACATTTACCACAGTGTAGAGTTGATAATAAATGGTTATATCACCTATCAAATTATATTCACAATTACATTCAGTCACACATTACTGACGGTGTAATGTTTTGGTTATTGTGCCTGCGACCCCCCCCAAACACCATACACATACGAAATTTGAATGTCATTCTTTTTTTCAATCTGTACTGATAGAAACATTTTCCATATAAGAACAATGTTTCTTATTTTATTCCTTTTTATTTCCCCTTTACTTTTCAGTGCAAACCTTTTTTCTTTAAAAGAATCAGATAAGCAGATTAAAGGAAAGTGAGTGAAAAGCACCCTCTGGGGTTTAATTAAAGCTGCACAGAAACTTTTCTAGGAGGGAACAGAAAAGTTATTTATAAGCATGTCAATGACATTGGAGCCTTCGTTTCATGCAGCTCTTGTTTGGGATTACCGCTTTTTAACAGTTATCCTTGTTACATTCTGTTAAATTTTATAAATCCAAGCTGTGGAAAAATCATGAATTCACAATTTATCTAGGATATATTTGCTTATTTAACTGCTATATTCTGATCATATTAAAGTAACAAATGTCAATATATTTTACAAAAGGACAGATGTAACTTGTTATGCATTAGATAATGGATAATATAAGCTCTGTTAAATTCACTCTGATGGAACCCCAAAACTCTAAATCATACAGGCATGTTTATTTCACCTGCTTTCTGGCTCTTTATATCACAATACTGTTTCTGAACATTTGGCTCAGCGTTGTTATTGTTTTGGACAGAGCTCTTCATGAACCAATGTACATTTTTCTGTGCAATTTATGTATAAATGGAATATATAGAGCCATGGGTTTCTATCCTAAATTTCTGCATGATTTAATACTGGATTCATATGTGATTCCTCCTAACATGTGTGTAATACAAACTTTTGAGATTTACAGTTCAGTTATGTGTGAATATTGTACATTAACAGTGATGGCATATGACAGACACGTGGCCATATGCAAACCGTTGAACTATCATACAAAGATGAACAGATTTTCTTGCTTTATATTACTTGCTTTCTGTTGGACTGTGCCATGTATTACGGTGTTTATTGGTGTTTCCTTATCAAGGAGGTTGGCATTGTGTAAATATCATATTGATAAATTGTATTGTGACAACTGGTCTATGGTAAAGCTCTCCTGTGAATCAACTGTTATTAATAACGTTTATGGATTTGTTTTTATTGTATTTTATCTTGGCCTTTTCGTTGTAATTTTGGTGTCCTATATAAAACTTGCAGTTGCATGTAAAGCATCATTAGAGTGCAGAAGGAAGTTTTGGCAGACATGTCTTCCTCATCTGTTTTCATTGGTTAATTTTAATGTTGCAATGCTGTTTGATATGATGTACAGCAGATACGGCTCAAGTGATTTTCCTGAGGATCTCCGTAATTTTTTGGCTTTAGAGATCATTATAGTGCCACCTCTCCTCAATCCTGTAATCTACGTTTTAAAACTCAAAGAGGTTCGCAAAAGAGTCTTAAAGTTATATGTTCTTTAGTGTCTTTTCTGTGTGGTATTCTATGTGAATAAAATACAACTCTTTAGAAAGCAACCTCTTTGTTTCGATCAAATTGTTTTTAGAATTATTTTATGATCAAAAGTTTATTTCTTCTACATTATGTGTAATCAGATAGGCTATTTATTGGGATTTTACAATTTAAAACAATTGAAATAATTTGCATTGTGAACATTTGGGACCTGCCCCTGCTGATTCTCTGACAACTCAATTGTGACGCTTCAGTAAAAACCTTCCTTTTCATTTTGTTCTTGTTTTTTTATCTCGTTTTCTATGAATAACATTTAAACTATCATTTAGGGGATAGTTTACCCAAAATAAATATTCTGTCATCATTTACTCACCCTCAGTTTGTGCCAAACCTGTATTTCTTAGTTCTGATGAACACAAAGGAGGAAATCTGGAATAATGTCTGTAACCAAACGGTTCTCATCCCTAATTTACTGCCAAAGGAAAAATAAACGCTATGGGAAAAATGGGGGTTGATATCTGTTTGGTTACTGACATTTTTCCAAATATCTTATTTTGTGTTAAGCAGAACAAAGACATTTAAAAAGGTTTGGAACAATATGAGGGTGAGTAAATGATGACAGATTTTTTATTTTAGAGTGAACTACCCTTTTAAATTGTGCAATACACTAAATGACCCCTCTTGGTTTGTTCTTTCAGTGCAATACATATATTTATGCTTATTGTATCTCAGATATTGTCTTATCCCAACACACCTTACATCAATAGATGTTTATGTTTATTCAGCTTCAATTCAAAAATTGAACCCATAAGTTTTGTCTTCCATGGTCACATTAAATAAAGTAAGCACTGGGATCATTTCATATAAATTAGCCACTTTGTAAATTTGGTGAAGTTTTTAGGTTTTATATAGTTTATATTCTAAACTACACTCCATCCAGGGTGTATCCTGCCTTGATGCCCGATGACTCCTTAGATAGGCGCAGGCTCCCCGTGACCCGAGGTAGTTCGGATAAGCGGTAGAAAATGGATGGATGGATGGATATTCTAAACTAATTTACTAATATTTTTTATATTGCAGTTGTTTTAAATCTACTTTTATTCTATAGCTATTTTTGCTGATCGACTCACATATTGTGAATCTGATAGTTGGTTTGAAAGTTAATTGTATTTAAAGCCGTGCTATTTCAGAATGCACCATGGAAGCACAAAAAAATTATAATATGTTAATGACACAAAAGACATTTCCGCCACGAGAATTCTTAATTCATTTCATGTACATTCAAAAATATATTGTTAGGAATAGGGATGTCTCTGCTAGCCAGTTCTATTCATGACAAATTTAAGCCTTCATAATTCCTTGTTAAAAATGAGATATCATAATGCGTTTGTCAGTAGCTGCAGACTGCTTTTGTTCTTTATGCCTAATATAAGCCTTGAAAAAAAGCTGAGAAATGTAAAGTTTTGTGCTGTTTATTGTTAATTAAAACTAAAAAGATAAAAGTCAAGTCAAAGTCTGCTTATTGTCAATTCTGCCACATGTAAGTACATGCAGAGGATTGAAATTGCGTCACTGTCAGACCCATTGTCAAGTGTAGCCTATATAAACATATAATGCACTAGACAACAGAGTATAATCCAAACGGGTAACGTTTAAAGAATCCACAGGAAAAGTGTACACGCAAACATAAGCAATAAAAGACAAGGAACTGAGGAACACAGGGCTTAAATATATGGGGAAACGCAATGAAGGGAAACTGAATCAGGTGAGGGACTCGTTAACTAATTAGGACAGCAGAAACAGAAGGCAAAACAAAACAAAAACGAGCACAACCGTGACATTACCCCCCTTCCAAGAGGCGCGTCCTCGTGCCTAAAGAGTACCAAGTGGGGAAGGCGGTATTGGCGTCCTGGGGGCTGGTTGGTGCAGGGAACACTGGACATGGTGGAATTGGTTGGATTGGTTTTGACGCTGGACAAGGAGGTGGGAACGGACGCTGTGGTCATGACGTAATAGGCAAGGAAACAAGAAGCTTGGATCGGTTGTCACGGTTGTGGGGAGGAGACTGGAGAGGTAGTACACAACCGTAATTTACCAAGGGTGCTTTCGGTGTTCGGTCCAGGACTGCCACTTCGCTCTGATCCTGCCCCCCCAAAATTCCTTGGGGTAAGTCCAGGGATGCGATGATCGTCCAGGCGCAAGCAAGTGCCAAAGTCACGAAGGCCACCACAGCAGAGTCTGGGTAAACCATGGAGGGAGAGTCAGAGGGGACGACGGAGAATGAGCAGCAAGGGGAATCCCCGCGGGCGTGGTCCTCAGGGAACTCCGGAGCTGAATCCAGGGAGAACATCGGAGCGGAAACTAGGGGGAACAGATTATACTCCGTTGTCTTGCACATTATGTATTTACAGTATATAGGCTACATGTGACAGAATAGCAGACCTTATAACATGGACAGCTATAGCTCTGGAGAGGTATTTGGAGGAGTTTCTGGAGTTGTGTTATCAGGTGAGTTGGAACGATCAAGCCTTGAACCTTGCATTTTTTTTGATCTGCTCGCACTCATCATTGGTTCCACCTGCACAAGGCTCGGCGAATGTCCTATTGGGCAATTCAACTGCGCTGAAATTGTGGGATTGAAACAACTACTCCTATTAAGCGAATCTGAATAATCTGGTTAAAACCAGTCACCACTGTGAAAGGGCAGGTTACAACTAGGGAAAGACCTATTGACGGACTGGAGAGACTGATGGAAGGAGGGAATAGACCCCTCCGGGGCAGACTTGGGCTAGCTACCCATGTCAGCAGAATGTATTACCATAAGTGTAATGGGTCCACCCTTGCTTCCGAAAAACACAAGAGAAAGAATACCCCTGGAGTTTGCAAGAGCGGGGACGTAAGATGACTCATCGGTGGATCACATTGCAACAGACCTCTGAATGGAAATGACAAAGAACCAAGAGATCAGCACAGCAGAAGTTGGTACAACAGGACAGAATCTACGGATATGCATTTGCGGCTGGACAAAGGTAACATCACAGAAAGGTCTTAAAATCCATCAGGGCAAGAAGCAGTGCCTGAGAGAGCTTAGTGAGGGACCTCGCATTGACCAAGCACCACAGCCCAAAGGTTATTAGAACCCCAGACGAAGCCCAACCAGGCATACAATTTACCAGCATTCAGCAACCCGGAGACTACCCAGCCGCAGCAAGCAGTAGAAAGGAAAATGGATGGAAACAGACCTCGGATACTTTTGCCTCAATCCTGCAACAACGAATGGGCAACCATTGACTCAGATCTCGTCCATCTTTTAGCAAGCCAAAAAGGAGATGTCAAAAAAATCTGCAGAAGAGGGGGGATCATCTACACCTATGGGGTGGAAAGATTTGGAGTGAAAAGTAAGAACCCAAGGTCACAGAAGGAGACGACGGGCCGAGCTAAGTCCAGGAGACAAACAGAAATCCACACACTTGTCAGAGAAAGGAAGCGCCTGAAGAAACAGTGGAAGAAGGCCACAGAAGAGGAAAGGAAGGGCCTAGAGGCACTACAAGGCAATATTTAAAGTTGACTGGCCTCGCTGCGAAGAGCAGAGAGCTTGAGAAAGCAACATAAGAAGAAGGAGCGAACTAGGACAGCTTTCTGCAAAGATCCTTGCAAGTTCGTCGGAAGCATCTTTAGCAAAGAGAAAACTGGGACCCTTAAAGTACGTATAACAGATATTGAGGAACACCTACGTATTCCGACAATCAGAGGCAGGAGCCGATCTCAATTCCAGAGGACATGCCACCAATACAGCTACCAGAAAATCAGATGGACACAAGGCCCCGAAATGGAGCAAAGTTGAGTGTGCAGTAAAACGGTCAAGATCTGCTTCAGCTCCTGGACCCAAGGGTTTACCATACTGCTCTACAAGAAAGCCCATTGGGTGTTGAGGTCCCTTTGGAGATTAATGGCTGTGGCATGGAAAAAGCATGTGATACCAAAGGTCTGGAGAAGGACAGGGTATACTGATCCCCAAGGAGAAAAACTCGTCAACTTTTGACCAGTTTCGCCAAATTAGCCTGTTCAATTGGGAAGGTAAGGTTTCTTCAGCGTTGTGGCCAATTGACTCTCCGGATTTTTGAAGAGGAACACCTTCATGACACTTCAGTGCAGAAGGCAGGCATAGGGGGTTTCTCTGGATGTTTGGAACCCGCTAACAAAATCTGGCACCAGTTGCACATGGCAAAAAAGGAGAAGAAAGACCTTCGTGTTGTTTTTCTAGATCTTGCCAATGCCTTTTGGATCACTGCAACATAAGCTGCTGTGGACAGCCTTTGAATTCTTCCACATTCCAGATCACTTAACAAAGCAGAATAAGGCATATTTTATATTTTTGTATTAACACACAGAATTGTTCCACCGCGTAGCAGCGGCTGGTGGTTGTCCTAATAGCAGCTCGCACAATTTCACCTATGGCTTTCAAAATGGAAATGAATAATAATCCGGGCATCGTGTTGGGATGATGGAGTTGCTCCTACCTCCAAACAGGGAATACATGGATGATATGACAACCATCACAACAACCAAAGCATGTCCAAAGCGGCTGCTGGAAAAGCTCCAGGAGAACATTAGTTGGGCAAAAATGGAGGTCAAACCAAGCAAATCCTGCAGCATTTATATGGTCCAGGGCAGGTATACCAATGACAGGTTCTGTTCAAAGGGTGAGCCCATACCAACGGTCAAGGAAAAGCCCATCAAATGCCTTGGATGCTGGTACACCGCAGACCTTAAAGACGGCGGACAAGTGAAACAACTCAGGCAAGAGACAGCCAGAGGACAGCCTGGAGAGACTGCTGGCATGAGCGAATAGACCCAGAGGACTCAAGAAAGTCAGTATTACAGCTCTCCCTGGGAAGCTGAAACTCTGGTGCTTCCAATTTTGCCTGATGTGGCCAATTTCAATGTGTGAGCTGACGGTGTCTAACGTCAATAACCTGGAGAGATGGGTGAGTACACAAGTGAGGAAATGTCTTGGGCTACTAAGATGCCTTAGCAACATAGGGCTGTAGGTGAATGGAGCTCTATCTCTTCCTGATTCATTTACATTTAAATTTATGCATCTAGCAGACGCTTTTATCCAAAGTGACTTACATTTATACTTAAGCATATGCGATCCCCTGGGATCGAACCCACAACCTTGCGTTGTTAAAACAATGCTCTTACCACTGAGCTAAATTTCAAGCCTAGTGGAGGAATATAAATGCACCAAAACAAGGTTAGAGATGACGCTCAAAGAATCCTATGATCCCTGTGTAAGAGATGCTGCTCCAACAGTAGCGACAGGAAGGAAATGGAACCCAACAACAGTGGAAGGAGATGCAAAGGCAGCCCTCAGACATAGTGTTAGGAGATCGTGGGAGAGGGGGACTTGATTTGGCATCAACCACACCCACGTGGGGAAAAGCTTCATCAAAGGAACAGCATCACCTGGTAGAGCAGGAAATACAGTGTCAAGATTATGCAATTAGATGCGCCAGAGCGGTTTCTCAAGCCCAGCAAGGCCATTGGATGAGGTGGGAAGGCATTGAAAGGCGACAAAATCATTTGGAGTGAGGTGTGGAGTATGGAAACAAACAGGGTACGTTTTATCATAAGAGCTACATATAATGTGCTGCCCTCACCAACAAATCTGCATGTTTGGTATGGACAAGATCCAGCCTGCCACTTATGTGCAGCCCCAGCAAACCTCAAACATATTCTTGTGGGTTGTAAGAAGAGGTTGACACAAGGGACATACAGATGGCGCCACAATCAACTACCAAAGTGCTTGGCTGCAGCTGTAGAGACCAAGAGAGTGGCAGAGACCACTGTAGAGACCAACCATGGGCCAAACCCCGAACACCAGATTCAGGTCTACTGAGTATAGGCAGGGTTTGGGAAATGTAAGTTAATTTAAAGTAGGACAGTCCTCACAGTTGGGTCAACTGTACCTTTGGAAGAGTTTATTAACGAAGCATTTGAAAGAAAGAATCTCCGGTATGCCAACTTGGTAGCAGAGGCAGAAGATCGGGGATGGACAGCAAAAGTGTTCCCGGTGGAAGTGGGCTGCAGAGGCTTTGTTTCCAATTCCACTACAAGGCTGCTAAAGAAAGTGGGGATCAGAGGACAGGCCGGACGGTAAAATCAGAATCAAGCATTAATTAATTTCAAACATATTGTGGATGTGATAAATTAACATGCAGTCATGCACAGGAGTGCCAGCACTCGTGCTAATCATAATGAATGGTTACGACTGTTTACGACTTCATCCTCCAGGCGCCCCTTAGGAACCTGGTGAACAGGTCGTGTTGCTCCAGAGAATTACCCTCCACGAGATCGTGATGAGCGGCAATAGCGGCAACGTACACTTTCAGAGAGGACATGGAGAGGGTGCTCTCGAGTCTTTTTCAGGAAAGAGAACGTTTCCAAATGTCTGCGCACAGAATACTGGTGTGTCAACACCTTTCCCCAACCTCAATCATTAGGTTATATTACAATGGGAGAATGGGACTTCCACGACAGCTTTAGCTCAAATTCTCAGATTTATTCCAGTAAATCAACTTGCAGCTTGGTTCCAGTCATTTAACCATGATTACCGCCCAGGGGCTTCTGTAAAAAGATGAATGAATGGGCACAGCCATCTCCCTTTATATTGTGAATTTATTTGATTTATATAATAAGCAACACTGTAAAAAATAAAGGGAAAGTTCTTCAGAGCAATACCAAATAAGAACCGTTTTTGGTTCCAAGAAGAACCATTCCCACTGTCATCACATCCACTGTCCTGGATGAAAGATGCCTTTTGGTGAGGTGCTGCTGATAATGCCCTTTGTATGGTTCCAATCAATGCGACAAATCATTAGTTGTGTACCTCAGCCTCATTGGGTGTTTTGGCCCTTTATCACAAGACACCTTCAGCCACGGGAGGCCCACCGTAGGTTGATCAGACCTTGGTGTGTCGCATATAAATAATAGCTCAAAAATAGCTTGTCTCGCACCACTGGCCAGTTCTTGATTATACTCACTGGAGCACTCAGCAGTTTATTGTAACATTTATATTGATTTGTGGTTGTTTTTGTCACTTTGAGTTATAAATGTTGCACATTGATCAATTCATATTAATATCAATAACAATAACTATTCTGCATTTTCTTTCTTAAATATTTATTTTTGTTATGTATACAGTATGTGGTGCTAAGGGATGGGCTACATATACTGTGTGGATATATATATATATATATATATATATATAAATACATATCCTCATTGGAGGCTGAGCCCCCTAATATTGAAAATCTGTAATCTCCCCTGTTTTTAAATAAACACTATTACATATTAACTGAATATTATAAATAGCAAAGACCAGACGAAACTTCATTCATCACATTAAAGTATATTATAATCAAATGTTTATCTATAGGTTCTGACAATGATGCGGCTTACAAAAGTTTTAAGGCCTGTTCTAGTTAGATTTTAATTGTAAAGTATCACATACAGCTTTGTGTTTGCTATGAGACAGTAGTGGTATTTGGTTTACCTGAAAATGGGAATTGCAATGGTAAGGGCCTCATCATCATGTACCAAACTGCTCTTATTAGCTTTGGTCAAGACATAAGGAGAGTAAACTTCGAAATTCACTCTTACTGTATGTTTTTAGAAGAGATAAAGGCTTGTTAGTTTTTAACTCTAATTTGTCTTGGATATTTAGAAAAGTTTGTTATTTTTATAGTTATGTTTTCTGTTTACCATCATATAAAAGTGTGGTGCTTAAACCATGGTCTGTTAGGGAGCAGTCTTTATGTGTGTTGCATTATTTTATGAATAAATGTGTTAGTAACAGCACTAAATTCAGTTTCAGATTACTTGTTCATAAGATTCAATTTATAGGTTACATGTAACAAAAAGACACTATCAAATATTTTTTATATAACATGTATTAATGTGTGTTTTTCTGTTCACATTTTATTAAGTTCCGAAAATGTAATTCCATAAAAATGTAAGCACTACTGTTACCCCAACTCAGTAGTATTTCAAGGTAAACACACAAAATGAATTTGCAGACTGAAATGAATGAAGGGGAACAGTTTCCATTTCCTTTTTAGAGGACTATAACAAATTTAAATATGTACATTTGCTGCATTACATGAGGGAATAGCTCTTCTGCGCAGTGTTTTAATATTTAATCCATAGATTACAGGATTACAAATAGGTGGAACTATAACAAGTTCTAAAGCCAAAAAATTACGCAAACTCTCTGGAATGTCATTTGCACCATATCTGCTGTACATGATATCAAAAAGCAAAGCACAGGTGAAATTTATCAGTGATAGTACATGTGGTGAACATGTTTGCCAAAATTTTCTTCTATTTTCTAGAGATGTTTTACAGGCAGCAATGAGTTTAACATAGGACAGTATAATAATAAATGCACAGCATACAAATATGACAGCAAAAACATAGCCGTAAATATTATTAACAAAAGATGATGCACAAGACAGTTTTACAATTGACCAGTTGTCACAGTATAATTTGTCAATGTGGTTTTTACAAAATGTCCTCAGATTTGATAACAGGACTGCTGGAATCACACAGCAGTTGGGTACAATCCAACAAACAAAAATGAATTTGCAACAAGTGCTTTTATTCAATATGGAATGATAATCCAAAGGTCTGCATATGGCTACATATCTGTCATATGACATGACTGTTAATATTATAACCTCAGTCATTAAAGAACTGTAGATAACAAAGGCTTGCAGAGCACACATGTAAGAGGAGATCACATATGAGTCCAAGATTAGATCAGATAAAATTTTCGGGTAGAATCCTGAGGCTCCATATACTCCGTTCACACAGAGATGACTCAAGAATATAAACATTGGTTCGTGAAGAGATTTCACCATGACAATAACTGAAACAAGTCGAAAATTAATTGACAATATAAGCAAATAGAGGAAAAGAAAACAAGTGAAATACGCATGTCGAAATGATTTTGATTCATTGGGCACCATAAGAGTGAGCATCACAGGATAAGACTTATTATCCATCAAGGTAATGTATATGCATTACCTAAATAACAACAATATTATTCTGCAAGACAAACAGCACCCAAGACAATGTTACCAAATATTTGTAAACAAAGTTAAATACATTGTATCAGTGTCAGATGTGTCAATGCCAGTTGATGTTTGAAAGAAATCATAAGAATTGAAGTAGTGAAGCAGAGGTAGGCGGCAGAAGATCAGACTCAGGAATCATGAGTGTGGCTTTGTGGAGCTTAGAGGCTTGGTTATTATTGCTTTTATAGATGAAAATAACAGACATTATAAAATATCTTGGGATTAATTAATCTCAATGTTGAAGCTTGGTTAAAAATAGCCAAATAAAAAACAGGAAGAAAACAAAGAAAGACAAATCATTTACAAATAAAGAAAATACCAGAAATGTGTGGGCAGCATGCATATAGCAAGAAATGAATTCCTTGTGGTTATACCTCTCAAGTTTAACAACTAAGCTTTGTCTTTCAGAAAAATCACTGGAATATAAGCTTGTTGTATAATATAGCCTTTTAAAATTAATGTATGTACTATACAGTGAAAATGTCCGCTGTGTCTTTATTGTCTGGTGACCCTATATACTGATCTACTAACAGTAAATGGGAACCGTTTACCCAGATGTAACAAATACAATTTAACCACAAGGAATACATTTCTTGCTGCCTCTATCACTTACAATTTAAAGGACCACGACTCACAGTTTTTCATTGTTGTTTTTATTTGATTAACTATTACACTTGGTGTTTCCTCAGCTCCCATTGCCTAGTGTCCATCAGATGCATACTGAGAAATGTCAGCGGAAGCTGCTGATTGTTGCGTACTATTTAGTATGGAAATAGGTTACTTTGAATGCAGTCCATCTGACATCTTAAAGTCCCAGTGAAATAAAAAATGACTATTTTTATTTTTTCATAAAATATTGCAGCATTTATAGATTCATTTAACAGGACTAGGTGTAAATAAATTTATAAAATTAATTAAAGGAAAAATAACAAAGGCCATAGAGAGCCAGAAACCAAGAGCAATGAATGAAGGCTACTTAAAGAAATGCCGGCAACAGCCTCATCACAGGTGGAACCACTTGCACTAATCACATCACCAGCCAAACTCCGTCCTACAAAACAAAAACAAAAAGAACAAGAACAAACCAAAGACAAAGAATTTCCAGGATACATAACAGCAGAAACATTCATTGCATGAATGCTGGGCGGCTGCTCAAAAAGGGTGATTAGGGTGACAACACCAAATTGCGAAAACAAGTGTTTATTTCTGTCATGTTGCACATTTACCACAGTGTAGAGTTGATAATAAATGGTTATATCACCTATCAAATTATATTCACAATTACATTCAGTCACACATTACTGACGGTGTAATGTTTTGGTTATTGTGCCTGCGACCCCCCCCAAACACCATACACATACGAAATTTGAATGTCATTCTTTTTTTCAATCTGTACTGATAGAAACATTTTCCATATAAGAACAATGTTTTCTTATTTTATTCCTTTTTATTTCCCCTTTGCTTTTCAGTGCAAACCTTTTTTCTTTAAAAGAATCAGATAAGCAGATTAAAGGAGAGTGAGTGAAAAGCACCCTCTGGGTTTAATTAAAGCTGCACAGAAACTTTTCTAGGAGGGAACAGAAAAGTTATTTATAAGCATGTCAATGACATTGGCGCCTTCGTTTCATGCAGCTCTTGTTTGGGATTACCGCTTTTTAACAGTTATCCATGTTACATTCTGTTAAATTTTATAAATCCAAGCTGTGGAACAATCATGAATTCACAATTTATCTAGGATATATTTGCTTATTTAACTGCTATATTCTGATCATATTAAAGAAACAAATGTCAATATATTTTAAAAAAGGACAGATGTAACTTGTTATTCATTACATAATGGAAAATATAAGCTATGTAAAATTCACTCTGATGGAACCCCAAAACTCTAAATCATACAGGCATGTTTATTTCACCTGCTTTCTGGCTCTTTATATCATAATACTGTTTCTGAACATTTGGCTCAGTGTTGTTATTGCTTTGGAGAGAGCTCTTCATGAACCAATGTACATTTTTCTGTGCAATTTATGTCTAAATGGAATATATAGAGCCATAGGTTTCTATCCTAAATTTCTGCATGATTTAATACTGGATTCATATGTGATTACTCCTAACATGTGTGTAATACAAACTTTTGTGATTTACACTTCAGTTATGTGTGAATCTTGTACATTAACAGTGATGGCATATGACAGACACGTGGCCATATGCAAACCTTTGAACTATCATACAAAGATGAACAGATTTTCTTGCTTTATATTACTTGCTTTCTGTTGGACTGTGCCATGTATTATGGTGTTTATTGGTGTTTCCTTATTAAGGAGATTGGCATTGTGTAAATATCATATTGATAAATTGTATTGTGACAACTGGTCTATGGTAAAGCTCTCCTGTGAATCAACTGTTATTAATAACGTTTATGGATTTGTTTTAATTATATTTTATTTTGGCCTTTTCGTTGTAATTTTGGTGTCCTATATAAAACTTGCAGTTGCATGTAAAGCATCATTAGAGTGCAGAAGGAAGTTTTGGCAGACATGTCTTCCTCATCGGTTTTCATTGGTTAATTTCAATGTTGCAATGCTGTTTGATTTGATGTACAGCAGATACGGCTCAAGTGATTTTCCTGAGGATCTCCGTAATTTTTTGGCTTTAGAGATCATTATAGTGCCACCTCTCCTCAATCCTGTAATCTACGGTTTAAAACTCAAAGAGGTTCGCAAAAGAATCTTAAAGTTATGTGTGCTTTAGTGTCTTTTCTGTGTGGTATTCTATGTGAATAAAATACAACACTCTGTAAAAAAGGAACCTCTTTGTTTATTACAGATTGTTTTTAGAATTATTTTATGATCAAAAGTTTATTTCTTCTACATTATGTGTAATCAGATAGGCTATTTATTGGGATTTTACAATTTAAAACAATTGAAATAATTTGCATTGTGAACATTTGGGACCTGCCCCTGCTGATTCTCTGACAACACAATTGTGACGCTTCAGTAAAAACCTTCCTTTTCATTTTGTTCTTGTTTTTTTATCTTGTTTTCTATGAATAACATTTAAACTATCAGTTAGGGGATAGTTTACCCAAAATAAATATTCTGTCATCATTGACTCACCCTCAGTTTGTGCCAAACCTGTATTTCTTAGATCTTGTTTTTTAGCAGAACAAAGACATTTAAAAAGGTTTGGAACGATATGAGGGTGAGTAAATGATGACAGATTTTTTATTTTAGAGTGAACTACCCTTATAAATTGTGCAATACACTAAATGACCCTTCTTGGTTCGTTCTTCCAGTGCAATACATATATTTATGCTTATTGTATCTCAGATATTGTCTTATCCCAACACACCTTACATCAATAGATGTTTATGTTTATTCAGCTTTCAATTTAAAAATTGAACCCATAAGTTTTGTCTTCCATGGTCACATTAAATAAAGTAAGCACTGGGATCCTTTCATATAAATTAGCCACTTTGTAAATATGGTGAAGTTTTTAGGTTTTATATAGTTTATATTCTAAACTAATTTACTAATATTTTTTTATATTGCAGTTGTTTTAAATCTACTTTTATTCTATAGCCATTTTGGCTGATCGACTCACATATTGTGAATCTGATAGTAGGTTTGAAAGATAATTGTATTTAAAGCCGTGCTATTTCGGAATGCACCATGGAAGCACAAAAAAATTCTAAAATGTTAATGTTAATGACACAAAAGACATTTCCGCAACGAGAATTCTTAATTCATTTCATGTACATTCAAAAATATATTGTTAGGAATAGGGATGTCTCTGCAAGCCAGTTCTATATATGACAAGTTTAAGCCTTCACAATCCATGTTAAAAATGAGATATCATAATGCGTTTGTCAGTAGCTGCAGACTACTTTGGTTCCTTATGCCTATCATAAGCCTTGAAAAAAAGCTGAGAAATGTAAAAGTTTTGTGCTGTTTATTGTTAATTAAAAGTCAAGTCAAAGTCTGCTTATTGTCAATTCTGCCACATGCTACATGCAGAGGATTGAAATTGCGTCACTGTCAGACCCATTGTCAAGTGTAGCCTATATAAACATATAATGCGCAAGACAACAGAGTATAATCCAAACGGGTAACGTTTAAAGAATCCACAGGAATAGTGTACACGCAAACATAAGCAATAAAAGACAAGGAACTGAGGAACACAGAGCTTAAATATATGGGGAAACGCAATGAAGGGAAACTGAATCAGGTGAGGGACTCGTTAACTAATTAGGACAGCAGAAACAGAAGGCAAAACAAAACAAAAACGAGCACAACCGTGACATTACCCCCCTTCCAAGAGGCGCGTCCTCGTGCCTAAAGAGTACCAAGTGGGGAAGGCGGTATTGGCGTCCTGGGGGCTGGTTGGTGCAGGGAACACTGGACATGGTGGAATTGGTTGGATTGGTTTTGACGCTGGACAAGGAGGTGGGAACGGACGCTGTGGTCATGACGTAATAGGCGAGGAAACAAGAAGCTTGGATCGGTTGTCACGGTTGTGGGGAGGAGACTGGAGAGGTAGTACACAACCGTAATTTACCAAGGGTGCTTTCGGTGTTCGGTCCGGGACTGCCACTTCGCTCTGATCCTGCCCCCCCAAAATTCCTTGGGGTAAGTCCAGGGATGCGATGATCGTCCAGGCGCAAGCAAGTGCCAAAGTCACGAAGGCCACCACAGTAGAGTCTGGGTAAACCATGGAGGGAGAGTCAGAGGGATCGACGGAGAATGAGCAGCAAGGGGAATCCCCGCGGGCGTGGTCCTCAGGGAACTCCGGAGCTGAATCCAGGAGAACATCGGAGCGGAAACTAGGGGGAACAGATTATACTCCGTTGTCTTGCACATTATATATTTACAGTATATAGGCTACACGTGACAGAATAGCAGACCTTATAACATGGACAGCCATAGCTCTGGAGAGGTATTTGGAGGAGTTTCTGGAGTTGTGTTATCAGGTGAGTTGGAACGATCAAGCCTTGAACCTTGCATTTTTTTACCGGTCTGGACGATGATCTGCTCGCACTCATCATTGGTTCCACCTGCACAAGGCTCGGCGAATGTCCTATTGGGCAATTCAACTGCGCTGAAATTGTGGGATTGAAACAACTACTCCTATTAAGCGAATCTGAATAATCTGGTTAAAACCAGTCACCACTGTGAAAGGGCAGGTTACAACTAGGGAAAGACCTATTGACGGACTGGAGAGGCTGATGGAAGGAGGGAATAGACCCCTCCGGGGCAGACTTGGGCTAGCTACCCATGTCAGCAGAATGTATTACCATAAGTGTAATGGGTCCACCCTTGCTTCCGAAAAACACAAGAGAAAGAATACCCCTGGAGTTTGCAAGAGCGGGGACGTAAGATGACTCATCGGTGGATCACATTGCAACAGACCTCTGAATGGAAATGACAAAGAACCAAGAGATCAGCACAGCAGAAGTTGGTACAACAGGACAGAATCTACGGATATGCATTTGCGGCTGGACAAAGGTAACATCACAGAAAGGTCTTAAAATCCATCAGGGCAAGAAGCAGTGCCTGAGAGAGCTTAGTGATGGACCTCGCATTGACCAAGCACCACAGCCCAAAGGTTATTAGAACCCCAGACGAAGCCCAACCAGGCATACAATTTACCAGCATTCAGCAACCCGGAGACTACCCAGCCACAGCAAGCAGTAGAAAGGAAAATGGATGGAAACAGACCTCGGATACTTTTGCCTCAATCCTGCAACAACGAATGGGCAACCATTGACTCAGATCTCGTCCATCTTTTAGCAAGCCAAAAAAGAGATGTCAAAAAAATCTGCAGAAGAGGGGGGATCATCTACACCTATGGGGTGGAAAGATTTGGAGTGAAAAGTAAGAACCCAAGGTCACAGAAGGAGACGACGGGCCGAGCTAAGTCCAGGAGACAAACAGAAATCCACACACTTGTCAGAGATAGGAAGCGCCTGAAGAAACAGTGGAAGAAGGCCACAGAAGAGGAAAGGAAGGGCCTAGAGGCACTACAAGGCAATATTTAAAGTTGACTGGCCTCGCTGCGAAGAGCAGAGAGCTTGAGAAAGCAACATAAGAAGAAGGAGCGAACTAGGACAGCTTTCTGCAAAGATCCTTGCAAGTTCATCGGAAGCATCTTTAGCAAAGAGAAAACTGGGACCCTTAAAGTACCTATAACAGATATTGAGGAACACCTACGTATTCCGACAATCAGAGGCAGGAGCCGATCTCAATTCCAGAGGACATGCCACCAATACAGCTACCAGAAAATCAGATGGACACAAGGCCCCCAAATGGAGCAAAGTTGAGTGTGCAGTAAAACGGTCAAGATCTGCTTCAGCTCCTGGACCCAAGGGTTTACCATACTGCTCTACAAGAAAGCCCATTGGGTGTTGAGGTCCCTTTGGAGATTAATGGCTGTGGCATGGAAAAAGCATGTGATACCAAAGGTCTGGAGAAGGACAGGGTATACTGATCCCCAAGGAGAAAAACTCGTCAACTTTTGACCAGTTTCGCCAAATTAGCCTGTTCAATTGGGAAGGTAAGGTTTCTTCAGCGTTGTGGCCAATTGACTCTCCGGATTTTGAAGAGGAACACCTTCATGACACTTCAGTGCAGAAGGCAGGCATAGGGGGTTTCTCTGGATGTTTGGAACCCGCTAACAAAATCTGGCACCAGTTGCACATGGCAAAAAAGGAGAAGAAAGACCTTCGTGTTGTTTTTCTAGATCTTGCCAATGCCTTTTGGATCACTGCAACATAAGCTGCTGTGGACAGCCTTTGAATTCTTCCACATTCCAGATCACTTAACAAAGCAGAATAAGGCATATTTTATATTTTTGTATTAACACACAGAATTTTTCCACCGCGTAGCAGCAGCTGGTGGTTGTCCTAATGGCAGCTTGCACAATTTCACCTATGGCTTTCAAAATGGAAATGGAATAATAATCCGGGCATCGTGTTGGGTTGATGGAGTTGCTCCTACCTCCAAGCAGGGAATACATGGATGATATGACAACCATCACAACAACCAAAGCATGTCCAAAGCGGCTGCTGGAAAAGCTCCAGGAGAACATTAGTTGGGCAAAAATGGAGGTCAAACCAAGCAAATCCTGCAGCATTTATATGGTCAAGGGCAGGTATACCAATGACAGGTTCTGTTCAAAGGGTGAGCCCATACCAACGGTCAAGGAAAAGCCCATCAAATGCCCTGGATGCTGGTACACCGCAGACCTTAAAGACGGCGGACAAGTGAAACAACTCAGGCAAGAGACAGCCAGAGGACAGCCTGGAGAGACTGCTGGCATGAGCGAATAGACCCAGAGGACTCAAGAAAATCAGTATTACAGCTCTCCCTGGGAAGCTGAAACTCTGGTGCTTCCAATTTTGCCTGATGTGGCCAATTTCAATGTGTGAGCTGACGGTGTCTAACGTCAATAACCTGGAGAGATGGGTGAGTACACAAGTGAGGGAATGTCTTGGGCTACTAAGATGCCTTAGCAACATAGGGCTGTAGGTGAATGGAGCTCTATCTCTTCCTGATTCATTTACATTTACATTTATGCATCTAGCAGACGCTTTTATCCAAAGTGACTTACATTTATACTTAAGCATATGCGATCCCCTGGGATCGAACCCACCACCTTGCGTTGTTAAAGCAATGCTCTTACCACTGAGCTAAATTTCAAGCCTAGTGGAGGAATATAAATGCACCAAAATAAGGTTAGAGATGACGCTCAAAGAATCCTATGATCCCTGTGTAAGAGATGCTGCTCCAACAGTAGCGACAGGAAGGAAATGGAACCCAACAACAGTGGAAGGAGATGCAAAGGCAGCCCTCAGACATAGTGTTAGGAGATCGTGGGAGAGGGGGACTTGGTTTGGCATCAACCACACCCACGTGGGGAAAAGCTTCATCAAAGGAACAGCATCACCTGGTAGAGCAGGAAATACAGTGTCAAGATTATGCAATTAGATGCGCCAGAGCGGTTTCTCAAGCCCAGCAAGGCCATTGGATGAGGTGGGAAGGCATTGAAAGGCGACAAAATCATTTGGAGTGAGGTGTGGAGTATGGAAACAAACAGGGTACGTTTTATCATAAGAGCTACATATAATGTGCTGCCCTCACCAACAAATCTGCATGTTTGGTATGGACAAGATCCAGCCTGCCACTTATGTGCAGCCCCAGCAAACCTCAAACATATTCTTGTGGGTTGTAAGAAGAGGTTGACACAAGGGACATACAGATGGCGCCACAATCAACTACCAAAGTGCTTGGCTGCAGCTGTAGAGACCAAGAGAGTGGCAGAGACCACTGTAGAGACCAACCATGGGCCAAACCCCGAACACCAGATTCAGGTCTACTGAGTATAGGCAGGGATTGGGAAATGTAAGTTAATTTAAAGTAGGACAGTCCTCACAGTTGGGTCAACTGTACCTTTGGAAGAGTTTATTAACGAAGCATTTGAAAGAAAGAATCTCCGGTATGCCAACTTGGTAGCAGAGGCAGAAGATCGGGGATGGACAGCAAAAGTGTTCCCGGTGGAAGTGGGCTGCAGAGGCTTTGTTTCCAATTCCACTACAAGGCTGCTAAAGAAAGTGGGGATCAGAGGACAGGCCGGACGGTAAAATCAGAATCAAGCATTAATTAATTTAAAACATATTGTGGATGTGATAAATTAACATGCAGTCATGCACAGGAGTGCCAGCACTCGTGCTAATCATAATGAATGGTTACGACTGTTTACGACTTCATCCTCCAGGCGCCCCTTAGGAACCTGGTGAACAGGTCGTGTTGCTCCAGAGAATTACCCTCCACGAGATCGTGATGAGCGGCAATAGCGGCAACGTACACTTTCAGAGAGGACATGGAGAGGGTGCTCTCGAGTCTTTTTCAGGAAAGAGAACGTTTCCAAATGTCTGCGCACAGAATACTGGTGTGTCAACACCTTTCCCCAACCTCAATCATTAGGTTATATTACAATGGGAGAATGGGACTTCCACGACAGCTTTAGCTCAAATTCTCAGATTTATTCCAGTAAATCAACTTGCAGCTTGGTTCCAGTCATTTAACCATGATTACCGCCCAGGGGCTTCTGTAAAAAGATGAATGAATGGGCACAGCCATCTCCCTTTATATTGTGAATTTATTTGATTTATATTATAAGCAACACTGTAAAAAATAAAGGGAAAGTTCTTCAGAGCAATACCAAATAAGAACCGTTTTTGGTTCCAAGAAGAACCATTCCCACTGTCATCACATCCACTGTCCTGGATGAAAGATGCCTTTTGGTGAGGTGCTGCTGATAATGCCCTTTGTATGGTTCCAATCAATGCGACAAATCATTAGTTGTGTACCTCAGCCTCATTGGGTGTTTTGGCCCTTTATCACAAGACACCTTCAGCCACGGGAGGCCCACCGTAGGTTGATCAGACCTTGGTGTGTCGCATATAAATAATGGCTCAAAAATAGCCATTGGCTTCTTCTTTCCGCACCACTGGCCAGTTCTTGATTATACTCACTGGAGCACTCAGCAGTTTATTGTAACATTTATATTGATTTGTGGTTGTTTTTGTCACTTTGAGTTATAAATGTTGCACATTGATCAATTCATATTAATATCAATAACAATAACTATTCTGCATTTTCTTTCTTAAATATTTATTTTTGTTGTGTATACAGTATGTGGTGCTAAGGGATGGGCTACATATACTGTGTGGATATATATATACTGTATATATATATATATATATATATAAATACATATCCTCATTGGAGGCTGAGCCCCCTAATATTGAAAATCTGTAATCTCCCCTGTTTTTAAATAAACACTATTACATATTAACTGAATATTATAAATAGCAAAGACCAGACGAAACTTCATTCATCACATTAAAGTATATTATAATCAAATGTTTATCTATAGGTTCTGACAATGATGCAGCTTACAAAAGTTTTAAGGCCTGTTCTAGTTAGATTTTAATTGTAAAGTATCACATACAGCTTTGTGTTTGGTTTGAGACAGTAGTGGTATTTGGTTTACCTGAAAATGGGAATTGCAATGGTAAGGGCCTCATCATCATGTACCAAACTGCTCTTATTAGCTTTGGTCAAGACATAAGGAGAGTAAACTTCGAAATTCACTCTTACTGTATGTTTTTAGAAGAGATAAAGGCTTGTTAGTTTTTAACTCTAATTTGTCTTGGATATTTAGAAAAGTTTGTTATTTTTATAGTTCTGTTTTCTGTTTACCATCATATAAAAGTGTGGTGCTTAAACCATGGTCTGTTAGGGAGCAGTCTTTATGTGTGTTGCATTATTTTATGAATAAATGTGTTAGTAACAGCACTAAATTCAGTTTCAGATTACTTGTTCATAAGATTCAATTTATAGGTTACATGTAACAAAAAGACACTATCAAATATTTTTTATATAACATGTATTAATGTGTGTTTTTCTGTTCACATTTTATTAAGTTCCGAAAATGTAATTCCATAAAAATGTAAGCACTACAGTTACCCCAACTCATTAGTATTTCAAGGTAAACACACAAAATGAATTTGCAGACTGAAATGAATGAAGGGGAATAGTTTCCATTTCCTTTTTAGAGGACTATAACAAATTTAAATATGTACATTTGCTGCATTACATGAGGGAATAGCTCTTCTGCGCAGTGTTTTAATATTTAATCCATAGATTACAGGATTACAAATAGGTGGAACTATAACAAATTCTAAAGCCAAAAAATGACGCAAACTCTCTGGAATGTCATTTGCACCATATCTGCTATACATGAAATCAAAAAGCAAAGCACAGGTGAAATTTATCAGTGATAGTACATGTGGTAAACATGTTTGCCAAAATTTTCTTCTATTTTCTAGAGATGTTTTACAGGCAGCAATGAGTTTAACATAGGACAGTATAATAATAAATGGACAGCATACAAATATGACAGCAAAAACATAGCCGTAAATATTATTAACAAAAGATGATGCACAAGACAGTTTTACAATTGACCAGTTGTCACAGTATAATTTGTCAATGTGGTTTTTACAAAATGTCCTCAGATTTGATAACAGGACTGCTGGAATCACACAGCAGTTGGGTACAATCCAACAAACAAAAATGAATTTGCAACAAGTGCTTTTATTCAATATGGAATGATAATCCAAAGGTCTGCATATGGCTACATATCTGTCATATGACATGACTGTTAATATTATAAGCTCAGTCATTAAAGAACTGTAGATAACAAAGGCTTGCAGAGCACACATGTAAGAGGAGATCACATATGAGTCCAAGATTAGATCAGATAAAATTTTCGGGTAGAATCCTGAGGCTCCATATACTCCGTTCACACAGAGATGACTCAAGAATATAAACATTGGTTCGTGAAGAGATTTCACCATGACAATAACTGAAACAAGTCGAAAATTAATTGACAATATAAGCAAATAGAGGAAAAGAAAACAAGTGAAATACGCATGTCGAAATGATTTTGATTCATTGGGCACCATAAGAGTGAGCATCACAGGATAAGACTTATTATCCATCAAGGTAATGTATATGCATTACCTAAATAACAGCAATATTATTATTCAAGACAAACAGCACCCCAGACAATGTTACCAAATATTTGTAAACAAAGTTAAATACATTGTATCAGTGTCAGATGTGTCAATGCCAGTTGATGTTTGAAAGAAATCATAAGAATTGAAGTAGTGAAGCAGAGGTAGGCGGCAGAAGATCAGACTCAGGAATCATGAGTGTGGCTTTGTGGAGTTTAGAGGCTTGGTTATTATTGCTTTTATAGATGAAAATAACAGACATTATAAAATATCTTGGGATTAATTAATCTCAATGTTGAAGCTTGGTTAAAAATAGCCAAATAAAAAACAGGAAGAAAACAAAGAAAGACAAATCATTTACAAATAAAGAAAATACCAGAAATGTGTGGGCAGCATGCATATAGCAAGAAATGAATTCCTTGTGGTTATACCTCTCAAGTTTAACAACTATGCTTTGTCTTTCAGAAAAATCACTGGAATATAAGCTTGTTGTATAATATAGCCTTTTAAAATTAATGTATGTACTACATAGTGAAAATGTCCGCTGTGTCTTTATTGTCTGGTGACCCTATATATTGATCTACTAACAGTAAATGGGAACCATTTACCCAGATGTAACAAATACAATTTAACCACAACGAATACATTTCTTGCTGCCTCTATCACTTACAATTTAAAGGACCACGACTCACAGTTTTTCATTGTTGTTTTTATTTGATTAACTATTACACTTGGTGTTTCCTCAGCTCCCATTGCATAGTGTCCATCAGATGCATACTGAGAAATGTCAGCGGAAGCTGCTGATTGTTGCGTACTATTTAGTATGGAAATAGGTTACTTTGAATGCAGTCCATCTGACATCTTAAAGTCCCAGTGAAATAAAAAATGACTATACTTATTTTTTCATAAAATATTTTAGCATTTAAAGATTCATTTAACAGGACTAGGTGTAAATAAATTTATAAAATTAATGAAAGGAAAAAATAACCAAGGCCATAGAGAGCCAGAAACCAAGAGCAAGGAATGAAGGCTACTTAAAGAAATGCCGGCAACAGCCTCATCACAGGTGGAACCACTTGCACTAATCACATCACCAGCCAAACTCCGTCCTACAAAACAAAAACAAAAAGAACAAGAATAAACCAAAGACAAAGAATTTCCAGGATACATAACAGCAGAAACATTCATTGCATGAATGCTGGGCGGCTGCTCAAAAAGGGTGATTAGGGTGACAACACCAAATTGCGAAAACAAGTGGTTATTTCTGTCATGTTGCACATTTACCACAGTGTAGAGGTGATAATAAATGGTTATATCACCTATCAAATTATATTCACAATTACATTCAGTCACACATTACTGACGGTATAATGTTTTGGTTATTGTGCCTGCGACCCCCCCCAAACACCATACACATACGAAATTTGAATGTCATTCTTTTTTTCAATCTGTACTGATAGAAACATTTCCCATATAAGAACAATGTTTTCTTATTTTATTCCTTTTTATTTCCCCTTTGCTTTTCAGTGCAAACCTTTTTTCTTTAAAAGAATCAGATAAGCAGATTATAGGAAAGTGAGTGAAAAGCACCCTCTGGGTTTAATTAAAGCTGCACAGAAACTTTTCTAGGAGGGAACAGAAAAGTTATTTATAAGCATGTCAATGACATTGGAGCCTTCATTTCATGCAGCTCTTGTTTGGGATTACCGCTTTTTAACAGTTATCCTTGTTACATTCTGTTAAATTTTATAAGTCCAAGCTGTGGAACAATCATGAATTCACAATTTATCTAGGATATATTTGCTTATTTAACTCGCTATATTCTGATCATATTAAAGAAACAAATGTCAATATATTTTACAAAAGGACAGATGTAACTTGTTATTCATTACATAATGGAAAATATAAGCTATGTAAAATTCACTCTGATCGAACCCCAAAACTCTAAATCATACAGGCATGTTTATTTCACCTGCTTTCTGGCTCTTTATATCACAATACTGTTTCTGAACATTTGGCTCAGCGTTTTTATTGTTTTGGACAGAGCTCTTCATGAACCAATGTACATTTTTCTGTGCAATTTATGTATAAATGGAATATATAGAGCCATGGGTTTCTATCCTAAATTTCTGCATGATTTAATACTGGATTTATATGTGATTACTCCTAACATGTGTGTAATACAAACTTTTGTGATTTACGGTTCAGTAATGTGTGAATCTTGTACATTAACAGTGATGGCCTATGACAGACACGTGGCCATATGCAAACCTTTGAACTATCATACAAAGATGAACAGATTTTCTTGCTTTATATTACTTGCTTTCTGTTGGACTGTGCCATGTATTATGGTGTTTATTGGTGTTTCCTTATTAAGGAGGTTGGCATTGTGTAAATATCATATTGATAAATTGTATTGTGACAACTGGTCTATGGTAAAGCTCTCCTGTGAATCAACTGTTATTAATAACGTTTATGGATTTGTTTTAATTATATTTTATTTTGGCCTTTTCGTTGTAATTTTGGTGTCCTATATAAAACTTGCAGTTGCATGTAAAGCATCATTAGAGTGCAGAAGGAAGTTTTGGCAGACATGTCTTCCTCATCTGTTTTCATTGGTTAATTTCAATGTTGCAATGCTGTTTGATATGATGTACAGCAGATACGGTTCAAGTGATTTTCCTGAGGATCTCCGTAATTTTTTGGCTTTAGAGATCATTATAGTGCCACCTCTCCTCAATCCTGTAATCTACGGTTTAAAACTCAAAGAGGTTCGCAAAAGAATCTTAAAGTTATGTGTGCTATAGTGTATTTTCTGTGTGGTATTCTATTTGAATAAAATACAACACTCTGTAAAAAAGGAACCTCTTTGTTTATTACAGATTGTTTTTAGAATTATTTTATGATCAAAAGTTTATTTCTTCTACATTATGTGTAATCAGATAGGCTATTTATTGGGATTTTACAATTTAAAACAATTGAAATAAATTGCATTGTGAACATTTGGGACCTGCCCCTGCTGATTCTCTGACAACACAATTGTGACGCTTCAGTAAAAACCTTCCTTTTCATTTTGTTGTTGGTTTTTTATCTCGTTTTCTATGAATAACATTTAAACTATCGTTTAGGGGATAGTTTACCCAAAATAAATATTCTGTCATCATTTACTCACCCTCAGTTTGTGCCAAACCTGTATTTCTTAGATCTTGTTTTTAGCAGAACAAATACATTTAAAAAGGTTTGGAACAATATGAGGGTGAGTAAATGATGACAGATTTTTTATTTTAGAGTGAACTACCCTTATAAATTGTGCAATACACTAAATGACCCTTCTTGGTTCGTTCTTCCAGTGCAATACATATATTTATGCTTATTGTATCTCAGATATTGTCTTATCCCAACACACCTTACATCAATAGATGTTTATGTTTATTCAGCTTTCAATTTAGAAATTGAACCCATAAGTTTTGTCTTCCGTGGTCACATTAAATAAAGTAAGCACTGGGATCATTTCATATAAATTAGCCACTTTGTAAATTTGGTGAAGTTTTTAGGTTTTATATAGTTTATATTCTAAACTAATTTACTAATATTTTTTTATATTGCAGTTTTTTTAAATCTACTTTTATTCTGTAGCCATTTTGGCTGATCGACTCACATATTGTGAATCTGATAGTAGGTTTGAAAGATAATTGTATTTAAAGCCGTGCTATTTCAGAATGCACCATGGAAGCACAAAAAAATTCTAAAATGTTAATGTTAATGACACAAAAGACATTTCCGCAACGAGAATTCTTAATTCATTTCATGTACATTCAAAAATATATTGTTAGGAATAGGGATGTCTCTGCAAGCCAGTTCTATATATGACAAGTTTAAGCCTTCACAATCCATGTTAAAAATGAGATATCATAATGCGTTTGTCAGTAGCTGCAGACTACTTTTGTTCTTTATGCCTATCATAAGCCTTGAAAAAAAGCTGAGAAATGTAAAAGTTTTGTGCTGTTTATTGTTAATTAAAAGTCAAGTCAAAGTCTGCTTATTGTCAATACTGCCACATGCTACATGCAGAGGATTGAAATTGCGTCACTGTCAGACCCACTGTCAAGTGTAGCCTATATAAACATATAATGCGCAAGACAACAGAGTGTAATCCAAACGGGTAACGTTTAAAGAATCCACAGGAATAGTGTACACGCAAACATAAGCAATAAAAGACAAGGAACTGAGGAACACAGGGCTTAAATACATGGGGAAACGCAATGAAGGGAAACTGAATCAGGCGAGGGACTCGTTAACTAATTAGGACAGCAGAAACAGAAGGCAAAACAAAACAAAAACGAGCACAACCGTGACATTACCCCCCTTCCAAGAGGCGCGTCCTCGTGCCTAAAGAGTACCAAGTGGGGAAGGCGGTATTGGCGTCCTGGGGGCTGGTTGGTGCAGGGAGCGCTGGACGTGGTGGAATTGGTTGGATTGGTTTTGACGCTGGGGCAAGAAGGTGGGAACGGACGCTCTGGTCGTGACGTTGGGCAAGGAGACAAGAAGCTTGGATTGGTTGTCACGGTTGTGGGGAGGAGACTGGAGAGGTAGTACACAACCGTAATTTACCAAGGGTGCTTGCGGTGTTCGGTATTCTTGGTTGTGCTGGGGGATACCGGGACTGCCACTTCGCTCTGACCCTGCCCCCAAAAAAAATTCCTTGGGGTAAGTCCAGGGATGCGATGATCGTCCAGGCGCAAGCAAGTGCCAAAGTCACGACGGCCACCGCGGTAGAGTCAGGGGAAACCATGGAGGGAGAGTCAGAGGGGACGACGGAGAAGGAGCAGCAAGGGGAATCCCCGCGGGCGTGGTCCTCAGGGAACTCCGGAGCTGAATCCAGGGAGAACATTGGAGCGGAAACTAGGGGGAACAGATTATACTCCGTTGTCTTGCACATTATATATTTACAGTATATAGGCTACACGTGACAGAATAGCAGACCTTAAAATATGGACAGCTATAGCTCTGGAGAGGTATTTGGAGGAGTTTCTGGAGTTGTGTAATCAGGTGAGTTGGAACGATCAAGCCTTGAACCTTGCATTTTTTTACCGGTCTGGACGATGATCTGCTCGCACTCATCATTGGTTCCACCTGCATAAGGCTCGGCGAATGTCCTATGGGGCAATTCAACTGTGCTGAAATTGTGGGATTGAAACAACTACTCCTATTAAGCGAATCTGAATAATCTGGTTAAAACCAGTCACCACTGTGAAAGGGCAGGTTACAACTAGGGAGAGACCTATTGACGGACTGGAGAGACTGATGGAAGGAGGGAATAGACCCCTCCAGGGCAGACTTGGGCTAGCTACCCAAGTCAGCAGAATGTATTACCATAAGTGTAATGGGTCCACCCATCTATGCTTCCGAAAAACACAAGAGAAAGAATACCCCTGGAGTTTGCAAGAGCGGGGACGTAAGATGACTCATCGGTAGATCACATTGCAACAGACCTCTGAATGGAAATGACAAATAACCAAGAGATCAGCACAGCAGAAGTTGGTACAACAGGACAGAATCTACGGATATGCATTTGTGGCTGGACAAAGGTAACATCAGAGAAAGGTCTTAAAATCCATCAAACCAAGAAGCAGTGCCTGAGAGAGCTTAGTGAGGGACCTCGCATTGACCAAGCACCACAGCCCACAGTTAATCAGAACCCCAGACGAAGCCCAACCAGGCATACAATTTACCAGCATTCAGCAACCTGGAGACTACCCAGCCACAGCAAGAAGTAGAAAGGAAAATGGATGGAAGCAGACCTCGGATACTTTTGCCTCAATCCTGCAACAAAGAATGGGCAACCATTTACTCAGATCTTGTCCATCTTTTAGCAAGCCAAAAACGAGATGTCAAAAAAATCTGCAGAAGAGGGGGGATCATCTACACCTATGGGGTGGAAAGATTTGGAGTGAAAAGTAAGAACCCAAGGTCACAGAAGGAGACGACGGGCCGACCTAAGTCCAGGAGACAAACAGAAATCCACACACTTGTCAGAGAAAGGAAGCGCCTTAAGAAACAGTGGAAGAAGGCCACAGAAGAGGAAAGGAAGGGCCTAGAGGCACTACAAGGCAATATTTAAAGTTGACTGGCCTCGCTGCGAAGAGCAGAGAGCTTGAGAAAGCAACATAAGAAGAAGGAGCGAACTAGGACAGCTTTCTGCAAAGATCCTTGCAAGTTCATCGGAAGCATCTTTAGCAAAGAGAAAACTGGGACCCTTAAAGTACCTATAACAGATATTGAGGAACACCTACGTATTCTGACAATCAGAGGCAGGAGCCGATATCCATTCCAGAGGACATGCCACCAATACAGCCACCAGAACATCAGATGGACACAAGGCCCCGAAATGGAGCAAAGTTGAGTGTGCAGTAAAACGGGCAAGATCAGCTTCAGCTCCTGGACCCAAGGGTTTACCATACTGCTCTACAAGAAAGCCCATTGGGTGTTGAGGTCCCTTTGGAGATTAATGGCTGTGGCATGTAAAAAGCATGTGATACCAAAGGTCTGGAGAAGGACAGGGTATACTGATCCCCAAGGAGAAAAACTCCTCAACTTTTGACCAGTTTCGCCAAATTAGCCTGTTCAATTGGGAAGGTTAGGTTTCTGAAGCGTTGTGGCCAATTGACTCTCCGGATTTCTGAAGAGGAACAACTTCATTGACACTTCAGTGCAGAAGGCAGGCATAGGGGGTTTCTCTGGATGTTTGGAACACGCTAACATCATCTTGCACCAGTTGCACATGGCAAAAAAGGAGAAGAAAGACCTTCGTGTTGTTTTTCTAGATCTTGCCAATGCCTTTTGGATCAATGCAACATAAGCTGCTGTGGACAGCCTTTGAATTCTTCCACATTCCAGATCACTTAACAAAGCAGAATAAGGCATATTTTATATTTTTGTATTAACACACAGAATTGTTCCACCGCGTAGCAGCGGCTGGTGGTTGTCCTAATAGCAGCTTGCACAATTTCACCTATTGCTTGAATAATAATCCGGGCAGCGTGTTGGGATGATGGAGTTGCTCCTACCTCCAAGCAGGGAATACATGGATGACATGACAACCATCACAACAACCAAAGCATGTACAAAGCGGCTGCTGGAAAAGCTCCAGGAGTACATTAGTTGGGCAAAAATGGAGGTCAAACCAAGCAAATCCTTCAGCATTTATATTGTCAAGGGCAGGTATACCAATGACAGGTTCTGTTCAAAGGGTGAGCCCATACCAATGGTCAAGGAAAAGCCCATCAAATGCCCTGGATGCTGGTACACCGCAGACCTTAAAGACGCCGAACAAGTGAAACAACTCAGGCAAGAGACAGCCAGAGGACAGCCTGGAGAGACTGCTGGCATGAGCGAATAGACCCAGAGGACTCAAGAAAATCAGTATTACAGCTCTCCCTGGGAAGCTGAAACTCTGGTGCTTCCAATTTTGCCTGATGTGGCCAATTTCAATGTGTGAGCTGACGGTGTCTAACGCCAATAACCTGGAGAGATTGGTGAGAACACAAGTGAGGAAATGTCTTGGGCTACTAAGATGCCTTAGCAACATAGGGCTGTAGGTGAATGGAGCTCTCTCTCTTCCTGATTCTTTTACATTTACATTTATGCATCTAGCAGACTCTTTTATCCAAAGTGACTTACATTTATACTTAAGCATATGCGATCCCCTGGGATCGAACCCACAACCTTGCGTTGTTAACGCAATGCTCTTACAACTGAGCTAAATTTCAAGCCTAGTGGAGGAATATAAATGCACCAAAACAAGGTTAGAGATGACACTCAAAGAATCCTATGATCCCTGTGTAAGAGATGCTGCTCCAACAGTAGCGACAGGAAGGAAATGGAACCCAACAACAGTGGAAGGAGATGCAAAGGCAGCCCTCAGACATAGTGTTAGGAGATCGTGGGAGAGGGGGACTTGGTTTGGCATCAACCACACCCACGTGGGGAAAAGCTTCATCAAAGGAACAGCATCACCTGGAAGTGCAGGAAATACAGCGTCAAGATTATGCAATTAGATGCGCCAGAGCGTTCTCTCAAGCCCAGCAAGGCATTGGATGAGGTGGGAAGGCATTGAAAGGCGACAAAATCATTTGGAGTGAGGTGTGGAGTATGGAAACAAACAGGGTACGTTTTATCATAAGAGCCACATATAATGTGCTGCCCTCAACAACAAATCTGCATGTTTGGTATGGACAAGATCCAGCCTGCCACTTATGTGCAGCCCCAGCAAACCTCAAACATATTCTTGTGGGTTGTAGGAAGAGGTTGACACAAGGGACATACAGATGGCGTCACAATCAACTACCAAAGTGCTTGGCTGCAGCTGTAGAGACCAAGAGAGTGGCAGAGACCACTGTAGAGACCAACCATGGGCCAAACCCCGAACACCAGATTCAGGTCTACTGAGTATAGGCAGGGATTGGGAAATGTAAGTTAATTAAAAGTAGGACAGTCCTCACAGTTGGGTTGACTGTACCTTGGGAAGAGTTCATTAACGAAGCATTTGAAAGAAAGAATCTCCGGTATGCCAACTTGGTAGCAGAGGCGGAAGATCGGGGATGGACAGCAAAAGTGTTCCCGGTGGAAGTGGGCTGCAGAGGCTTTGTTTCCAATTCCACAACAAGGCTGCTAAAGAAAGTGGGGATCAGAGGACAGGCCGGATGGTAAAATCAGAATCAAGCATTAATTAATTAAAACATATTGTGGATGTGATAAATTAACATGCAGTCATGCACAGGAGTGCCAGCACTCGTGCTAATCATAATGAATGGTTACGACTGTTTACGACTTCATCCTCCAGGCGCCCCTTAGGAACCTGGTGAACAGGTCATGTTGCTCCAGAGAATTACCCTCCACGAGATCGTGATGAGCGGCAATAGCGGCAACGTACACTTTCAGAGAGGACATGGAGAGGGTGCTCTCGAGTCTTTTTCAGGAAAGAGAACTGTTCCAAATGTCTGCGCACAGAATACTGGTGTGTCAACACCTTTCCCCAACCTCAATCAGAAGGTTATATTACAATGGGAGAATGGGAGTTCCATGACAGCTTTAGCTCAAATTCTCAGATTTATTCCAGTAAATCAACTTGCAGCTTGGTTCCAGTCATTGAACCATGATTCTCAGTAAATGTACATTATTATGGTAGGTTCAGAGAGCATGTCTGTGGTTTAGTCTCAAGGACGCACACATGGAATATACAGCAGGAGCAGCGTCGTCTGCTGCGACACCGCATTGGAGAACTAAACTGAACCTGTTTGTATGTTTTGTAACACCGCCCACATATTACGTCACAAGTTAACCAGCAGGAGGGTTTTATACAAAAACCCGATCGGCCATCTCTGTGGGTCTTCACCTCGGGAAGAACACCAGGAAGAGAAGAGGCGCCACTTGAAGGCATATAAATGGCGGGGGCTCTTGCCTGCAGGACAGTCTCAACGACAGGCAGCTGAAAGACGCTCAGACTCTCCTCTTCCCGTCACGGATGTTCCAGACGTCTGGCCTGTTGTGCTACACCATGCCCTTTCCCTACGATAGAATTTCCTCCACCAGGAGAATCAGTCTGGGGGGTTCTGTCATCAGAGCCACAAAGTCTGAGAACCAAATTTGGTTGGGCCAGTAAGGCACAACTTAGAGCACTTGATATCCCTTTTCCCTGACAAGCCACAGGACCTGTGCACGGTGGCTCACTTGGGGGGAAGGCGTACTTCTGCTTGTCCCGTGGCCTATGTGCATATGTGTTGAGAGAACCCTCGTACGCGAAGTATCAAAGCGTGCAATGGGTGGAGTCCGGGAAGGCAGCAGGTCCAACAGTGCCTGGCCCTTAGCCAACCCATCATCCAGTAACTGCTCCTGATCCTGTCAGACAGGAACGCACCTAGAACGCCGCATTCAAAATCGTTGTGAGCTCCGCATGCACTGGACAGGAACCAAGGCCCCAAGAACCAAAATCAAGCCGCAAGCATTTCAAGGAGGATGGCGCACCACACTGCAACCCGGTGCTGCCCACAATGGCCGAAATCTCAGTGTCGACCTCGCCTTGAGCTCTACCGCCCGGGGGCTTCTGTAAAAAGATGAATGAATGGGCACAGCCATCTCCCTTTATATTGTGAATTTATTTGATTTATATTATAAGCAACACTGTAAAAAATAAAGGGAAAGTTCTTCAGAGCAATACCAAAGAAGAACTGCTTTTGGTTCCAAGAAGAACCATTCCCACTGTCATCACATCCACTGTCCTGGATGAAAGATGCCTTTTGGTGAGGTGCTGCTGATAATGCCCTTTGTATGGTTCCAATCAATGCGACAAATCATTATTTGTGTACCTCAGCCTCATTGGGTGTTTTGGCCCTTTATCACAAGACACCTTCAGCCAAGGGAGGCCCACCGCAGGTTGATCAGACCTTTGTGTGTTACAAGGTCATCTGGCAGCCCATGCTGTGTCCATCCGCCTCAAAAATAACCATTGGCTTCTTCTTGAGTTCTTGATTATTCTCACTGGAGGACTCAGCAGTTGATTGTGAAATTTATTTGGATTTGTGGTAGTTTTTGTCGCTTTGAGTTATAAATGTTGCACATTGATCAATTCATATTAATAACAATAACAATAACTATTCTGCATTTTCTTTCTTAAATATTTTTTTTTGTTGTGTATGCAGTATGTGGTGCTAAGGGATGGGCTACATATACTGTGTGCATATATATATACTGTATATATATATGTATAAATACATATCCTCATTGGAGGCTGAGCCCCCCTAATATTGAAAATCTGTAATCTCCCCTGTTTTTAAATCAATACTATTACATATTAATTGAATATTATAAATAGCAAAGACCAGACGAAACTTCATTTATCACATTAAAGTATAGTACAATCAAATGTTAATCTATAGGTTCTGACAATGATGCAGTTTACAAAAGTTTTAAGGCCTGTTCTAGTTAGATTATAATTTTAGTATCACATACAGCTTTGTGTTTGGTTTGAGACAGTAGTGGTATTTGGTTTACCTGAAAATGGGAATTACAATGGTAATGGCCTCATCATCACTGTACCAAAATGCTCGTGTTAGCTTTGGTCAAGACATAAGGCGAGTGTACTTTAAAATGAACTGTTACTGTATGTTTTTAGAAAAGATAAAGGCTTGTTCGTTTTTAACTCTAATTTGTCTTGGATATTTAGAAAAGTTTGTTATATTTTTCTGTTTTCTGTTTACCATCATATAAAAGTGTGGTGCTTAAACTGTGGTAGGTTATGGAGCAGTCTTTATGTGTATTGCATTATTTTATGAGCTATAAATGTGTGTTAATACTAAATTCAGTCTCAGATAATAGGTTACATGTAACAAAAAGACACTACCAAATATTTTTTTATAACATGTATTAACATAACAGTGTGTTTTATTAAGTTCTGTAAATTTATTCCATAAAAATGTAAGCACTATAGTTACCCCAACTCATTAGCATTTTAAGGTAAACACATAAAATTAAAATTTGTCACTTTTTTTAGAGGACTATGACAAAATTAATGTACATTTGCTGCAGTACATGACGGAAGTGCTCTTCTGCGCAGTTTCTTAATATTTAATCCATAGATTACAGGATTACAAATAGGTGGAACAATAATCAGTTCTAAAGCCAAAAAATGACGCAGACTCTCTGGAATGTCATTTGCACCATATCTGCTATACATGATATCAAAAAGGAAAGCACAGGTGAAATTTATCAGTGATAGTACATGTGGTAAACATGTTTGCCAAAATTTTCTTCTATTTTCTAGAGATGTTTTACAGGCAGCAATGAGTTTAACATAGGACAGTATAATAATAAATGAACAGCATACAAATATGACAGCAACAGCATAGCCGTAAATATTATTAACAAAAGATGATGCACAAGACAGTTTTACAATTGACCAGTTGTCACAGTATAATTTGTCAATGTGGTTTTTACAAAATGTCCTCAGATTTGATAACAGGGCTGCTGGAATCACACAGCAGTTGGGTACAATCCAAGAAATAAAAATGAATTTGCAACAGGAGCTTTTAGTTACTATAGAATGATAATCCAAAGGTCTGCATATGGCTACATATCTGTCATATGACATGACTGTTAATATTGTAAACTCACAAAGTAAAGAACTGTAGATAACAAAGGTTTGCAGAGCACACATGTAAGAGGAGATCACATATGAGTCCAAGATTAGATCAGATAAAATTTTAGGGTAGAATCCTGAGGCTCCATATACTCCGTTCACACAGAGATGAACCAAGAATATAAACATTGGTTCGTGAAGAGATTTCACCATGACAATTACTGAAACAAGTCGAAAATTAATTGACAATATAAGCAAATAGAGGAAAAGAAAACAAGTGAAATACGCATGTCGAAATGATTTAGATTCTTTCGGCACCATAAGAGTGAGCATCACAGGATAAGACTTATTATCCATCAAGGTAATGTGCACTATATGCATTACCTAAATAATATATAACAACAATATTATTATTCAAGACAAACAGCACCCAAGACAATGTTACCAAATGTTTATAAACAAAGTTAAATACATTGTATCAGTGTCAGATGTGACAGTGCCAGTTGATGTTTGAAAGAAATCATAAGAA